>NW_006408533.1:29967739-29971973 GCF_000296735.1 Chrysochloris asiatica | reverse complement strand
GCTACCAGCTACCAGAGCTCCTTTAAGGCAGAGTAAAAATGTCCCATAGTATTCCAAGGCTATAATATTATAGAAGCGGATTACTACACATTTCTCCTTAGGAGTTGCTAGGTGGGCTAGAACTGCTGACCTTTTACTTAGCAGCTAAGCATTTAAATGCTGTGCCACCAGGGTTCCTCAGAGACTCTTCAGGGATTTAATATAATGTGTTACTCATGCTAGGAAAATTCTGAGAGTCCCAGGGGTTGCTTACTGAAAATTACAGTCAGACGAAAGGTGTAAATTGTTAAATTGTTGTTTGGGACCTGGATCTGTAGTTAGCTATTTTCTTCCACTGCCATCCCTTTGTTGTTGTGATTGTTGTTAGGTGCTGTTGAGTTGGTTATGACTCATAGTGACCATACACCAGAACACACCAGAATGAAACACCACCCGGCCCTGCACCATTCATAGAGCAATGCCATGTTTGAGAGCTCCTAGGTACAGCCATGGTGTTAACCCATGCCACTGAGGGTCTTCCTTCTTTTTGCTGGCCCTGTACTTCACCAAGCATGGTGCCCTTCTCACTGGAATGGTCATGCCTGATAATATGTCCAAAGTACAGGGAGCCAAGTCTCACCATCTTCACCTCTAAGGAACATTCTGGCTGTACTTCCAACATAGACTTGTTCATTCTTCTGACAGTCCACAGTACGCTCAATACCTTAACCAACACCAAAGCGCAAAGAGCTTCAAGGAGATTTTGATGTTCATTATTCACTGTCCAGCTACCACATCCGTATAAGGCAATTAAAAGTACTCTGGCTTGGGTCAGGCACACTTATCTCTTTAACGTCCTTTAATTCTCTAGGTCCGGAAACGGAATTCTACCAAGGGTCTTCATGGTACAGCCGCTGTTAGAATCTTGATCCTTGGCATTCACAAGTTTTTCTCTGTTGTTTTATCTTATTTTTAGTTCTTTTCCTTCATGTTCTCATCTCAGCTCATTCCCAAGGAGGCCCCCTATGTTAGGGAAATACATCTATTAAAAGTTTCTTGAAACCATGTAACTCACACCTTTGTTGTCTTTTTCATCTGATTTGTGCACTAAATGAATTAATGCCTGACTCCCTTTCTAACCCATGGTCACCATGGTGGAGACACATCGCAGTGTCTGCCATATACTCGTTGTTTGTTTAGCGTCCTTGAGTGGATAACAACTTATAGTGACCGTATAGGGTTTCTGCTGTGGCGCTGTGGGTAAAGTGCTGGTGTGGCACTGTGGGCAAATGAGCTGGACTGAAAAGTTGGTTTGAACCACAAGGTTGGTGGTTCAAGCTCACCAGCTGCTCCTCGGAAAACCCTATACAGGGTCGCCATGGCTCGGAACTAACTTGACTGCACTTAACAACAATAGAGTTTCCAAGGAGCAGCTGGTGAGTTTGAACCGCTGACCTTGTGGTCCAGTGCTTGATCCCAAAGTGCCACACTAGGAATAGGCACTCACTATACATTTACTGAATGAGTGAAGGGGCATGTATTTCACTACAAGCATTTCATCTTATCAATAGTGAAATTAATGATCTGTGTATTGCAACACCCATGCAGACTAATTTCTTATGTCATCCCTTCTGCATGCAATGATATTGCCTTCCATAAAGATAACTATGACAGCCCTTAAGTTGCAATGTTTTGGTGTCTTTTCTGCCTACCTCTTCTAGACTGTTAGTATTTTGAGATCAGACACTGTCTTATTTATTCTCCTAATACCACTGCCTACCACAAACCCCAGTACCCATTAAAGTTCTCAGTAAATGTTTGTTGAATGAATAAACAAATACAAGAACGGCAAAATATGTGGCTGCCCACAAAAGACAATCTACCATTAATCTTTTGCTTGATAATGGCACACAGTGAAATTGGAGCATTGGAAAGCATTAGGCACTGAACAAAAAATCCTTCCCATATACTTAAGGGAAAGCCCCAGGGGTGCAATATGTATCTGTTTGGTTGCTAACAGAAAGGTTGGTGGTTTGAACCTACCACCTCCCCCTTTCCATGGGAGGACAATGTGGTGGTTTGAAGATTACAGCCTTGGAAACCTGATGAGGCAGTTCTACTCAATCTTATAGGGTCTCGATCAGTAGAAATTGACTTTAAGTCGATGGGTTTATTTTTTATTTTATTTTATTATACTAAAGGGCTGGCTGGAGTTCTAGTGTGGCACTGTAGGATAAGCACTGGACTGAAAGGTGAATTTGAACTAGTGACTCAAACCCACCAGTCATGCTTTGGAAAATCTATACAGGATCCCTATCAATTGAAACTGGTTGATGCGCTGGACTGCAAGAACAATTTGAATTGCATGGTCGGAAGTTCAAGCTCACCAGCTGCTCCTTGGAAGCCCTATACAGGATCACTATGAGTTGGAATCGATTTGATAGCACTTTAACAATAACAACAAAAACAACATAGGAAAGGGCTAAAGGCATTTGTAAGGTAACTAATCTTCAATGCAATTTGTACTATTATTTCTCCCCATCTCCAATTAATTGTTTCACTTTCCAATGAATTCTGCCCTTGGGGAGACCATGTGACTGTCAGGGGATGAGTTTCACTATGGGGCCTGCTCACTTACACCCAGGACCAACCAGCTGAAAGTAATGCAGTTAAGCCTGTCTGTGTCCTGATCCCATTGTTCCCATCATTTCAGCTGCAGTTTGCCCTGCTGGGAGAGTTCAGCAGTCAAAGGGCAGGACAGACAAAAGGAAAAGAACAAAGGATCAGGAGTAATGGGAAAAATGATGCTTTAAACCCTTCACTCAGATGTGCTTTTGAGTAGGAAGAGGCAGCTCCTTCTAAGGGGGTCTGAGGACGAAGGCTCTCCCCTAGTCTGGGCTGATGGCTATATCCTGTTGCATTTCATGAAATCCCATTTCTTCGTCTGTCAGCCATGACATATTATATACACAGTGGTGAGACTTGTCAGTTCCAATATGTCCTTTGCTGCGAACTGAGCACTCACTCCACAGAGGAAGAGATGGACATGGCAAACAGGTTCTTGGCTGGGACAAGACAGGAGAAAGGGAGGCCAGGCTCCCCCTCCCCACCTTCCACTGGGAGTACTGGCCTGGGAGAGAATTCTGTGTTAGGGGATTTGACTCTGAGCTTTCTTAGCTGAGGCAGCACACATCTCCTGTTCTCCTTTATATTTTGAGTTCTTTTGGAAGAAGACCTGAATCTTTTAGCCTCTCCAGCTCTCAGCAGTATGGTCTCCACAAACAGTTAACAAGTGAGGTGACAGTCAATAATAAGACACACTGAGAAAAATCCATTATTTGTGGAAAACTGTGGTGCTGTGGGTTAATGTGTTGGACTATAAAGTCAGTTTGAACTGCAAGGTTGGTGGTTCAGCTTACCAGCCGTGCCTTGGAAATCCTATACATGGTTGCAATGGGTTGGAACTGACTTGACACCACTTAACCAGAGCAACAACAACAAACTAAACTCTGGCCTTCACAAAGGACTCGGGCATATATGATCATGAAGATGGCTTAAGACCCGACAACATTTTGCTCATGAGGTTCATGAGGTCACCATAATTTGGAGTGTACATGATGGCAACTAATACTAATAAGAAGCAGCCGAGCACATTTCTGGTTTGTCAGCCCCATAAGCTGACTGTACGTGGGACTCACAGACATTTATTTTTTTTTTAAAGCTTTTATTCTGAATTGAGTCTACATGGCAAAACATCAGTTTTGCACTCAACCAATCGCATCTTGTTTCATTGTAATGATTACAACGCCTATACACAAAACCACGCAGGATTCTATCATCATTTAAACAATCAAAGGGCACATTTTGCATCTGAGTCTCCACGTTATCCAGCCCCATGCTCATCAGCACACAGCCTTCCTCCTTCCATGAGTCTAGAAGCTTCAGATGCTCTGTCTCTCCATGGGATCACCTCTGCCTCCATCTCTGGAGTTGCTGCTTCTCTCACAGTTATTTTGAACGTGTTCTTCATTTTAATCAGAAAAGTCAGAAACGTGTTCTCCACCTACTTTGAGCTGAGAGTCAAATGTAGCTGGTCAGGGAAACATCCTTTTGAAAACCCTAGAGAGATTTGTTCATGAAAAGATGTCTTTATGGCATCGTGTTCATCTGTAACAGGAAGTACTCTTCTGTAGATTATTATCCTCCATGTCACTCTAAGGAGCTCTGGTAGCGTAGTGATTACGAATCGGGTTGC
>NW_006408533.1:29949294-29966984 GCF_000296735.1 Chrysochloris asiatica | reverse complement strand
GTTCCACAGACTCTTATGGACTTGGAGATGAGAGAGAGAAGAAGAAGGGCTGGTTGGTCCAAAAAATGGTGATACCTGGGGACACCTGAGCCTATGGACAAGGCTATAGCCACAGAGGGCTAGAGTTGAGAGCGAAGCATCCAGCTGATATGAAGTTAAGAGGGGTCACACAAGAACACCCAAAGTTGCAGATAGTACCCATTTGACACACAAGAACACCCAAAGTTGCAGATAGTACCCATTTGACCCAGCCTTGATGGTTTAATAATTAGAACTCGACTAGAGGAGAAAAAAAAAAAAAAAGTACAAAACAAATTTTGATAAAGGAAATGAGGGTATATTGCTCCAATTTGATGATATATTACAGACTCACTAAGCCACAGCCTCACAGGGTGGAACCAGGAATGTGTGTTTTTAACTTGCTACCCACTTAATCTTAGGTGCATTACAATTTGCTATTGTCGTTATGTGCCACCACGTCAATTTTCAACTCATGTGGCCCTATGCAACCGAGGAGAATTGTTCCACAGTCTTCTAGGCTGTACATTTCACAAGAGCAGACCATTAGATCTTTCTCCCATGAAGTTATTGGGTACATCTGAACTGCCAGCCTTTCAGTAAGTAATTGAGTACTTAATAGTCTTTTACCAGGACTCCATACATTACAGTTTAAAACCAACTAATCTAATGTTTGGACTCCTGGTGTGGTGCGCTGTGAATTAATGCGCTGGACTGGTAGTTCAAGCTTACCAGGTCACCTAGGAAACCCTATACAGGGTGGCTATGGGTCAAAACTGACTCGATGGCACTTAACAACAATAACAACAAACCTAATGTTTAAAGTCCTGGTGTGGCACTGTAGGATAAGCACTGGACTGCTAACTGCAAGGTCATCAGTTCAACCCCACCAGCTGTTGAGTGGAAACAGTAATCAGGGTTGCCATGGGTTGAAACCGACTCGACGGCACCAGAACAACATCAAATAAGGTTTTAACACCATAATTCCTCTGAGGTGGGATTCTTCTGTGGCTGCTCCAATAGTCTTAATGCCTTCTGGTGGCAAATTTGGAGAGTAAATCACCACAGACCAGTTAGGATATGCCATCTGGTAACACCGAGCACTCTTACATCACTCTTTGAACTCTTTCCACTCAGGCCCAAGTGGACTGCTGCTGCTTCTGGTGAAGCATTCCAGGTATACTGAGGGGTGAGATGGACAGAAAAGTCCAAGATATTGGTGAATGAGGGTGTTGTCCTCATCAGAAAAGACCAGGCAGCTATACAGTCATGTCGTCCCTCCCTGGGATTACTACTTGCTTTCCAGAGTTCAGAGCATGCCTCACATTCTATCTCTGAGGCTACACTCAGTGCTCAGATTGAGCACAGGCTGAATGGAGGAGACAAGAAATGCAACCACAAACTGGTTGGATTCAAGGTTCTCAGCTCTAGCTGCACATCAGAATCAGGCATGGAAGCTTTGGCTATGACCATCCATGACAATGAAATCAGCATTTCTGAAGGAGGGCCTGAAGCAGTAGTTGTTCATTTCCCAAAGCTCTCAAGTGATTCCAATGAACAGACAGCGTTGAGAACCACTGGATTATAGCAAAGACAGGGGTCTGGGTTAGGAACCAGAGAGGCTCTGACATTATCAGGAGATGTTCTAGTTTAGTAGATTTCAAACATGTTTCTCAGAGTCCTAGGGTCTGCAAAGGCATTCGCTGAACTCTAGGCAGTACATGGCTAAGAGAGAAACCACAGGGTCTCTTTTTAACCCCTAACACCCAGAGCAGCTGAGCTTTGTTCCATTTATGTATGGAATTTTGGCACAGAGAATAAGAAGAGTGATGTCTGTCATCTATAAAGACTTTGAAACGACCATTTGGGTTTATGATAAGAGGAATGCACATGTTAGCTTCCACTGCATTTCCCCCCAATGAGTCTCTCCTCAGCCCTGCTCATTCCTGAATTTGCTAATGACAGGTAGAGAAGAATGCCACTAAGTAACTTGTTTGACCCATGGTTCTATGATTCATCTAATTCCATGTGACACAGATGGACATGAAGTTTCCAATTAAATATACAGAGTGAACCTGTCCTCATTCTTAGGGATGTCACCTGGATTTGACAGTACCCTTTCATTTGCTCTTTTGGAACTGTGATGGTACTAATGCATCACTTTTGCTGAGGGTAGTAATACCTCAAATAAAGATAATTTTTGTTTTTAAGTGTTGTGGAGTTGGTTCCAATTCATAGTGACCCTGTAAAGGGTTTTCAAGGAGCTCCTGGTGTATCTGAATCACCAGCCTTTCAGTTTGCAATGCAGTTGTTTATCCTACAGTGCCACACCAGGACTTCATGTAAAGACGGTTGTTGTTACTGTTGTTGTTGTTAAGTACCATCAACTTGGTTCCGACTCACAGTGACCCTGTATCGGGTTTCCAAGGAGCAGCTGCTAGGTTTGAACTGCTAATCTTGTGGTTTGAAGTCCAGTGTTGATCCTACAGTGTCACATCAGGAGTCCATGTAAAGACAGAGGTACTTCAAGATGTTGACACTGTCTTAGATTTTAGCAAACATCTTAAGGCAATGAATTGCTGGGCTGGAGGCTCAGGACCATAGCCTCAGGGGACACCGTGGTACAGTCTACAAAGGCAATGTTTGTCACCCTGCTTTGGTGAGTAGAGCCTGGGATCTTACAAGCTCATGGGCAGCCATCTAAAGTACAGCTATTGGTTTCTCCATGTGCGGAAGAAAGAAGAATGCTTAAAATTGACGATGCTTGTAATGAACTAGTCTAATGGACTCATGGAACGTGTGAACATGAGTCTCCACGGCTCTGAGACCAGAAGAACTAAGTGGTGCCTAGCTACCACTACCAACTGCTCTGAAAGGGATCACATTAGAAGGTCCTGGAGAGACTGGGAGAAAATGGGGGAACAAAATGAAAAATTATTAATAAAAGACTGGGCTTACTGGTCAGAAAGAGACTGTAGGTACCTGAGACCTATGGCCCTTGACCACTCTTTAGGTCTCATGCTTGTGGCCCAGTTTTTAATCAAGCAATAGATAGGGGGAACTCTAACATTAGCAAGGTATACTCACCATGGTCCACCATTCAAAATCACTAATGGTCAATCATTCAAAATCAAAAGGGCAACACCTAAAGACAAAGTTGAGGAGTGATGGGAAGGTGGTTGGGATGGAAACAGTAACCAAGGAGGAAGTGGGATAACTGTTGTTGTAGGAAGTGGATTGCAATCATTGATATGAAACAAAAATGTATGATTTGTTGAATGTAAAATTGATGATCCTCTTTGCAAGCTTTCACTCAATTCACAATGAAAAGTTTAAAAAACAAAACAGAATGATGGAGGCCCTTGTCATATGCTGTTCTGGATACACAGTAATTTATATAATGAAGAATGGTCACTGACATTTGGTTCCTGTCATAATGTAGTAAGAGATATTAGACTTAATACCCCCGCCCCCCAGAATTACAAAATTGATCACAATGTATGAAGCAACTGCGTTCACACATTATACAACAGATGATGCAAAACTGTGATTATGGAGGGAAGAGAAACGCCTGAGACTCCATAATATTCCTATTTTTCTGCTTAAGAACACCCTTTATGCCAGGGAACAAAAAAGCAGATCGGTGATCTCACTGGGCAAAAGAAACAGCGACAAGAGTTTGGGAATCCTGAAGGGACTGGAATTTGGGGGACAGGGTACTTGAAAGTGCTACTCAAAGAAGGAACTTAATAAACTTGCATGTTGTTGTTGAGTACCATCGAGTCGGTTTTGACTCACAGCAACCCTGTGTAGGATTTCTGAGGAGTGACTGGTGAGTCTCAATTGCCGACCTTGTGGTTCAAACCCACCTCACAGTCTAGTGCTTCTTATACCATGCTACACTAGGATTTCGGACTCTTCAATCAATTTACAGACCCCTGGGAGCTGATTTCTACTAGACGTTGTGCAAGTTTGCCCTATACATGTGAATATTTAATTTTGGCCAAAGATTTAAAGGGGTCCCTTATGTAGCTGACTCAACTGCACTTAACAACAATAACATCACATTAAAAAAAAGAAAAAAAATCCACTGTCTTTGAGTTGATTCCGACTCATAGTGACCCTATATAGAGTTTCCAAGGCTATAAATCTTTAAGGGAATAGAAAGCCTCCTCTTAATCTCTTGAACATCTTAGGGTGCTAGGCAACATCAAATTTCAGATATATCAGCCAGAAAGATGAGGCTTTAATGAGTATCTCAAGCATCTAGCAGAGATGCACCTCAGGCATAATGCTACTTACTTTAGCCCTAAAATAAAAGGTATTCTAGAGTCCTGGTGTGGTGCTGCAGGATAATGCACTGAACTGCAGGGTCAATTTGAACCCTAAAATCAGTGGTTCAAATCTACCAGTCGCCCCTCAGAAGCCCTATACAGGGTCCTATACTATGAGTCGGAACTGACTTGATGGCACTTAACAACAACAACGTCCTTTTTCCCAGGAACGACTAGTGAGTTGGAACAGCTGAGGATCAAACTGACCTTGTGGTCCAGTGCTTTATCCCACAGCACCACACATATCATAAATCCCAGCAGAGAGAGGAAAAAGAGCCATAAGCAAATGAAAAATCCACTGGATGGGCATGAGAGCTTACTGGGCATTGTAGAAGGAGGCCATATGGTACTCTGGGTTAGGAATTTGCATGTTAACTGCAAGGCCAGCAGTTCAAACCTACCAGCTGCTCCATGGGAGAGAGGCTGTCTGCTCCTGAAAAGATTCACAGTCTCTGAAACCCTAGTTGGAATCTACTTATGGCAATAGGTTTGGTTTGATTTTGTTCGGGCACGGCACAGGCCTCTGAATCTCTGGTTGTTCAGGGGTCTGTACAGAGTATTAAGCAGTCTAATATCCAGGTAATTACCATGCCAGGAGAAGAGAAGACAGTACACAGGAATTCACATATCTAAAAAGCTCAACAAATTCCAAGCAGAATCTACATACACACACACACACACAAACTCATCTGGAAACAAACTGATGAAGACCAAAGATAAACAGGACATTTAAAAAGCAGCCAGAGAAATGAGACACATTATTTATAGGGAAACAATAAAGAAGATAATGTCTGACTTCTCATCAATAATATGGAAGCCAGAAGACAATGAAAAAATATCTTTACTGAAATTTAAATAGTTCACTTAAGTTTCTATCTTTAGTGAAAAATATCTTTTTAAAAAATGAAGGCCAAAGGAAGATATTTTCAAATAAATCAAAACTAAGAGAAATCATCACCGGCTGATCTGAATGACAAGAAATGAAAAAGAAATTATTTAGGTTAAAGAGAAATTAGACCAGATGAATACTTATATCTACATATATGAGAAGGGTAATGGTAATGGTAAATATGTGGGTATGTGTAAGCTTTCTCTTATTCTTAAGATCTTTTCAAAGAAAAATAATAACAATGTATTCTAGAGTTCATATCTTGTATAGTAATAAAATATATGACAACGAAACAAAAACTATGGGAGGAATATATAGGAATATATGCCTACAATGTTCTAATATTAGGCCCGTGTCGATGGTCTCAGACAGCATTTAGCATTAAGGAAATGCCCGTTGAAACCACAGTAAAGCACCACACCACATACCCACTAGAAGGACTCAAGTGAAGAAGGCTGTAAACAACAAGTGTTGACAAGGATGCAGAACTAGAACTCTTATACATTGCAGGTGGGAGTGTAGAGTGGTATACTCACTTAGAAAACTGTTTGGACAATGTCTTTAAAGCTAAACATATTCTATGACCCAGCAGTTCCACTCCTAGGTATTTACATAAGAGAGATGAATGAGTTTATTCACAAACAGGATTTTATCAAAACTTCATAGTAGCTTGATTCCAAGTAGTAAGCAGCTCTGAACAGCCTAGGTGTCAATCACAGGCGAACAGATACACAGCAGTAAAAAGACCAGTCCACAACCCGGATAAGTAACTCACACTCACATTATTCTGAGTAAAAGAAGCCAGATGCAAGAAAGTCCATGCTGCTTAATTCCATTTACATAAAGTTCTAGTCTAGACAAAATGAATTGATTTTGACAGAAGTCACAAAAGTGGCTGTCTACAGGGGAGGAGTAGGATGAGATGGAATTTAGGAAGGGGCATGAGGGAGGGTTCTGGGCTAATGTACACACGTTGTGTCTTACTAAGAATATGAGTTACACAGCTGCACACATTTGTCAAAACTCACTAAACTATATACAAAAGATCAGTACATTTCAGGATATGCAAATTTCTAAACTACATTAATAAAACATATGAGACTATACATTTTTAAATGCCTACTAGAAATCCCATGAAGCCATTGTCAAACTAAACCACAGTTTAGCTCAATTAATAATGTTTGCCTTGAACATTGAACTCTTACAAAGAATTGTCTCCTATAAGCTCAAACTGCCAAATTGATCTAAGGCACAAATGAGAACCTCCAGGGACAAGGAGTCTAAATTCAAGGTGATGGAACCCAATATGGATGGAGATCGTGAGAATGTCGGCACATGGAGCACTAGCTAACCGATGGCATTGACTCCACATGTAAAAACTGTGAATGAACGTACAATTGTGAATGGATATATGTCTGACTATGGAGATTGCCAACCTTCCCCCCCACCCCTCAGTCCTCACTTCCCCCAAAATATATACTACTAAGAATGCCCTTCATCCAACACACACACATACATACCACACACCAGACACTCAGCAGAAAACAGAGATCTATTCTTTCCAATGAACACCCAAGGTGTCTAGCAAGGCCTCCTTTTTCCCCTTCCCCCTCTGTACAAGGATGGCTGAATGAGTTGATTCCAAAACAATGGATCTTGAACCAAGAAGACAGGTGCTCCTGGCCACAGGTCTGGTTGTCTTGCCCTGTCCTTGGAAGGATCCCTAACCTGAGCCAACAGGTGGAAAGGTGATCCCCACCTCCATCCCAGGCACATATCAACCTCCTCCCCAGGTAATGATGGAAGCTTGACAAGAAATTGGCTGGCAAATCAAAGTTAACACTGCCCCGCCTCCTCTGTAAACTGTGTGTGATCCATCTGGGTAATGACTCCTTCAGTGTAATTCCCTATTAAGAGGCTTTATCTGGAGAGATAAGCAGCTGGTTTCCATGTCACTAATTGCTGTCTGCTGTGATTTTAAAACATCTGCACCATTGTGCTCTTCATTTTCATATTCTAATCACCCAGAAACTTGAAAAAGGTACATCATTGATTGTTTCTATGGGTTAATTAGTACACAGTCTCCTTGTAGAGACAATTTAGAGGCAGCCAGAACCTCAATCAGGAAGTTTGTTTTAAAAATTAATAACATCGGCGGTGGCTGGAGAAACTGTCACGCACAGGGACATATCAGGACTCTCCTGGTGGGGAAGCCTCCCTTTGTTCTACTCCAGGGAAGGGAGCAGCCCATAGGGACACTGGACACCCGAGTGGGACGTGGCCACTGGAAGACCACAGGGACACAGGACTTGGTGTGGACCTGAGTTGGTCACGATCACGGTCTCATGGCATTCCTCCCCTGCAGCCCAAATCAGGACTCTGATGAGAACTGACCACAATAGCTAGGAACAAGAGGAGTCTGCCAAAGACATCAGAGCATGGGAGTCATCGTCTATTTTAATCTCTCTTCACTGTTCGCCCCCTCCCCACCTCAACTGTGGGGTGTTGAGGAAGAAGAATTGGAGTAAAGATCAGAGAGCACTTCTTTAAAAGTATAGTTTATTTTATTTTTGCTGTTGTTGTTAAAAATGATCACCACCTTTTCTGAACTGTTTCTCCCCCATTGACAACTCACTTCTCTCTAAGGTTCCCATGTAACCTTCTGAGTTGCTAAAGATAAAGTCCCATTATTATAAAAAGTATGATGCTAAAAGACACTCTGTACTACTAATTGGTTTTAAGAATACTTCTGGAAATATTTTCTGGTTTAAGGTTCAAGTTTAAAGATTATCTCTAGGCAATAGTTTGGGGAGTTCATCCAGCCCCAAGGGCTTCAGAAAGTCTGGATTCCATGAGATTCTGAAATTCTTTAGAGAACAGTTTTTTGAAGTAATGATGGTTGTGCTGAAGTACCAGACCCCAAAGGAAATAAGAAGTGGGACTCAACATTCTTTAAATTGAAATTGTAAAAGATTCCCCTGGAGATTACAAAGAGATTCTGATTCACAAGGTCTGGGGTGAAGCTGAGGTTCTGTATTTCTAACAAGCACCCAGGTGATGCCCAAGGACTAGCATGGAGATGTACTGGGCTAGAGCCCCGTATCCTAGCCCTAGACGGATCCCCTCCCATCTCTAGTCCTGAGATCCCAGGATAGCTGAGAGAGAGGCTGGGTGTGACCAGAAGGGTTAGACTCTGGTGCCTCATTTCTGGTGCTGAACTGAGGCCCTACCATTAATTGGGCAATTAATTAATAGTGCTGTAGTAATGTAGGATTAAGGCGCTCTCGTTGTGTAGTGGTTACGAATTGGGCTGCTAACCCCAAGGTCGGCAGTTCTAAACTACTAGCAGTTCTTCGGGAGAAAGATGAGGTGGTCTGCTCCCGTAAAGATTTACAACCTCAGAAACCCTGTGTAGGGTGGGTCACTATGAGTCGGACCCGACTCCATGGTACTTAACAACAACAATAATGTAGGATTAATAAGCACTGGACTGCCAACCTCAAGGCAAGTGATTCAAACCCACCAACTACCCATTAGAAACCCTATATAGAGTCACTGTGAGTTGGAACTGTCTTAATGGCACTTAACAATAGCAACAACAACAAAGCTTCCTTACCTCAAGGGGGAATTGGGAACATTAGAAATTGATGTGTCATTGGTAGGTGCTGTCAAGTTGGTTCTGATCCATAGTGACTCTATGCATAACAGAACAAAACACTGCTCGGTCCTGTTCCAATCTCACAATTGTTGTTACGCTTGAGCCCATTCCTGCTGCCACTGTGCCAAACTGCCTCGTGGGGGTCTTCCTCATTTACAATGATCCTCCACTTTACCAAGCATGATGTCCTTCTCCATGCACTGATCCCTCCTGATAATATGTCCCAAGTATGAGAGCCATGTTTCACCATCCTGGATTCTAAGAGCATTCCTGCTGTATTTCTTCCAACACAGATTTGTTTGGTCTTGTGGAAGTCCATGGCAGTTTCAATATTTTTCTCCAACACCACAACTGAAATGTATCAGTTCTACGGTCTTTCTTATTCACTGTTCAGCTTTCACATGCATATGAGGCTATTGAAAATACCATAGATAAGGTCAGATGCACCTTAGTTCTCAAACTGATATCATTTTTCTTGAATACTTAAGAGGTCTTTTGCAGCAGATCTGCCTAATATATATAACACATTGTTTGATTTCGTGATTGCTGCTTCCATGAGTGCTGACTGTGAATGCAAACCAAGTGAAGTCTTTGACAACTTCAGTCTTTATGCCTATTGGCCTGATGTTATTTATTGGTCCAGTGGTGATGGTTCTTGTTTTCAAGAGCAACTCATACAGAAGAATGTACTCATTTATCTTCATCAGTAAATATTTAAGTCCCCTGCTTTCATCAAGCAAGGTTATATCATCTATATATATCTCAGGTTATTACCGATTCTTCCTCCAATCTTGATGCGATGTTCTTCTTCATATACTTCATCTCCTCGGAATATTTGCTCAATATAATGATCAAATAAGTAGGGTGAAATGATAAGATTTTGGTGAACACCTTTGCTGATTTTAAACCACTCAGCACCCCCATGTTCTGTTGGAATGCTGTTTGGTCTATGTACAAGTCCTTAATGAGCACAATCAAGTATTATGGAATACCAATAGGTTATCCATAGTTTATCATGATTCATACAGTTAAAAGCACAAGTAAACATCTTTCTGGTTCTCTCTGCTTTCAGTCAAGATCCATTTGTATCGGTAATGATATCCATACTTCCATGTCTTCCCTAAATCTGACAGAAGTTGATGAGTATTTAATACTGTGCCTGGGCCATGTTTTTGTTGTGTGTCCTCAAGTTGGTTTGGACACTGGGTTTCTGAGGCTGTAAATCTCTGTGTGAGCAGAAAGACTCATCTTTCTCCTGTGGAGTGGCTGGTGGATTCAGATTACCGACCTTGTGGGTAGTAGCCCGACACGTAACCCGCTATCCTGCCAGTGTTCCTTTGTGCCTGTGCCACATGTGGCGTTATAAAAATATAACTATTAGTATTATGGAGTCCTGGCATAAGGCTGTAGGATAAGCACTCAACCACAAGGTCACTTTCAACTGCAAAGATGGCGGTTCAAACTCAGTAGTCAATCCCCAGAATCTCTCCACTACACATTCGATGGCATTCAATAACTACATTGTTCATATACATATATGTGCATATTTTATATCTACATAGATATATAAGAATAATGGGTATATTTATATACTAATATTTTATTGGCTATTGCCTTGTAGGTAGAATTTGTATATATAGATATATATACATTCATATATGCATATGTATATATATCCCATTGCACCAAAAGAATAAGTATGGCATGTTCTCACTACTCCTCTGAGAATAACATGATGACAGGCATTGGTGACTAAGGGTTAGAATCCCCATTTTCCATGCCTGGACTGGCTTCCTAGACAATGCACCTTAATTGCAGCCACCCCCTGTCTGTCAGCGGCACCTGGTGTGCTACTGTGATTCTGAACAGGTTTCAGTGACACTTCCACACTAAGATGGAGTAGGAAGAAAGGGCTGGCAGTCTAGTTCTGACTCAGGCAGGGAAACACCTATGGATCACAACCATCCTATGGGCAACCAATTATGGATCTTGGAGAGCTTTGTTCTGTTGTGCATGGGGTTGGCGGAGTTGAGGGCTGGTTTGATGGTAGCCGCCGACAAGGGAATATGATGAAGAGGCAACATCAGTGGGGTGGAGTATTTGTGTGTGAGTGCATCTCTCTAGGATAGGGATAAGAAGTTTTCAGCATGTTCAGAGGTGGAGCCAGAATGGCACTGGATCTCAAAAACCTGCCTCCTGAACAACGTTGAATGGATAAGGTGTGTGGGTAGTTAATCTGTCCATCCAAAATGTATTTTCCCAAACTTGCCTGCAGAGAAGACTCACCAATGGCTTTGTTAAATAACTGATTCATGAAGCTTTTTTCCTACAATTTCTTGGTGTGGGGCAGGGGTCCAGGACTCTGTAACAGGTAGTTTTGGAGATGTTTACTCCAGACAATTTTGGTCATCACTACAATTCAACAGTTTCCACTTGGAAAGGGGTGAGCTTTGCTCAGTTTTGTTTCATGGAGCTGTTTCCACATGGAAAGTAGTATGGTTGCAATTGTACAAGTAAGAGAGGGTGCAAAGTGTGTACCCAATGTTCACATCTAGTTTTTGCTTGTTAGAGGGAATAAGCTGGGGAGCAGGGTGAAAAAGAAATACTCTTTCCACATCCCACCCTGTTTCCTTTTACTATTTATAAATGTTGTTGTTGTTGTTATTATTTTTTTTACTTTACTGCAAAACAAGTGTATGTTTTATGTTTTGTTTTTTGCCATTAGGGCTAAAATAACCCGTGATTATAAATCGAGTCTAAAATGTCAAGAAGATGCTGAATTCGCCTGGAAACTCAGTTTTGAAAGCATTCCATACACACTGCAAAGTGCAGGCATTTGGTGATTATTCATTTAGCATCAGCCTCATCTGAAAGAAGATATTCCTGCCTCACAAAGGCAGGGCTGGCAGTGAGGATGGGGAGGCTGGATTCATTCCTGCTGCTCTAGTTAGGCAGGGAACACGACCTAAGTGGGCAGCAGGTCCCCACGTCAACCAATGTTTCACTGACCATGGACCTTCTACAGAATTCATGTGTGGCACTGCAGGATAACGCCCTGGACTAAAAGGTTGACTTGAATTGCAAGGTCAGCGGTTCAAAGTCACCAGCCATTCATTGGAAACCCTATTCAGGGGCACTATGAATCAGAACTGACTCGACAGCACTAACAACAAACTGACTAAGTCCCTGGGGTGGCACAAATGTTAGCTGAAAGGTAGGTGGTGTCAACCCACCCAAGATGCCTTGGAAAACAGACCCTGGTGATCTGGTCCAAAAGGTCACAGCCTGGCAACCCTAATGGAGTAGTTACACTCCATACACACGGGTTGCCGTGAGTTAGAACTGACACAACCACAACTAACAACTGAAATGGCTCTAGAGGCTTCCTGTCGAAGGTAAATTGTCATTTGTCAGGTGTGGACTGCCTCGTGCCTATGTTTTAAGAGACAGTAGAGCTATACTGAGTAGTGGTCACTTGTTTTTATGTTGTTAAGTGCCACTGAATCATTTTCAACACATGAGACCCTGTATATGGTTTCTGAGGATAGTCAGGTGGTTTGAACTGCCAGTCTTTCAGTTCAAACCGACCTTTTGGTCAAATGCTTATCCTACACAGTGCCACACCAGGACTCCATTAATCTTTATGGGAGCAGAAAGCCTCATCAGTCTCCTGCCGAGTGACTGGTAGATTCAAACTGTTGACCTTGTGGTTAGCAGCCCAGCTGATAATCCACTATGGTGCCAGAGTTGCCTACTGGGTAGTGGTTCAGAGCACAGATTCTGCCAGAGTGCCTGGGTTCCAATCTCAGTTCATATTTTACTAGCTGCATGGCCTTGGGAAAATTGTTAACCTTTCCTTGTCCTGGACCCCTTATGTGTAAACAGTGCTAATAGTGTACCACCTGCACAGCGAGGTCGACAGGTGAATTGCAATTTCAGTCTCTATACAGTAGTTAGGCTAGTGCTTGGGTACAGTGGGAACATCTTAATGCTCACTCTGCACTTGGTACTCCTGAAGGTGTGCTTAGCTCAGTTACGCCTCTAATTACCAATGTGACCTGGGGCTTCTCACTTCCTTTTCTACTTCTAAATGGGGAAAACAATAGGGCCTACCTGATAGAGATGTTTTAAGAATTAAATAAAATAATGTCGGTAAAAATTTACCACATAAACATATAGTTAGGAGTCAAGTGAATTTATTCCAAAACTCCTTATGATGATAGTTGTAGCTCAAATTCCTTACAAGTATTGTCAGGTCTCAAAGATGGTTACTGATAGCCAGAGTGACAGTAACTGGTTTGAAAAAGAATTCAGTGCTTACCTGGTTAGGCAATTGTTCAAATGTTGTAAATGAGACCTACGTATTATCTTTGACTCCACCACTTGTCTGCCAGTTTGTCATACCGTGGTGGCTTGGGAGTTGCTGTGACACTGGAACTATGCCAACAGCATTTGAAATACCAAGAGAGTCACCCAAGGGTGGATAGGTTTCAGTTGACCTTCCAGAATAAGACAGACTAAGAAGAAGCAGACATGAACTACTTATGAATGTTTAGCCACCAAAAATCTTAAGAGTAGCAGGGGAACATTATCAGATATAATGCTAGAAGATGAAAACATAATGAATAGGACCAAAGTATTCTCAGATACAGTGCCAGAAGGTGAGCACCTCAGGTTGGAAGGCGTTTCAAACATGACTGGGGAAGAGCTGCCTCCTCAACCTTCATTTGCTGATGGGGCATGACTCAAAATGAGGAGAACAAACTGTAAACATCCATCAATCACCGGAACATGGAATATACCAAGCATGACTCTAAGAAAAATGGAAGCTGTCAAAAAATGAAATGGAATGCATAAACATCAATAACCTAGGCATTAGTGAATTGAAATGGATTGGTAATGGCCATACTGAATCTGACAATCACATGGTTTTCTATGTCGGAAAGACAAACTGAAGAGGAATGGTGTTATATTAATCATCAAAAAGAACATTTCAAGATCTATCTTGAAGTATAATGTTGTCTGGGATATAATAATATCCATACGCCTACAAGGATGATCCTGGTGTGGTGCTATGGGTTAATGCACTAGACTACAAGTTTGGTTTTAACCTCAAGGTCAGCAGTTATAGCTCACCAGCCACTCCTCAGAAACCCTATAAAGGGTCGCTATGAGTCAGAACCAACTCGATGGCACTTAACAACAACAACAAGGAAAATCAGTTAATACAACTATTGTTCAAATTTATGCAGCAACCTCTAAAGCCAGTGATGATACAATTAAATACGTCTATCAGCTTCTTCAGTCTGAAATTGATCAAACTTGCAATCAAGATGCATTGATAATTACTGGTGATTGGAATGTGAAGGTTGGAAACAAATAGAAAGGATCAGTAGTTGGAAAACATGGCCTTGGTAATAGGAATGATTCTGGAGATACAATTATAGAATTTTGTAAGACAAATGACTTATTCATTGCAAATAAAATTTTCAACAACATAAAAGACTATTGTGTACATTGACCTCACCAGATAGAATACATGGGAATCAAACTGACTACATCTTTGGGAAGAGATGGTGGAAAAGCTTAATATCATCAGCCACAACAAGGCCAGAGACTCTGTGGAATAGACCATCAATTTTACACATTCAAGTTCAGGCTGAAACTGAAGAAAATGCAAGCAAGTTCACAAGAGCCAAATATGCCCTTGAAAATATTTTCAACCTGAGTTTAGAGACCAACTCAAGAACAGATTTGATACATTAAACACTAATGTCCACAAAGACCAGCACAGTGGTAGGACGGCATCAAGAGCTCCATACAGGAAAAAGCAAAAGGTCATTAAAAAGAAAGAAATAGACCAATATAGATGTCAGAAGAGACTTGGGAATTTGCTATCTAGCATAGAAGTGCTAAAGTGAATGGAATAAATGAGGAAGTCAAAGAACTGAACAGGAGATTTGAAAAGGTAATTCAAGAAGACAGAGTCAAGTATTATAATGAAATGTGCATAGACCTGGAGTTAGAAAACCAAAAGGCAAGAACACACTCAGCATTTCTCACTCAAAGAACTCAAGAAAAAATTCAAGCCTTGATATGCAATACTGAAGGATTCTATGGTCAAAATAGAAAACAATGCAAAAAGCACCAAAAGAACATGCAAGGAATACACAGAATCACTGTACCAAAAAGAAATGGTTGCTATTCAACCACTTCAAGAGGTAACATATAATTAGTGACCAGCGGTACTGAAAGAAGAAGTCCAGGCTGCAATAGTGAAATGCACTGGTGAAAAACAGGGCTCCAGTAATTAACGTAATGTAAATTGAAATCTTTCAACAAACTGATGCTGCACTGGAAACACTCACTCATTTGGAAGGCAGTTACCTGGTCAAATGATTGGAAGAGATCCATATTTGTGCCCATTCCAAAGAGTGGTGACCCAGTAGAATGGGGAAATTACTGGACAATATCATTTATGTCACATGTTAGTAAAATTATGCTAAAGATAATTCAAAAATGGCTACATCAGTTCATTGGCAGGGAACAGTCAGTGTTTCCAATGAGGACATGGAACAATGATGCCAGATTATCTTGGCTGAAAGCAGAGACTATCTTGCTTTATTGACTATGCAAACACTTTTAACTGTGTGGATCTTGAAAAGCTATGGATGCTATTGAGAAGAATGGGTATTTCAGAATACTTAATTGTGCTCATGTGAATCCTTCACACAGAATAAAGGGCAGTTCATTTGAACAGAACAAGGGGATACTGAACGGTTTAAAATCAGGAAAGGTGTGCACCAGGGTTGTATTCTTTCACCATACTTATTCAATCTGCATGCTGAACAAATAGTCCAAGAAGTTGGATTATATGAAGAAGGACATGGCATCAGAATTGGAGGAAGACTCATTAACAACCTGTGTTATACAGATATACAATCTTGCTTATTGAAAGCAAAGAGGACTTATAATATTTACTTACGAAGATCAAAGACTAAAGTCTTCTACATGGGTTGCACCTCACCACTGGACTAATAAATAACATCAAGATAATTAGAGAAAAGATTGAAGTTGTCAAAGACTTCACTTTGGATCCACAATCAACACTAAAGGAAGCATGAGACAAGAAATCAAATGTCATATTGCCTCAGGCAAATTTACACAAAAATTATTTAAAGTGAGTAAGAGCAAAGATACTAGTTTGAAAAATAGGGTGTGCCTGACCCAAATCATTGTATTTCCACATGGGTATGCAGAAAATCCATGCATTTTGCTGATCTCTGTTAATCAGCCAGACCTTTCCCAGTAGCTCCCCGATCTTGGAGCACCTCCAAAGTGAGGCTGATGCTTCTCCTCAGCTTGATTGCTGGACTATCCCCTTCAAAGTCTGTGCCTGTCTTTCATCAGCTCCTTGATTACAACTTCCGGTTAGAATTCTTAGCCTTGATCACTGCACTTGCCTTACAATGAGGTCACTGCATCCCAGAAAGGGGAAACTCCTCACCCTGGCCCTTTCTGATGACATGATATTGACCTTCAGGTAAAAGTCATGCAGTGATCACCTTTCTTCTACGGCCTCGCGGATACATCAGGTCTTTTTCTCCCAGACTTGGCTAACTGTGAGTCAAAGCTCAGTGTGTTAGAAGACAGAGAGAGGCTCATTCCATTTACAACTGCTGGTCAATAGAAAGTCACCTTTTAAAACCTCTATATTTAGGAGTCCTAGTGTGGAGCCAAAGGATAACCACTGGACCACGAGGTTGGTTTGAACTGCAAGGTTGGTGGTTCAAGTTCATCAGTCACTCCTTGGAAACCCTATAGAGGGTTGCTGTGAGTTGGAACGGACTCAACAGCACTTAACAACAATAGCAATATTCAGAATAGTGTTTTAGCCTTGTCATTCCCTTATTCTAAAATCCTCAACAACTCCGTTTCCCAGATCAAGATCTTAACTACACTTCCTCTTTATGTAATTCATGAGGATGGTAGTTTTCGTTTACCGCTGAACTAGTGGTGTGACCTCTGGCCAGTAACGTAACCATAACGTCTTAATCTTTCATTCTGTGCTGGTGAAACCATCACCCCAGAGCTGCCTGCCTTTGCCAGATTGCATGTGGATCTAATGAGTGAGGAAGCTTGCTGAGAGCCATAAAGCATTATATACTACCGTGTATTGCTGCTGTTTGTTATGGCTTGGTTGAGGACTCTTCTAGAGATTTGGGGAAGCCAAGAAGGCTGGACACATGCCCTGGAAGATCAGCATGAAACGTGGGAATGCATCAGTACAAGTGTAAGTATGATTTTTCAAATTACATTATTTCTATGAACTTTCGAAGGCCTGAAACTTCATCACCCATCTTTTCTTCTTTCAGCCTAAGGGGATGGCTAGAGAGAGGAAGGTAGGGGAACAGAAAACAATATGAAACAGCCCTCCCCACTCCAGCAATAAACTGCCAGCTCAGAGAGCAGGTTTTATTTTGTGTGCTATAAAAACAGTCATTTCTCCCATCATAAAAGGAGCTGTACTACTCAGCAGGTCTACGAAGTGAATAGTCCCAGTTCTGATGGGTCCCTGCCTTTTTTTGCTCATCAACCCCACTCTCCCTCTCTCACGGCCTTGTGTTTAGCTTGGGAAACACAAGGTGATTTTTAAGTATTTGATTACATGTGAATTTACTGGTGTGGGGTAGGAAGGGAATATGCATTTGTGGAGCTAGAGCTAAAATTTCATTGTCCCTCTGCTCTGACTTAAGGGTATGTACCAATTGGCTTAGGCATTATGATTGGG
>NW_006408533.1:29943285-29949028 GCF_000296735.1 Chrysochloris asiatica | reverse complement strand
TGGGCCCAGAGTCAGTGGCGTGGCCACGGAGGACTCAAGTAGAGAGTGGAGCTACCGGCTGAAGGGAAGAGAGGGTATGTGCACAAGAATGCCCACACTTTCAGATGGTACCCACGTGATCTGGATTGGATGACTGGATGATCAGAGCTCAACCAGGAGAAGAAAGAAGAGGAAAAAAAAGAGTGAGCTGATACGGTCTGATGAACTTGACCTATACCTACGGATGCAGTGACTCAAAAGAAGGAACAAATCCTTACAGCAAGAAACATTCCCACCCCTCCACACACAGAGTGGACAGAGCTGGGCAACTTGGACATTGGATACCCAAATGGGGAGGGGGGAATACAAAAGCAAGAAGTGACTGGCTTACAAGTTTTCAAGAGGAAACCTAGAGCTAGGGGGCATGGAGGAAGGCAGAATCTCCAGGGAGTACTATCCAATCTGTCTAGGCAGAGCTGATGAAATGAAATACAGATGGGTAACTCATGATACTGTAGTGAATAATGGTTATCAGGACTGATTATGAGGGTTGGAAATGCAAAGGTAGACGTTTTGTAGCAAGGAAGGGAGTGATTCATTCTCCAGTCTAGGGGCGGAGGCTTCTAGGACCATCAACGGAGAAGAGCTGAGAGCGGGACCCTACCCAGAGAAGCAGAGATGCTTGAGATAGAGACAGAGACGATGACGTGGAGTGATGAAGCGGCTGGGGACTTTGGATCCAGAGAGGGAGAGGGACTGTGGGTCGAAGACTGGGGGCGGGGGAGGGGGAGTGTAGGGGAGGGGTTTCTAGGATATATCCTTTGGTCTGTTGATGATGCATGGAGGGGATTGGAACCATGGCGATGAAATGATATACAATGGAATGAATGTAAAACTAAAGTTCTCTCATGTAAACTATCATATAATTCACAATAAAACATTTAAAAAAGAAAAGAGTAAAAAAAAAAGCTCACACAGGCTCAAGAAAGAAAAGGAACGTGAGTTAGGATGTGGCATATGGGGCTTCCTGCACTGGGCTGAAAGGTCTCTGAACATGTCCTGCAATTCTCTCCTGGCCTAGAATGCTGACAGTCTCTCCTGAATCCCTGGAAAACACATTTGGTGCCATCCAAGAAGCAATTTACTAAATGGGTTTCTCCATGAATCAATTCTCCCTAAGAAGGGTGAGCAATGTGCTCTGGGAGTCTGTTTCTCACCAAATAATCAGAGCAGTTGGCATTGAGACATCCCTAGGGTCTGTGGTATGCTTTCAGATTTCTTCTGAATGAACCTATGTCCTGCCAAGCTGGCAAAGTTGCCTTGTGCAATGCAAGGGCAGCTCGAGACACAGTGGGTGCAGTAGGAAAAGCATTAGGGTGAGAGCCAGGAGCCCTGGTTCCTCATGTAAGCACTGGGCTCCATTTCCCCCTTCATAAAGCACAGTTCCTAGGGTGATACAGAATGCCCAAGACTCCTCTCAGTTCTACGTTATAAATTTAAAACCATAATGATCCTGAACTGATGTATAGTAAACATGGAGGAGGAACAGCATTTGTGAAAGCCCTAAATGTAGCTGATCTGCAGACAACTGCTGACTGAAAGACCGGCAGTTCAAAGCCCTCCAGCAGCTCTGAGGGAGGAAAGACTTGGTGATCTGTTTTCATAAAGACTGCAGTATAAATGACCCTATGGGGCACTTGTACTCTGCCACATGGGGTCACCATGACAGCACCTAACAACAACTGACAGTTCTTATGGGGCTTGACTGAGCTGATTCTACACCAAGCCTTAGGCTGTGGGTGACATTTGACTCTCGGACCCAAAGCCTATTTATCAGTGGGAAGAACAGAGTGACAAGGGCCTGGGACACCAGATGCACAGAGGTGCCTAACCCCTAGACTGGCCTCATTTATTATCTAGATGGCAGTCACCCTCTTAGTACAAGTGGGAAGGAGGTCACAGCCTCAAGAGTCCCACATATACAACAGGGCCATCTTGAAGTTTTCCTGTTTGTGTCGATCTACAGTCAAGTAAAAAGCAGGCTTCAGGGATTTCCTGAAAAGCAGAAAATTTGGCAGGAGGTTAAAAAAAAAGGACTGGAGTGTTCCGGCAGCTAAAGAACATCTACAAATGTATCCCGATGCCTTCCTTTTTAAATCTTCACACTACAGCTATGCTGCCCTAAAGGGCATGGGTCTCTTTTGTCTTCTGTATTGCATTTGCCCCTCAGGCCCCATTAGGGCACTGTGGAAAGGCATGCTATGCAAATCCTGGGCTTTAACTTACTGAGTATCTCATCTGCAATAGCAACACATAACCAAAGTACAGGGAGAGCAATGATTCAAAGTCATCCACAGATGGAGGAGGAGCCAAGTGTATGTTCAACAGCGTGTGAAAATCAGTCACCTGTCCCCAAATATAGCTACCTAGTCACAAATGCACGCTTTCAGTCATGGGAATAATTATTTTCAAGAAAATGGATAGCCCAGGACAAATTTATTCATAACTAGCCAAACATTTGTGGGTAAAAGGCGTGCAAATACACGATGGTACCAGGAGACCAGGGTGCTGATCTTTGTTCATGACCCAATCCGGGTGTACTTGGGCATGTCTTTTAAATTCTCTCACCTACTCTTGGTCACCACCTAATGGGAGTGCTCTCACCTACTTACTGAGGACTCAGCCATGTTATTCAAAAGGATCAGGAACGAAGTTAATGCCACACAAAGGACATTGAGCACAAGCCTACACTTTTTGTGTAGGGAAGTTGCACACCCTTCAAATGACTAGAGAGTCCTACTCTTGGACCTTTAGTGACATATTTCCTTTCTCTGTGTTTCCCCTATTATCAAGCAAGGTACTCAGATGAGATGATCTCCCCGTGTCTCCCTGGTACTGTATTCTGGAAACTTGTAAAACACCATGACACCTTAGAGTTTCTTGCGATCCATTAACCAACATGGCAGTTGACCCATGGCAGGTAGACAAGTTGCTGTTTTCAAGGCTAAAATAATCCTTGGTTTGAAGTTCAATCTGTGGGATTTCAGAGCTCTTTTCAATTACCTCAAAGAGGGGTCTTCTCATGACTGGGAGGCTATAGTGCCTCTTGTAAGTGCCTATCCTGAGACTTCTACTCCTCCAGCATTTTACAACCCACAGCATCTTATGTTAGAGCATGTGTCATGTAATTAGTCTGCCTTGTCTTACTGATGCTGCGCCCCTTCAGCGAAAGAGGGACACTTCACCCAGGGCTGAGAGCTTAGCCACGCTGTGTGTCTGTTCAGTAGGTAGGGTCCCACTCAGCTGGGCAAGGAAAACACTACCATTAAATACAACATTTGTTCTTTTAACAACTGCTCCAAAGAACTAGACAACAGAGATTATTTAACTAAGTAACACAAAGCTAAGATTCTAACCTCAGTAACTTGAGGGAAGAGGATAAGTTTTCCCTACTTCTTAATAAGACATGCTTGCAACATCCACACTTCACATTCCAAGAAGACTGTAACTCACATGGTAACACTTGATATAGCAGGAGACATGTCTCTTCCAAGGATTTTAGTAAGGTGAAAGGGCATGGCCAGTTGTTTCAATTCTATAATTATAGGCCCTTATTCTGGATCCACAATTGCTATATGTATGACTTTGGACAAGTCACTTATCCAAGTCTTTCTTCTTCTTTTTTCCACATAGAAAATGGGCATAAGAATATTTAATTACACAGGGTTATAGTGAGGACACAATGAGATACTGAAAGAGCTAGCTTATATTTTCTTTTCTCCATCTCCCTTTGAGTATATGCTCCTTACTATACTGAGCTAGAAGCCCTTGTAAAACAAGAAGAGAAGAGAAAGCCTCTAAATATTTATTCTTATAGAGCAGAGTAACTTAAATAGAATGTCTGGGTCTCTCTTATGTGTAGAAATCTTTTGTGGCTCCCTTTGTCATCTGAATAGAGCTTAGACCCCCTCTGACTGACCAATGTATCCTTCCACTCTTATGTCCTGAAACACACACATCCTAGCACCAAGCCACAGCACACCTGACACAGCACAGAGGACCCTAGTTACACAGTAGTCTTCAATGACCCTTGTTTCCATCCGGCAAAAGCCATCTCCAGTACCATTTCCATACGGTAATTCCCCTCGGTGCCATTCATCACTCCATCTCCTGGGCTCCCATGACATTTGTTCTATACATCCTTTAGGGTGTAGCTCAATTAGTCTTAGAGTAGAGTTAGTTTTTATAGTTTCCCCTCCTAGACCATTAATCTTTTGAGGATACCCTGTCTAGCATCTTGCACAGTGCCAAGCAATGGCACCTGCATTGACTATGATGACAAAAATTGTAGAGGTCGTGCAGAAGTTGCATAGGATTATTGAGAACACAGTCTTTTTGCTCTTTTGACTAGAGGCATCTGCAGTGGACTCATCTTAGTTTGGAAATATTCCATTCTACCATCTGCTCTGCCTTTAGTTCTTCTAACGTGACTGCTCTTGGGCCCACCACCACTGGAACTCAAACTCCGTCCCAGGAAGCTGTGTCTGATACATGCTTAGGGCCCATGAGGCTGGGTTTAGAAGAATTTATCCCTTGACACTCACTAGTCAATGATTCTGGAGACTCCTTGACATGAATATTTGTTAGGAGGATTCAGCTACCTTAGGCTATGAATGAGGGTTTATAGGTTCTGCAAGCTAGCCATGGAATTAACCATTATTTATTATACTGTAGGCAGGTTCTTCACAACTGACCTGCCAGGAGAGTTTAGGGATTTCATCCATTCATGAATCAAAGGTATACTTTATGATGAGAGGAAAGGAAAAAAAAAAAAAAAATCACAACATTTGAGAGCTATAAAAATCTTAAAATTTAGCCTGACCACCTTCTTCTATTAATAAGGAAACTGAAAACGAGAGAGGTCACCCAGCTTGTTAATGGTAGAGTAAGTACCAAAATGCAGGCGTTGGACTTGGTATATCAACTTTGTTTCCATTACACCACATTCTCCTTATTCCTATGAATAGTTCAGTAGATGTGAGGACAAAGGGAGCAAGTGAAGAACTAAGACTAGTCAAACCAGTCATTTGCAAAACGTTCAGGTAACTATTCTGATGCTGGGAACACATTTCTAACTCATTCATCTTTGCTGTCTTGAAGCATGAGTTCTGGGGATGCTTGGGTGGACGAGCTTTCCCCAGATTCTCTGTAAGTGAATGTTGTCTTAGAGGACTCTGACTGAGGCAATTGAGGGATCACAGAGGCCAGTACTGACAGAGGCCCCAAACCACAGCAACAACCACTGCTGATTAACAGGCAGCCATATGATGATGAATAAGCACAGGGAGTTTCTGTCCAATCACTGGCTTTTGCTAAGTTCCCTTTCACTGGGTTGTCTTTGATCTTGCCACTCCCCTTGCTTACAGGATTCTCCCCCTCTGGTTGGACTTAGCCAAGTTATAACCTGTCTTTAAATTCAACTCAAGTCTACTTTCTCTGTTAAACACTCTTTTGACAAATTTTTATTGAATTCTACTCCATCAAATTGGGTCACTATGAGCCAGAATCAACTCAATGAAACACAGTAACACGTAGTAGCCAGGTTCTAGGATGGATCCAGGGGAGAGTTGTTGTTGTTTGTTGTTGTTGTTAAGTGCCATCGAGTCTGTTCTGACCCATAGCGACCCTGTATAGGGTTTCCGAGGGTGTAAATCCTTACGGGAGTAGAAAGCCTCATCTTTCTCCCGTGGAGCGGCTGGTAGTT
>NW_006408533.1:29939998-29941435 GCF_000296735.1 Chrysochloris asiatica | reverse complement strand
AAACCTTGTACAGGGTCGCTATGAGTCGGAACCGACTCCACGGCACATAACAACAACAACAACAGCACACCTGAAACATTCTCACAGCTTTAAAGCTGATGACTAGAACATTAATACCAAACCTTCATGCCACATTACAGCTGTTAAAGCTCATTCTCTTTGTTTATTCTAACAGTCTTGTTGATTATGTAAAGCTGAGCAAAATGCCAAGAACTGGAAGTGTTCACAGTTGGAAATAACCTCTGAGGCTATTGGCTCCAAACATTTACCGTCCACCGGGTTCTTTTCCTCAGAATTTCCAAGGAAAGGCAAACCATCCCGACTTGAACACTTCTAATGACAAGCAAGTCATAACTTTCAATTCAGTCTCTTCCATTTCTTGGTAGCCCATTGGCATGTTCACGGTTGGGACTGAGGGGAGATGAGTTCCAGGTTATCTGATACCCAGTCAATTGCTTTTCTCACTGGAGCTCCCTCCTAGAATGGCTCACCTCAAACTATAGTTGACGAAGCCTGTCAACTACAGGAAGGCCAGGCCTGGCGAAGCTGAGTCCAGGTCCTTACAGGGAGCCTGGGCCTCTCCTATTCAGGCCAAGGTGCTAACTCCCCCTCCCAGTGAACCATGGGCACTTCCCCAGTGCATATGTAGAATGTCATGGTCAAATCCAAATCCAAACACAGATTAAGCTAAGGTACAGGCTGTCCCGTGGATGGTTATTTTTTGGTGGATTGTGTGTGTGGCTTCATTTAATCAAGTTCTATGACAACTGTTTATTGAGAAGAAAGTATGGATGGCTCCGCAGCAGCATTAGGAAAGATTTTGGCTTTCAAACATGAAATCTACTTTTCTAAGCCTTCCAAAAATACAAACCAAGGAGAGAATGCTATGGGTAAGTCACAATGAACAAGTCCATGTAAGGGCACATGAGGACCAAGATACTTACTAGGAGAGACACAAGCTATAAGGGTCGACATGGCCAAGTCTTGTTTTGCTTCTTCCACTTCCTTCTCCCAGCCTGGCTGCTGGAAGTCTCAGAAGTCGTGCTGAGCAGAGGCATCATTGTCCCTGAGAAGTGCAGTATCCCAGAGCCCTCCCATGCACTGGCTTTTGAGTTCCCAGTTAGAGATCATACAGTGCAGGCACCTCACATCATCTGAGACACATGGCAAATGCTGGCAACCTCAAGGGGAAAGGGAGGGTAAGCTGGAGTGGGTGGGGCTTGCTCAGAGACACTAGGAAATCCCAGAAGCTGGGAGCCTGAGACCCTTCTGATGGGAAGTTTGGGTGGATATCAGAGTGCATAAATGGCAGAAGGAGATGAAAGGCAATTTACTCACTAGTTGGCTCTGGCCCTGTGCCTTTCAAAAAATAAAATGTTAGCTTTGTAACCCATGATTTGAATGGAATCTTCACTGGAGCATAAACACATGAAGAAG
>NW_006408533.1:29892665-29939398 GCF_000296735.1 Chrysochloris asiatica | reverse complement strand
AAATGTTAGCTTTGTAACCCATGATTTGAATGGAATCTTCACTGGAGCATAAACACATGAAGAAGATAAAAAGCTGAGATGCTCTAGTATCAGAGTATCTAGTATACACACCAGGACTGTATATTTGCATATGGACTGATATTGACTGCCTTTGTGACTGATATTGACTGCCTAGTAGACACACCAGGACTGTATATTTGCATATGGACTGATATTGACTGCCTTTGTGATGTGCAATAAACATCTATTTGACCCTGCTTTCTAATCTTAGAAATGAGGATCATAACAGCCAACTTGTGGGGTTATTATGATGGTGTTGTTGTTGTTAGGTGCCATTGAGTTGGTTCTGACTCATAGTGCTGCTTTAAATCTTCACAGAGCAGAAAACCTCATGTTTTTTTCTCGCATGGAGCACTGGACAGGCTCGATCCATGGTCCCTGTGTTTTTCAGTCCAGTGTTTATTGTATCGAGCCACGTTGCCATGACATTCGAGTATGAGATAAAAGAAGAGAACTGCTTTTCTGGAAATGCTAGCAAGTGTTGCTGCTGGACTCCTCCCATGCATCTCTGCCTACTTCAACTACATTCAGGAGAATGGCTTGGAGAGTTGTCCCTGTGGAACACAAAGCCAGGAAGAGAAATAGAGTAGCAAAAAGTTTCTGGCAATTTCCTTGAGGAAACCTAGTATACCAGGGATTTTTGACAAGCTGGGCATTCAGGTGATGTTATGACTGCATCATGGATTTCCATGGTGATCTTCAAATTCATTTAAAGTGTATATTTACTACTCAGTACAACATCAGTCACATCCAGAGCTACTTCCTCAGTATATTTTCATCTTTATTTTTTTTTTAATTTAATGTCTATCTTTACTAATCTCTGATCTAAGGAGACATTAAAATAGACTTTGATTCAGAAAACCAGGGTTCATTCCAGGAATCTGGTGTGGGGGCTCCCTTTCTCAGAATATGTACAGTCTTGGGGTAAATTTATGCCCAGAGAACATTTACTGATAAGAACACTGGGTTCAGGTCCTATTTCAGTAACTAAAGTACTTCTTCTGTTACATGAAAGAGTTGGCCAAATTGAAACTTTAGATTCCTTCCAGATCTACTGTCCACACCCCCCACACCACCCCAAAAGAAATCTCACCTTAGCCCAAAACCTTACTTAATAGCATCTGATGACATTTCTACCTCTTCTCCCCTATCACTCTCCACCACAGTATTTGGTTACACAGAATCTCAGAAGAAATGCCTGTCCTTTTGTTTGCATCTAGAAGGTGGTGTTCACTTAGAGAATGTCAAATCCACTCATTTACTCCCAGCCTTTGCCTGTCCTATCGAGAAACTGTAATCTTGACCCTTCCCAGGAAAAACAAACAAAACTACATTGAGAATCAAACTTCAAACCTAGCATGTTGAAACGGCAAGTGAAACCATGATGCAGGCTTTCCCTGTCACTCCAGTCAGTATACTCTGCTGCCTCAGAGCAGAATGATTCCTAGAGGGCAGGGTTCTGCCTCATCAGGGAAGCTTGGTCCTGAGCTAGTGTGCCCATAATGGTCATCTAGTGGTGCTCACCATGTTTGCAATTATGAAAATTCCCATGTCAAGAAACTCATGAGTTGATATCTGTTCAAAACATGTACAAACACTAAAAAAGAACTCACACATCAAAAATAAGAAAGACATGTATGTCTGGGGCCGGGGTAGAAGACCTGAAGGTGATTCTACAGCTCCCAACAAGTCACACTAAGTTTAGGGTCTGTGTCCCATCTAAGGGCAAAAGCAGTAGGCACCAAAAGACCAGGCCATCCTGAGTCTTGGATTACTTTGTTAAACTCACCAGAATGGCATGCAAAAGGCTGAGAAGGGAGTGGAGGAAGGGTGGAAACAGAAAATAAACCAATAAAACCAAGCCTTCCTAGTAACTAAAAATGGAACGGGCTTAGTTAGCAATGGTATGGCGTCACCATGACCTTTACACAGCAGCTGTGGTCGCTGAGGGTTGTTCAAAGGTCTGAGAAAAGCTCCTTCCTTGAAAAGTCTACACACAGTTCTGAGCAGCCCCAGGCAGAGATATATGCTCCACTTCCTCTTCTGGAGTTCCTTAAGGTCTAACCTGGGCAAGGTAGAGGCAGCTGGTATTCCCTTCCCATTCTAGCTCTTACCAGTTTCAGGCCCTTCCTTCCCTACATGTTCAGCTCATGTGCATCCTCCATTCTTATCCACCTCTATCTAGTCTCGGTCTTTGGTGAGTTGACCCTGAACACGCCTCTCTCTTCTCAGAATTGCCACAGCACCCGTAGTGGGAATCTGAGGTTACTTCACTAAGACATGAAGTGGCCTTGCTCTAAGGATGGCAGAGCAGAAAGAAGAAGCCTTAGTCCATCATAATGGAGTGGAAGAAGCTGCTTCACCAACCCTAGACTGACTTAGTCAAGAGAAAACTCAACTTGTAACCTGCTTGAGACTTGTTATGTGGCTTTTCAGTTATATGATTGACATAGAAGCCAGTTAAGATTCAAGAAAGCCACTTCTGGGAGTAAAATTAACATGGGCTTAGGGCAGTGGGCTTCCTTATACAACATATTCTTCCTTCCTCCTCAAAACATGTGACTCCCTAGCTCTAGAACTCTTGGTTCCTTAGATGAAAAGACAAGACCCAAGTGAGTCCTTTGCTTTGGGGTTGTCTGAGGGAACCAAATCTCCAGAGCCCTGGGGAAATGCAGCCACTGTCTGTCTTTTACTGCTTCCACCTAAAAGGTGGAATGACCAGGAGAGGAGAAAGGAAGGGACTGAAATGAGAACAACAGACTGAGGCCATGTGGATAATAGCATGTGATGAGAAAGCTGGGAAATGTGCAGGAAACACAGAACACCACAAGGAAAGGCCCCTCGGGAATTGGTACCCTGGTTTGCATCAAAACACAGAATGAACTTCTAGAAAGAGGGCAATCAGTGGCCTGTATTCCACAACTTCACTGCTCCCTGACAGATATACTTCGATGCTATTTCATCATTGCTTAGATGATATTACTACAGGTTCTGAGGGGAGCAGGTAAAACTCAGTATCTCCACAAACATTTATTGAACTATTATTGTCTGGCATAAACATGACTCCTATCCTGGTGTGGTGCTGCAGGACAATGTGCTGGCCCACAAGGTCAGTTTGAACAGCAAGGTAGGTGGTTTAAACCTACCAGCCACTCCTTGACAACCCTATACAGGGTCACCATCAGCCGGAACTGACTCGATGGCACTTAACAACAACAATCCTTTAACAGCTTCAAATTTAGTAGGGAGTCAAGACTAACATTTATCAAACTAAACTATAAGCACATCACCAAGATAAAATACCTTTTATGAATAAAACTCCTGACCTATCCTTCAAAGGAAGGGCTCAGTATCATTTCCTTCAGAAACAGCCCTCTTATCTCACCCCTGCTGCAAAAGCCTGTGGCTTTATTTCCATATATGCCACAGAGTTGTTGTTATTATTAAGCGCCATTGAGTCCGTTTCTGAGGAGCGGCTGGTGGGTTTGAACCGCCGACCTTGTGGTTGAGTGTCCAACTTACCAGGCCTCCTGTCATGTAGTAATCATCACTTATTGCCTTGATGTGTGCGTGCATTTATGTGTGTATGTGTGTGTATTTATGTTTGTGCATCTTCTCTCTTCATTCACTGTCTATGTTTCTTAATGTTGTTGTTAAGTGCAGTTGAATCAATTCAGACTTGTGGTCGAGTGCTTACCCTACAGTGCTAAATCCACAGTAATCATCATGGAGTATGCGCACATTTATGTGTGTGTGTATTTATGTTTGTACATCTCCCCTCCTCACTCACTGTCTATAATTCTTAATGCTGTTGCTGTTAAGTGTGGTCGAGTCAATTCAGACTCTGTATAGAGTTTCCAAGGAGCAGCTGGTGAGTTTGAACAGCCGACCTTGTGGTTCACAGTCCAGTGCTGATTGTACAGCATCACAAGGATTAACTAAGTTTTACACATTGACATCTACCCCATTATATTTGTCCCCATCTCTGTCACATGGTTAAAAACGCAATACCATCATGTCACTTCCAGCTAATAGTACCCATATATGAACTTTCCGAGACTGTACATCTTGTCAGAAGCAGACAGCCTCATCTTTCTCCTGTGGAGTGGCTGAGGGGTTAAAACTACTGACCTGTCAGGAGCAGCCCAACATTAATCCACGGCACCAATGGGGATCCTTGGCACATGGCTAGGCTCTGGTAACTATGAATTGACTGTCTATTACAGAGCAGCAAGGGACTAATGCCCAAGAGTATTTCAGGCCCTTGATGATGAGGACTCTCACTGGAGACCTCAGATGCTCCATGGCTGCGGCCTTGCAGTGCTGGTAGATGAAAAGGTGAAAGGCAGCAGCAGGAAGGGTTGTTGTTGAAGTGGCTGTAGCTGTCGTTAAGTGTTGTTGAGTCAGTTCCAACTCACATGGACCCTGTACAGAGTTTCTGAGGCTCTAAGTCTTTGGGGAGTAGAAGCCTCATCTTTCTCCCACAGAGGGACTAGTGGACTAGAACCACTCGCCTTCTGGTTTGAAGTTCAGTGTTTATCCTGCAGAGCCAGCTAAAAATGGGGAACACAACACAGCAAATAGTTTCCTCACCTCTGCTGAGATGTCATTCAACCTTGTAAGTTAAACCAGTGCAACTGAACTGCTTTGCCTCAACACTGGGGGAGGAAAGTTCTTTATTGTTGAGTCTCTTGATAGTCAAGAGAAGGATCGAGAGAAAGCTGGCTTTCAGACAGGACACAGCTATAGCCCTTGACTGAACAGTACCTGATCTGTTAAGTCACAACCTGTCTGGCATCTTACATTGTAGTGGTTTGTGTGTTGCTGCGATGCTGAAAGCTCTGCTTCCAGTATTTCAAATACCCTCAGGGTCACCCATAGTGGATGGGTTTTAGTGGAGTTTCCAGACTCAGACACACTAAGAAGAAATGCCTGGCTACTGATCTCTGAAAATTGGTCGGTGAACATCTCCTACATCACAACAGAATACTACGCAATCTAGTGCTGCAAGACAAGCCCCGCTAGGCTGGAAGGCACTCAAAACACACAGTGGTCCCAACCCTGGTCTTCAGCACCTCAGTGATTGTGAAGCTAGGACTGCTCCCAGCACCTCTTCCTTCTAGTGTACATGGTGCACATCAGGTCACCCTGCATCGGAGCAGACTCACCAGCAACTAACAGGACTAAGTGCAAACTATTAGGAATAAAAGTAAAGAAAAGCCGTCCAACCTAGTGGAGCTCCGGAGTCCGTCCACTGACAGGTGGCTTTCTGGATTCAAGTCTCTGAAAGTCCTGCAAGTTCTCCTGGTCAAAGAAGACCATTTGTAAGATGAAGAGACAGAGCACTGGATCTCTAAGGGGTCTTTCAGCTCTAAATTCTCTGCCAGCTCTGCACTCGGAGCTGGGGAGGAGCTTCACTGCTCTAAGGATTGCTGTGTTGTTTAGTGCCGTAGAGTCAGTTATGACTCATAGCAACTCTGGACAGGGTTTCTAAGGCGCCACCGGTAACTTTGAACTGCTGACCTTGTGGTTCAAACCAGCCTTGTGGTCCAGTGCTTTTTCCCACAGTGCCACGTCCGCTACGGTCAGATCATAGTAAACGAAGGTGATCACACTAGAACCCAAATGGCCCTTTTTATAAGCACACATTTTCTAGGTAAGAAACCTTGCCACCACAAATTCAGGGCCAGGCCCAATGGCCTTTTTATTTTATGGTTCCTCTTACTCACTTTTCCTCTCTTTTCAAAAAATATGACACCCTTTGATGGCCTTGTGTTCCAAAGCAGTAGTATATGTGCACATGTAGAGGTGTCAAGAAAGTCAAGTGCTCTACTGATACCCATAATTTTCCTGCTCTTTACTTACCCTGTAACTCTAAAGCATGTCATGGAAGAATAGTGTAGGTAGATGGGAGGTGGCAACTCAGAGACCTGTATCCTAAACACACTTAGGAATCTAAACCTAAAACCAAACCCAACGGTGTCGAGTCAGTTCAACTCAGAGTAGAACTGTCCCATAGGATTTCCAAGACTGCGTATCTTCAGATGCCCACTGCCACATCTTTTCCCCATGCCACGGCTTGTGGGCTTGAGCAGACAACCTTTTGTTTAGCAGCCTGAGCACTTAAACCACTGTGCCACCAGGGATCTCTTAAAATTTAGAGGCATCGAACCATGCAGGTAGACACCAGATGGGATGTAACAGTAGGAACAACACCTCATCATCAACATAACAATTAAATCATGAGCTCTGTGTATGTTTGCAAAACAAAACACAAAGAAATACTTTTAGTCCAATAGGGCAAAAGATGCATTTTCCTCTGGGAGAACAACGGTTGCCAGTGTGGTTGTGAAGGTCTTAATATTGACAAGGACCCACGACACTGACCACTGACAGGAGGCCTGCCTGCATCATCAATATCTGGGCTCAGCTCATACCCTGGCTCTCTCATTAAGAAACGAGCTCAATTCAAATAGCGGACAAAGGGTCAACGGGGATGAGCCTTGTACAGTCCCTGGAACAGCATCTTTCATCTTCTCTATGCCATCAAAGACAATCAATCTAGGTTCAGCTCAAATGCAACTCTGAAGGGAATAAATGTGCCTAAGTGCATCTCACTTGACCTTCCCTCTCCCTTCCCCTGACCTCACCACCGTCTCTTCCGCCAGTCCTTCTTGCTGTCAGTCCATGAACAGGGTCCTGTCATAACAGGACTTGAACAGCGATGGCAGCATGTAGTATTAAGAAGACTACAGAACACAGTCCTCTCAATTAACAATCATTCATGGACAGGAGGAGGCACTGGCTGGGCACTGGCAGAAAGCAAGAGGTCTCACTCTTCACAAGGAGCTATCCAATGGTTATGGAATTCAGTGCTACTTCCTTACAAAATGCAACAGGAATTCTGAGAAAGGAGAGTGAAATGTGATCTGGTTGGCGCTTGGGAGAAGTTTCATTGAAGTAATGGGATTTGGCCCCTGTCCTCCTGAGTTCTTCTAATTCCTGAGCACTGTGAATTAATTCTGTGATCCCAAGTACAGGCAATGTGATACAATTTCTTTTTAATCCAAAAGGGTTAGTAAAAATGATTAACGTTCTACAGAATTGTCTTTCAGATGAGTCTTAGCCATGCTTCTTTTAACTCTCCATGACTTTGACAAAAGATATAACCCATTTGTGCCTTGGTTCTGTCGTCCTGCAAAATGGGATAATTCTGTTGACTTGATAGGGCTATTGTTGTTGTTGTTGTTGTTATGTGCCGTGGAGTCGGAACCGACTCATAGCGACCCTGTACAGGGTTTCCGAGGGTGTAAATCTTTACGGGAGTAGAAAGCCTCATCTTTCTCCCGCGGAGCAGCTGGTAGTTTCGAACTGCTGACCTTGCGGTTCACAGCCCGAGTCGTAACCACTACGCTACCAGAGCTCATAGGGCTATGGACAGAATTAAATAAGATAATGCTTGCAAAAAAGCTTAACACAATGGCTTACCATCAGTAAATGTTAGCTCACTAACTATTCAGAGGATGAGGAGAAAAAACTGTTGTTGGATTGCTCTTAGCTTCAGGCTACACTAAGTCCAATGATGTATATGGTCCACATGAGGGAACCTCACAGCCTTGGACCATGACCAGGATAGGATGGTCTCCCATGTCTCCTCTTTGCTCTAGGTTACATTTGAAATCTGCCAGCAAAAAAAAAAGCAGCCAAGCAGACACCAAGAAACTGAGTTTCTGTATTCTAATTTATTAGCATAATAGGCTTTGCAGCAGAGATGATGGAATTTGCAGCAGTCAGGAATGTATTCTCCACTCAACACAGCCCTCCAGAAATCAACTTCTCAAGACACAAGCCCACTTTCAGAGAATGTATAGAATGCTGTGTACTGCCAGCAACCAAGGAAGTCTCCCAAATTCTCTCAGTTCTCCTTCGTTTTCCTTCTTTACAACTGCACCTTCCTCTTTCCTTCCTGACAGTAAGTCCATCGTATCTTCAGGAATCCAGGGTCCTTCATCTCAAAGACAAGCTACTTCTCCAAAATCACTTTTGAAACAATTCTGAATAAAAAAGAGACCCTATGCCCACAATTAAAAATGCCCACTTTGCTCAGCACTGAGCTACAGACCTAGCCACACAAGGCTGGCTGGTTTCTTTAATTTAGGTAGAACTCATCCAGTTCAGTTCTCTCACCTTACCCTTCCAATGACTCATGCTTTCTTTTACCTCCATCTATTTCACTGGTAGCGTAGTGGTTACGAATCGGGCTGCGAACCTTAAGGTCAGCGGTTCGAAACTACCAGCCGCTCCGCGGGAGAAAGATGAGGCTTTCTACTCCCGTAAAGATTTACACCCTCGGAAACCCTGTACAGGGTCGCTATGGGTCGGACCCGACTCGACGGCACTTAACAACAACAACAACAACAACATTTCACTGGTAAGAGTCAGGTAAACTACAGTCATAAGAGTTTGGCTCAAAGCTACCTAGCATTTCTAGTGCTGTAGAAAGGATGTAGCTTGAGAAAAATGCCATTCTGAAAACTTAAAAAAATATTCCCAGCTACATTTCAACACCCCACACCTCCACCACCACCACCAAAGGCAAGCTCACACCACACCAGTGGGTGAGAGCGCTGGGGAGGAAGCTCTACCCCATGGAAATTGGCACACTTTACTCTTCCCTTTAATTATAGGTAATTATTGCACTAATACCCGGGGGCTTCAAAAAGTTCATAGACAAATTCCATTATCTTTTCATTCCATTTTCCATGAACTTTTTGAAGTCCTCCCATCTAGCCACACAATTCAGCTATAAAAGGAATAAAGTACTAATACATGCTACAACCTGAATGAATTTTGAAAGCAATATGCTCATGAAAAGAAGCTAAACATTTAAATTTAATGATTCTGTTTCAATGAAATGCCTAGAACAGGCAAATCCCTGAGAGACAGAAAGTAGATTAGTGGTTGCCATGGGCTTGGGGTGGACTTGGGAGGGAGTGGGTAAGTAACTTTTAATGGATACAGAATGCCTTTTTTGGTGAGATAAAAACATTCTGAAATTAGATAGTGGCATTGGTTGCAAAATACGCTAATATACTTAAAAAATCACTGAATTTTACCCTTGAAAGTTTGAATTTTATGGCATGTAAACTGCATTTCAATAAAGCTGTTGTTTTTGTTAAAGATTAAAAGGATTATCAAGGTCAGAGCCACACAGTGAGTGAGTAACCAGCCAACTCCAGGATGATTAGTTCAACTGGCCTAGTTACTTTCTTAAATTCACTTACATCTCCGGTTTAGTTTTCTTTTGTATCTTCATTTGTTTTGTTGCATTTTTTTATACTTATAAGTCATTGAAAATTCATACTAGAGCAAGAAAAATTATCTTATAAATATAACCTAATCCAATTGTTGTTCCTAACTCAGTTAGTTGTTGTTGTTAAGTGCGGTCGAGTCGGTTCGGACCCACAGCAACCTTGTACAGGGTTTCCGAGGAACAGCTGGTGAGCTTGAACCACTGACCTTGCAGTTCAAACAGCTTCTCAGTTTGGCGCATTAACCCACAGCGCCACACCATGACTCCAAATCAATTTAGTACAAGCTTTATATTACATTATTTCCTTCTTCAAATAAAAAGTAGTTATGTTGTGAAGTATCAATGAGTGCGTGCTGATTTACAGTGATCCTCTAGAGGGTGTCCCAAGAGCGGCTGGCAGATTTGAACTGCTGACCTTTCGGTTAGCAGTCCACTGCTTATCCTATAGCACAACACCAGGACTCTTTTTTTTCTCTGCCCTTGTAATCTCTCTTGATTTAAGTTGTAGTTTTCTGCCTTAAAGTCTTATCTGATGAACTAATTCCACAAAACAGGCACTAAGAACCTGGAAGCACTTAGAAAGATAGACTGGGTATTACCACCTTTGTTGTTACTGTTGTTTAGTGCTGTGGAATCACTTCCAACTCCAAGGAGCAACTGGTGAGTTTGAAACACCAACTTTGTGCTTCTAAATAACCTTGCAGTCCCTTGTTTTATATCACCATGCTACCAGGTGTTGCTAAAGCCACTATTAAGATTCCTGCTATGGCGCTGTAGGATCAGCCCTGGACTGGGAACCACAAGATCGGCAGTTCAAACCCAACAAGTTGCTCCTCGGAAATTTCATACTGAGTCGCTAAGAGTTGGAATGGACTTCATGATACCAAACAAAGCCATGATCAGAAAGGGGAGGATACACTTCCTAGTCACTTTCTTGGAGTCTTGTCAAAGAATAGATTGTTGTTGTTTGTTGTTAAGTGCCGTAGAGTCATTTCCAACCCGTAGTGACCCTGTATAGGGATCCAAAGGAGCAGCTGGTGAACTTGAACCACCAACCTTACAGTTTAAATGACTTTGCAGTGTGATGCCTTAGCCTGCAGCGCCACACCAGAATAGATTATAATGCTACAATTCTGGTGAATCTGGAGTGCTTAAATTCATAAGCTCTAAGAACCACAGCTAGTTGCCAGACTCTGCTGGAAATATAATGAGTTCTAGTGTTTTCCAGAGTCTTTGCTTGGTGCCAGTGGCCCCATCTTCAAGAGGGCTGGATGTTTGTTAAGTAGAATTCAGGGATCTTATCATCAGGATTGCTACTGCATGTGGGAAAAGGAGAGAGTACCCAACAGTTGATTCTGGCCATTGGCAATAAGTGTGGCTCCCATATGAGGTTTATAGCCACAACATTGTAAAACTAAAACCTAAGCCAAATCCCATGGTGGCAGTGGTTGTTGTTAAGTGCTGTTGAGTTGGTTCTGACTCATAGTAACCCTGTATAGGATTTCTGAGGAGTGGCGGGTGGGTTTGAACAGCTTACCTTGTGGTTCAAACTGACCTTGTGGTTGAGTGCTTATCCTACAGCGCCACACTAAGCATGAAGAAGATTCTGGCAAGAAGGTGAAAGACTGGGAAGAGTTTTTCTGAAGTCCTCTGATGGTTCTCCAGATCAGTTCATTTCTGTGTGACGCCTGTTGATGTTGGCCAGGATGCTGAAACCTGCTGTGCAGAAGTTCCTCTGAGTTGGGTAGAAGGGACCTTAGCTTTGAGGAGGCTGAACACTGCGAATGGTAGTGCTTCCTGCTGCATCCCGGCCACATCCCTGCAGCTGCAGCATTCCTGACGCGTTCGGCCAATTCTTCAATGTCTTTGGTATCAGAGCCCTTTGTCTTGTCAGATAACTCCCTTAGGATCCAGAACATGAAATCTGGGTCTTGGTACTAATTAACTAATTAATTCCATCCAGACATATTTATCGGCTGTGTTAGGCCATGTTCTAGGAGCTAGGAATATAGTGAATAAGATAAACGCATTTCTTACCGCCCTAAATTCTCTAAGAATCACAGTTCAGATTTCTGGAACTCTCCAGGATAATAAGAATGAAAAGATATGGCTCCTGTCCAAATAGACCTTATAATTTAATATGAAAAATATGAGAGCCTACCATAAATTGTAACACAGAATGAGAGAGAGCCAAGTGACTGATGAGAGTAACCTCTATAACAGAACTTTCTGGTTTGAAAGAAATGTTACCCAGCTGCACTGTTCAATATGGTAGGCACTAGATACATCTGCCTATTGAATCCTTGAAACATAGCCATGGTGCCTGAAGAATTAAAGTTTTAAACTTTAGTTAATTTTAGTTATTGACGTTTAAGTAGCCACAAGTGGCGACTGTCCACCATATTGAAGCATGAAGCTCTAAAGAGACACATGGGTCTAGAGAGAGGCAGAATTCATTGCTTGCTTTGGGGAGTAAACTATGGGGGCAGGGCTGGCTCATCATCCATGGGGAAGACTTGGGTTTGATACCAGATCAATACACCTACTCAGCCACCATCCGTCTGTCCATGGATGCTTATAAGTTCCTATGGTGTTGAACAGGTATTGTTGAGGTTAAAAAGTAGTGATAGACAAAGACAGGTGAGGTAGAAAGGTCTGGTCATCTACTTCTGAAAAATCAGCAAATAAAACCCAATGGATTACAAAATTCTGGTCGGTATCAAAACATAGGGATGGCAGAGGGCCAGACAAGAGTTTGCTCTGTTGAAGGCTGACACAAAGCCAGTTAATGGCAACAACATAGATAAGCTGGTCATTGGAAAAATGACAGTTGCTAGAGTGGCACAATGGTTAAGCACTTGATGCTAATTGAAAGTTTGGTGGTTTGAGCCCACCCAGGAGTACTGCAGGGGAAAAACTTGACCACAAAGATTACAGCCAAGAAAACCCTGTGAAGCAATTCTACTCTGCCACATAAGATCACCGAGTCAGAATTCCACTTTTGGCACCCAACAACAACATAGGAAAAAGAAAGTAAAAATGCATATTTAGTTGGCAAAGAACAAAAGAGGTAGGAGTTCTTCATGCTGCAGTGAGGTGAAGTGGCGTCCTTTCGGACTCACTGAGACCCTTACGCACAACAGAATGAACTGCAGCTTGCACCTGCACCATCCTCACAACTGTGATGTTTGAGCCCATTGTTGTCGCCACTGTGTCAATCCAGTTCATTAAGGGTCTTCTCTTTCCCCCTGGCCTTCCAATTTAACAAGCATGATGTCCTTCTCCAGGGACTGGGCCCTCCTGGTACCTTGTTTAAATTATGAGAGACAGAAGTCTCTCCATCCTCATTCTAAAGGAGCATTCTGTGGTACTTCTTCTAAGACAGATTTGTTAGTGCATCTGGCAGCCCATGGTTCTTTTAACATTCTTCACTAAAACCATAATTCAAGTGCATCAATTCTTCTACAGACTTTGTTATTCACTGTCTAACTTTCACATGCATATAAAACAACTGAATATACCATGACTTGGGTCAGGTGCACCTTAGTCCTCAAAGTGATAGCTTTGCTCTTAACTTTTAAAGAGCAAAGATGTCTTTTGCAGCAGATTTGCCTAATGCAACACCTCCTTTGACTTCCTGACTGCTATTTCCATTGTGGATCCAAACAAAATGAAATCTTTCACAACTGTGATCTTTACACTCCATTATCATGATGTTATTTATTGGTCCAGTTGTGAGGATTTTCATTTTCTTTACATTAAGGTCTGATCTATACTGGAGGCTATGGTCTATGATCTTCATCAGTAAATATTTTATGTGCTCTTCTCTTTAAGCAAGCAAGGTTGTATCGTCTAATTATCACAGGTTGTTAATGAGTTTCCTTCTCTGATCCTAATGCCACATACTTCTTCATATAATCCAGTTTCTTGGATTATTAGCACAGCATACAGATTGAATAACTATGGTGAAAAGATACGTTTCCTGATTTTAAAAATATTCAGAATCCCCTTGTCCTAATCAAACGACTGCCTCTTGGTTTTTGTATCAGTCCCTCATGAGCGCAATTAAATTTTCTGAAATTCCCATTCTTTGCAATATTATTCATAGTGTTTCATGATCCATATAATCAAATACCTTTGCATAAGTAAATAAAGAACAAGTAGATATCTTTTGGTATCCTGTGCTTTCAGCCAAGATCTATCTGACGTCAGCAATAATATCCTTAATTCCGCTTCTCCTTCTTGACCCAACTTGAACATTTGGAAGCTCCCTGTTGATGTACTGCTGCAATTGTCTTAAAATTGTCTGAAACAAAATTTTACTTGCATGTGATATCATTAATGATATTGTTTGATGATTTTTGCATTCCATTGGGTCACTCTTCCTTGGAATAGACATAAATATGGACTTTTTCCAATCAGATTGGCCAGGCAGTTGTCTTCCAAATTTCTTGGCACAGGCAAATGAGCACCTCCAGCACTGCATCAGTTTGTTGAAACACGTCAATTTGTAATCCATCAACTCCCAGAGCCTTGTTCTTTACCAATGCCTTCAATGCAGCTTGGACTTCTTCCTTCAATACCATTGGTTCTTAATCATATGTTATGTCTTGAAATGGTTGAACACCCACCAATTCTTTCTGGTATAGTTATTATGTATTCCTTCCACCTTCTTTTGATGTTTACTGCATCTATCAATATTTTGCCCATGTTTTAGTTGTAAGTCGATTCTGACTCCATTATAATTATAGTATAATTAATCATATATAATATAATTACAGCATAATACATTGTTGTTTTTAAGTTGAATCGGTTCCAATCCATAGTGACCCTGCATAGGGTTCCCAAGGACCCACTGGTGGGTTTGAACCGCCAACCTTGCAGTTCAAACTGAACTTGTGGTCCAGCGCATTATCCTGCAGGGCCACACCAGGATTCCATAATATATAATATAGTTATAATACAAAATATAATTATAAATATAATTCCAAGGAATGGCTGTTGGGTTTAACCTGACTCGTGGTTAGCAATCCAGTGCTTATCCCATCGCAACATGAGGACTGATTTTTTTCTTCACTTCTTTCAGCTTGAGAAATGCTGAACCTGCTCTTTCCTTTTGGTTTTCTAACTCCAGGTCTTTGAACATTTCTTTATTGTAATACTTGACTGTCTTCTCGAGCTGTCATTGAGATGTTCCGTTCAGCTCTTTTACTTCATCATTTCTTTCAGTTGCTTTAGCTTCTCTGTGTTTGAAAGTAAGTTTCAGAGATTCTTCTGACATTCACTATGGTCTTAAAATGACTTTCTCTTATCTTCGTGTATTATGTTTTTGATGTCCTCTGACAACACCTATTGTCTTTGGTCATTAATGTCTCATGCAATGTTCTTCAGATGGTTTCTAAATTCAGTATATACTCAAGGTCATATTTTCTGTGGCACTGTGGGTTAATGCGCCAGACTGCAAAGCCATCTCAACTGTAAGGTTGGTGGTTCAAGCTCACCAACTGCTCCTAGGAAACCCTATAAAGGGTCACTATGGGTCGGATCTGACTCAATGGCACTTAACAACAACAGACTTATTTTTAATTTTCTTCATCTTCAGTATGAACTTGCATATTAGCAATTGATGGTCTGTTCCATACTCGGCCCCTGACCTTCATTTGGTTGATATTTCCCATATATGTTGTCAATTTGATTCCTTTGTATTCCATCTGGAGAGATCCACCTGTATAGTTGCCATTTATGTTTCTGAAAGAAGATACTGGCAATGAATAAGTTGTTGGTCTTGCAAATTTTATCATGCAATCTACTGCATGGTTTCTATCACCAAGATCACATTTTCCAACTTTCATACATTCCAGTCACCCATAGTTATCAATATGCCTTAATTGTGTAGTCAATCAATTTCAGACTGAAAATGTTTATAGAAATACTCAATTTCTTCATCATTAGTTTCAGTGGTTGGTTTGTAAATTTGAATAACAGTTGTATTTATTGGTCTTCCTCATATGCGTATAGATGTTTTCACATCACAGAAGGCATTGTACTTTAAGATAGATCTTGAAAGGTTCATTTTGATGATGAGTGTGAGGCCATTCCTCTTCTTTGTCTTTCCCATCATAGCAAACCATATGATTTCTGATTCAAAATGGCCACTATCAGTCCATTTCAGTTCACTAATGCCAAACATCTCAACATTTATCCCTTGCATTTCACTTTTTGATAATTTCCAATTTTACCAGATTGAAATTTCATACATCTCACCCTCCCATTTCTAATGGATGTTTACAACTGTTTCTTCTCATTTTGAGTTGTGCCCCATCAGCTTTGTTTCACTCCTGAAAGCTCTGCTCTATCTATGTTATTTAAGGTCAACTGTACTTTGAAGAGGTCAGTTGTCTTTTGAGTCGAGTGCCTTCCAACCTGTGGGGTCATCTTCTAGCACAATATCCAACCATGTTCCACTGTCATTCATATTATGTGCAGCAACAGGCTTTTCAGAAGTAGTCTGGAAGCTCTGCTGATACCTGTTCATCAAAGGTGACTCTGCTGGTTTAAAATACTGGTAGCAGAGCTTCCAGAATCACAGCAACACACAAGCCACCACTCCTTTGTCAGTATGTCATACTGTTGTGACTTGTAGTTCTTAATGATACACACTAATACGGATGCAGACCTGACGTAATATTTCTAAAAGATCAAGTCATAATTATTTGTAGATATGACTATGAATCTCTCCAGATAGCGTATAGCTCCACGTATTTATGCACTGAGGCTTGGCTATAGTGACAGGAAAGGTGGACTCATGTAGATGATCTAAGTGATGTCACCAGGAACTTGCAAGGCTTATTGACTGAGCTAAATGACATAGGCAAGGCATGTTGTCAGCCCCTTGCCCCCCCCACCCCCCACAAATGCACTTCCTTTATCACCTTACACCCATCCAAGGCTTCGGCCAAGAGAACAAGGCTACCTCCCACATGCCCATGGGCTGAAGTCTTGCCCCGGAGCAAGCAGAAGTCACCCACCTGCCAGCAAAGACGATGCTAAGAGCACAAAGAGTCCGTTAAAGTCTGCTTCCTTAGATGGCTCTATTTGGCCTCAAAAGCCACAGGTTCTCAAAAGTCCATCTCCTGCCGACTTTATTTTTCTTTCAACTTTTCATGTCATTGCTCCTGTCTGAACAAAGGACAAGGAAGTCCAGTCTCACCCCAGAAGAGACAGGGTAAGTCACAATGATGTGTTACACACTGAGGAGCTGGAGATCAAGCCTAGTGTGGGGAGGGCCAAAGTGAGGAGCGGATTTACAGATCAAAGTCAGAGGCAGCTAATTCTCCTCAAAGAGACAGAACAAGACTATTAAACATCACATTATTAGCTTGAATGAGGAAGCTGGCTCTTCTTAGGGTGTCAGATGCAACAGTATTTGTTCGGGCTTATATAGTAAGGATCCATGTGTAGTTTATTGTTTGCGTGGAGTGAAGTGGATTCATATGGTAAATTAAAAAGGTGGGGCGGAAGGAGGGGGTGTTGTTTGTTTCTAGCAGTACTTGGCAGAGTATAAGAGGCCCCTGGAGGCTTGGTCTCAAATCCACCCCTTGCATGGTATCAGCCAAGTGCTCTTTGGCAAATACTTTAATAACCACACCATAACCTTCACTGGTAGTAACGGCAGTCCTTCTCAAGTATGCTCTGATGTGCCCTAATAAGGAGCTCTGCTAGTGCGCCAGGCTGAAGTCCTAGACTGCTACCCAAAAGGTCGGTGGTTCAATCCCATCAGCTGCCCCAGGGGGAGGATGATGTGGCAATCTGCTCCCATAAAAACTACAGCTTTGGAATCCTTGTGAGCCAATTCAGCTCTGTCCTACAGGGTCGCTTCGAGTGGAATTCAGCAGGACAGCAGTAGGCATTTTGTTGTTGTTGTTTAGTGCCTTAACAAGGAGCCCTACTTTGTTACATGGAGTTGCTGTGAGTTGGAACACCTCAAGAACACCCAACAACAGCGCTCTAACCTAGCGGTTCTCCAATAGACAGTGTTCAAAATCACTTGGAGGTTGACTCAAACCCTTGTAGATCTACAGTATAGAGGCATGTCATTTGCATTTCTAACAAGTTCCTAGGTAATGTTTATGCTGCCGGTCAGGGATCCCACTTTGACTGCCCAGTGGGTTTCATTGTATGCAATAAATGCACTTATCTCCTAGGCATCTAGGACAGTTCTAGCAGTGTGTCATCTCTGTGAGAATGGAGACAATTAGTCACTCGAATCATTTTCTGTAAGGCTTTAAGTCTTGGCTTAAGAAAAGGTGCATTGTGAAGAATTCGATGTGAAGAAGAGATAGATGTGCAGTCCTGGTATGGAGCTGCAGGATATCGCACTGCACAGCAAGGTCTGTTTGAACTTCAAGGTTGTTGGTTCAAATTCACCAGCCACTCCTCATAAATCCTATACTGGGCTGCTAGGAGTCAGAGCCAACTTGACTGCACTTAACAACAACAACAATGTCAGGAAGTATGAGGTGCATTCACAATTACAGAACATGGGGAAATATAACGTTGTATGGCTCTGGTAGCGTAGTGGTTACGAATCGGGCTGCGAACCTTAAGGTCGGCGGTTCGAAACTACCAGCTGCTCCGCGGGAGAAAGATGAGGCTTTCTACTCCCGTAAGGATTTACACCCTCGGAAACCCTGTACAGGGTCGCTATGGGTCGGAACCGACTTGACGGCACTTAACAACAACAATGGCTGATTCAACCAATAGATCTGTTTTGGAAGAAGTGCAACCAGAGTGCTCCTTGGAAGCCAAGATGGCTAGGCTTCGTCTCTCATACTTTGGACATATTGTCCGGAGAGAACAGTCGCTGGAGAAGGATGTCATGCTGGGTAAGGTGGAGGGTCAGAGAAAAAGAGGAAGACCCCCAATGAGATGGATCAGCCAGGTGGCATCATTGATGGCGTCAAGTGTGGCCGCGGTAGTGAGGTTGGCCCAGGATTGGACATTGTTTCGTTCTGCTGTGCATGGGGTCGTTATGAGTCGGTTCCGACTCGTTGGCACCTGACAACAACATGGCTGATTCAGACTCGTAAAACAGGCTTCCTAAGTTTGTACTTTACCTTACATTTTGACACTCTTAAATTTATTTTAGAAGTTGTTGTTGTCGAGTCAGTTCCAACTCACAGTTAGTTACCTTACCTTGGTTTTCTGAGGAGTTGCTGCTGAGTTTGAATCAGCGACCTTGTGATTAAATAAAGCTTTATTCCAACACAGCCACATCTATTCTTTCATGAACTGTATATGACTGCTTCCTTACTGTAACTGCACAGTTCAATGGTTGTGACAGAGACCAGATGACCCATGAGAAGAGAAATATTTATTATCTGGACCTTTACAGAAAACATTGCCCAACCCCGGTTCCAGTCTTCTCTTTTTTCTCTTACACATCCAGTTACTACGTATGTTCTGTAAACATGTTTGTCTTCTACGGTGACTATCTGAGTAAGGGATTCAAAGTCCCTTCTAGCTAAGAGAGTGGAATAAGAATACTCTATCTGAGTCAGGGCTGGCCACATAACTTGTGGAGCCCAAGATAAAATAAAGACGAGGGTTCTCTTGATTAAAAATTACTGAAGAATTTCACGATGGTGACGCAAAGCATTAAACCAAGTAGGGAGTCTTCCTTCTAAGTGTGTGGCACAGCTCACACATCCATGTGACCAGTCTGATCTTAGTAGTTCCAGTCCTGACCTGGCTGGCTCCACAGCATGAGCTTTCTACATCCTGGCTGATCCACAAACATTGCCACGGTGAACAAATATACAGTTTTCCCTTGAAAACAGAACCTTTTTTCTTGAGGAACCACCCCATGACTATTTCCAACCCCTATCAGATCCCAATTATAATCACCTTGGAGGAGAAAAGGAGCCCTGGTTGTACAGTGGGTTAGCGCTCAGTTGCTAACTGAAAAGATGTGGCAGTCTGCTTCCGCAAAGATTACAGTTCTACTCTATTCTATCGGGCCCCGAGGGGGCAGAATTGGACTCAAGCAATGGGTTTAATTCATTTCCCTTGGTTTGCAGGAGAAATGAATCTCCTGATTTCAAACATTCTTGGCATGTGAAAGTCTTTTGGTACAGATAATTTTAGATATGTGTGTGTATGTATATGTATAGGAGTCCCTGTGTGTCATTGTAGGAAAAGGATAGGAAAGTTCCTTGCAAGGTTCGCAGTTGAAATGCACCAGTCACTCCATGCGGGAAAGATGATGTTTTTTGTTCCCATAAAGATGTACGGTCTGGAAACTCTATCCAGGGTCACTATGAGTCAGAACCAACTCAGCAAACAACAAAATATAAACTCGCTCGTTTTTGTGTACAGATGGTTCAAAATGACTTTTCAACAATTATTGCTGGTTTAGTAGACCCATTAAAGGCAAAAGTGTAGAAAGATATTGTAGGGATTATTATTTTTATTCTAAGACAAACCCTGATAATAAAGACATCATGACTTATTTCAAAGTTACTGGAAAATCTTTGGAGGACCTGAGGCTACACATCCCAGTGTCTCCCAGTGTGAAATCCAGGCTGGTTTTTCTAAACTCACGGGAAGGAATCTTTCCATTTGGGCATTCCCTTAGTTCTTAGGACAAAGTGACAGTAATTCAAGAAGCTGAAGAAAGTGAAGCCAGAGATCATTTCAAAGAATGCAGTATCTCATGCTATTGCATCACTACATTCTCTGAGCACTTAATCCTCTCAAATATTTTGCAATCACTTCCTTTAATTACAGAGAAAACACATTAGAGTGGTGTGCCTGCTCAGGAGCATCCCCTCTTGTTTCCTTCTTTCTGCTTAATCAAGAATTTGAATCACCTCTCAGTTCCCTAAGCCTATAATCCTAAAAGGAATTTATTCTCCTCCAGACTTGGCCTGGCAAGACTTTATACAGTAGAACCTGGAGCCCTTTCACAAAGGCTGTGAGATAGGAGAGAACGTTCTAAGGGACAGGCTCTGAGAAATGCAGGAAACTAAGACCCCTCAAGAGAGCCAATCCTCTTCTAGTCAACATTCTCAAGATATGGAGAAGAGACCCTGAATCACAGTTAACTGGAGGGCTTGTTAAAATCAAACTTTCTGGGTCCCTTTTAAGCATACTATTTGGATTTGGAGTCAGGAAACCTTTCTACCTACATATCTATAGCAATCCATCTAAACTTTCCCAAGTGATCCTCTTGGGTCGAAAAATTAAGAGCCAAGTGGATAGTCATTTACACCCTCAACTAATAATCACTGTGTCAGTGTGTTACTTCGGGAATGTTCACTAGTGGTTACTATTATGCCTTCATGTAAAGGCTTTGATTTACAAATATACAGGGTCAAGTAATGCTATAGCTAAAAGGTCTTGATCAAAATAGGTCAAAGCTGTGGAATCCTAAAAGAATGGGAAAGAGGGATCCAATGGTGCGTCTCTACACTTACAGCCTGAGGGAGGGGCTCCTCTGAGTTTAGGGCCACGATATCTGCTCTCAGTACAGGCCCTGTAACTAAAACCACACCCAGCACTTTCCTGGGCCAGCCTTTACTTAAAATATTCTAAATTACTGTCTGTATAAACTAGATACATACTGAAAATCTCCATTATTTTCACATCCAAATTATGCCAATTCAACATCCAGGCTGTGGTCTGTATTTATTGTTCTATGAACATGGATACCACATGAAGGGGAAAATCCCACCGTTCAGGACTTCACTGTAATTTTGCAGAAGCATCTCCCACTTCCGCTGTCTAAAAAGATGGTCTTATTTTAAGGCTCACACTGTTCTTATTCATCTGCTGCCATTTTTCTTTCTCTATTCACCTAGTCTCTCAGAACAGGAACAGTATTTCCTTGCTTTCTCTCCTCTCCCAGATGCACCTGCAGTGTTTCTCACACAACTCAATTAAAGCTCTAAACTGGTAAGAGATGATGGGCCCTGCTCGATTTGAAGAACTCGTCAGTAAAATGAGCCCATGTGTCCCAGACTGCATGCTGGGAGGAATTCAGATTTGTAACACACCGTCTCATCAGCCCAGGGTCGCTAAATAGGGCAGCGTTTTTTTTCTCTCTGAGTCTCCATATGTTCACCTCACATGGATCAATAGAAGCACCATATTGTCTTTACAAAAGCTTTAGATGTTCACCCTCTTGAGTATACAGAAAGGCCCAGATTATGTTTTTTTGTTTTTTCTCAGACATAGTGATGCCCCAAAGCTTAAGCATACACAATGGAGCTGGGAAGCAACTCAAGGTGGGTTTCATGGCTATGGAATATACATCAACAATATGAGTTTTATATAACTCCAAATGGGTCCTATGGAACTTCAGAGCAAAAATGAGGCAAGTCTAGAGGAAACACAATCTCACAACTCAAAGTGAGCAGTGTACAGCGGCCCAGTCAGAAGTGCAGTAAATTTCCAACAGGAGTGAGGCAACATGCTCTGGGCGACCACTGGATAAACACTGCCAACAAAGCCTACAATTTTGATAGAATTCTGTGTGTGTATGATGGTGCAGTTGTGTGGACTGATAGCTGCTTAAATATCGGCAACTAAGGAGAATTGGGAGTCCTGGTGTGGCACCGTAGGTTAATATGCCAGACTGCAAAGCCATTTGAACTGCAAGGTTGGCGGTTCAAGCTTACCAGCTGCTTCTCAGACACCCTATACAGGGTCGCTAAGGGTCGGGATCAACTCGACTGCACTTAACAACAACAACAACAAGGAGAATTGAGGAAGAAGGGTCCTGACAAACCAGAGCAGATGAAGAATAACACAAATATGGATGACAACTAAAAACACCATCATATCACAGGGAAGAACGCAGTTATTTCCCCTGGAGAATCCAATACTTATTACATCTGGAGTAGGGAGGACCAGCTCGCTTCAAACAAGTCAAGGAAGGACTCCCTTTAAGGCCAGCAAGAAGGATTAGATTGATAGTGGATGCATAGTTACAATGGACATAGAATAAAGGGTGAAATTTATAGTTCTTTCACTGGTGTAGGGATGGTAAGGTGAGAATGGAAGGGAGGGACCAACAACAAATTTTCACTCTAGCCATTATAGTATGTCACTGTAGGATAGTAGGATAGCTCTAGACTGTGCACCACAAAGTCGGCGGTTCAAATCTGGTCACCATGAGGCAGAAGAGACTCAACTGCACTAAAGAGCAACTCAAAATCTCCTTTAAGAAGGCCTTTGGACTTCCCTCTTAATATTTATTCATCAACAGCTTAAAATGTATCCGGAGTTGTCCTCCTCTGGATAAAATAAATAAACCTAAATCTTTTAGCTTCCTTGAAAAGAAGTCACTTAGTCTGAAAATTATATGCTAAACACTAGCTTCTAAGTTCACTAAATTACCTTAAAATTCTCAGCAACATGTCCATTTGGAAGGAACACCATTTCAGAAGGGATTCCATCCTAACACCATGGCCATCTTCCCATTGGGAGGCAGCATGGGGTTGTGGAAAGAGCACTCATTTGTGAGTCCAGCTACCTGCTCTAACACCTTAGCTGAGCCACACCACTTCCTCTGTCAAAGGTTACTGCCATTTTGTAACCCAAACATTACCCAAAAGAGAAGACCGAGCACTATTTCAACATCCACGTATATCTGAGGACCCCACAGTGAGACAGGAACACAAATTCACAGCACTTTCTGCTAGTCATAAGTTTTCAAAATTCTCAAGACAATTTCAACCACAGTCCTGATGTGAAACCATAGTTATCCAGTTATGTTTCAACAGAAAACCTAAGAGGTTTTTTGTTTTTAATGGCTTGAATCCATTTGTATTCTCCTGGTGGTCATTTTTTGAATCCTGAAGATTTTTATATTGTACTTGCTTCATACTTATATGCAACTTAAATGAATAAAATGAGAGAATGCACTTTTCCAAGTGTCTAAAATGTCTCCGGAAATAACCAAGTAGCGTTACTATATGTCAGTCTATAATCTGCGTATGATTAAGGCCGTAACTGACAGAATTAATCACCATAATCATTTTCTTTTCCTTTGTACATGATGCTTTTTAGCTAAGCACCAGGGGCCTCCTTTAAACACACAAATCAAACTTTATGACAATCCAACAGGCTCGATATCATTATGCCAATTAAGGACATCACTACACTGTGGGGTTGTAGTTGTCACGTGCTGTCGAGTTGGTTCTGACTCAAAGCGAACCTGTATAGAGTTTCTGAGGAGCGGCTGGTGAGTTTGAACTGTCAACCTTGCAGTTCAAACCGACCTTTTGGTCTAGTGCTTATCCTCTAGCGCCTTACCAGGAATGAGGGGTAAAAACACAAAAATGATCCAGGTAGGCTCACCAGAAATCCAAGTCCAGGCATTCATTGTTTACTGCGGAATTAAACTATGACTCTCCCTTGGGAAGAACATGTAAAACAAATTAATGTTTACAATTACTTTCTGCAGGGCTGGCAAAATTGAAGTCAATTTCCCAAACTTAATTAAGAAAAAGGGGGTATTATTTCCTGAATTGCCCTGGCAGGTTCCGGCAAGCAGCTTGGAGAGAGGGAGAATATCTTGGTAGAGATGATGAATTAAGAATCTATAAGGCAAACTCCATCATCTCTCCTCTCTCTGGGTTTGTATGCTCAAACTTTCTGCTTTCTTAAACAAGTTATGTTCTTGACGGCAGCCTATGAAAGCTGAGGTGTGCAGGCAATCCCTGTTAGAGGTGATCCACCACTTAGCCTTAGAGGAAAGAAACGGACATTTTGGCATATTCAGTATATAAGGTAGCAACTCTCAAGCTGCTTTGACCATAAGAAAAAGAAAAATATTTTCAATCTTAATTGGGCAAACTCATTGTGTTTGTGCATGTTTTGTATAGAGCAAAACATGATTTTTATGAGACAGAATTTATACTTACCCTGGTAACGGAGTGGTTACACGTTGTGCTTCTAACTGCAAGGTCGGCAGTTCAAATCCACTGGCCTCTCCATGGGAGAAAAATGAGGCTTTCTGCCCCCATAAAGATTTACAGACTCGAAAACCCAATACAGGGTGGTTATGACTCAGAACCAACTCAGCAACACACCACCACCACCATATATGGCTTGGAGTCCTGGTGTGGGGCTGTAGGATAAGCAATGGATTGCTAATTGCAAAACTGGCAGTTCAAACCCACCAGGTGCTCCTTGAAAACCCTGCACAAGGTCTTTATGAATCAGAACTGACTCGATGGCACTTAACTACGACAATAGCAACAACCTATGTGGTATGGTGCTGTAGGATGAGCACTGGGCTGTCAACCACTGAGTTGGCAGTTCAAAGCCACGAGCCACTCTGTAGGAGAAAGATGAAGCTTTCTGCACTGGTGAAGATACCCAGCCTCGGAAACTATACAGGGTTGCCATGAATCAAAATTGACTTGATGGCATTGAGTATTTGTTTTGAGTTATAGATAGAATAAGGAGACCTAGTGGCACTGTGGGTTAGGTGACGGGCTACTAATCAGAAGTTTGGCAGTTCAAAACCACCAGTCCTTGTATGGGAGAAAAATTAGGTAGTTTTCATCCATGAATATTTGGTGGTGGTGGTGAAGTGCCATCGAGTCGATTCCGACCCATAGCGATCCTGTATACAGGGTTTCCGAGGAGCAGCTGGTGAGCCTGAACTGCTGACCTTGCAGTTCAAACGGCTTTGCAGTCTGGTGTATTAACCCATAGCACCACACCACCTCACAAACCCCAGGGAACAGAGTTCTAACTTGTCCTATAAAGTCACTATGAGTCAGAATTGATTCAACTGCAATGAGCTTTATTATTTTAGTTACACATAGTGTAGCTGGTGGATTTGAACCACTAACCTCTAGGTTAAATACTTAAACACTGTACCACCAAGGCTCCTTGGAAACTCACTGCCACCTCGTTGGTTCCAACTCACAGTGACCCTATAGGACACAGTAGAACTTCTCCATAAGGTTTACCAGGCAGACTGCCACATCCTTCTCCTGCAGAGCAGCTGGATCTGACCTTTCAGTTAATAGCCGAGCATTTAATCACTGGCCTGTGGTGGTGATGCTTATATGCTGTGGAGTCAATTCCGACTCATAGTGACCCTCTACAGGGTTTCCGAGGCTGTAAACCTTTACGGGAGCAGAAAGCCTCATCTTTCTCCCACGGAACAGCTGGTAGTTTCGAACTGCTGACCTTGTGGTTCGCAGCCCGATTCATAACCACTCCGCTACCAGTAGAAGGGTCTATTCTAGGGGAAGGTGAAGAGAACTGGGAAGGACCTAGTGATCTTATCATTGGAAGCTTAGATGAGAAAACAAGAGGTATACAGAAAGCTTTGTTTTCTTTTCCTTCAGTCCTTTAAAAGCAAACAAATAATTTGGAGATAAGTTGGGCTACATGTAAACTCCCCACTCCCTCTCCTGCCTAAAAACTGTCAAAATGTTTGACTATAAAAGGATTATTCAGGATTCATTTTATGAGACGTTTGAGCTTAATTTCTGCTCTTCCTTCTCACACTGGAGCGCCTGGGCTCCTCCCCCTCTCAGTTCTGACTATGGGTTTCTCGTCTCGTAGGTGGGTTTGATTAATATGTCTGTCGATCATGTGCAAACTCCTTTGAGAAAATGAAAAGCAATGTTCAAACGTTCAAAAATACTGCCTTTTACAGTTCCTTTCTCAAGGCATCTAAGACAAAATCTCCTTTTAAAAGACACATGTCCAAAAGGAAAAAAGTAATGTCTCCGTTATAAAGAAACTAAGATCACACAGTACTTCTGAGGTAGGACTTGGAATTAGTCAGCTAAATGGAAAAAGGAAAAAGGGAAGGCTGAGCAATAGTCCAGGAAATACCTGATCAATATTTACAGCCAACTGGGATTACGCACATTGTTTTACTTAGGAATAGGACATTTGCAGCCTGTGTTAACAGCATGCTTGCATTAACTTGGCTCACTTTGGTGCAACAGTTTCACCTATGATGACTTTAAAAGCTGTTGCTGAAGACAAGTTTCCTATGTGACTTCCACTCAGGCCAGGATTGGGTTACAATTAGGCCAATCTATCCAACTGCTGTCCCATGCTCATAGGCATGTGGAGGAAGAAGAGGAGGAGGGATAGTGGAGAGGGGATTAAGACGAAAGAAGAGAGTGTGTATGTCAAGAAGGAGAACAATTAAAACTATGCATCGATATATATGGGAATCCTGCACTGGACTGCAATGTCAGTTTGATCTGCAAGGTCAGTGGTTCAAGCTTACCAGTTGCTCCTCTGAAATCCTACACAGGGTCGCTATGGGTCGGAACCGATTCGACAACGACACTTAACAACAACATATGTATATTCATTCTTCCTTTGTTGGTGTCTGCCCTTGGAACTTTGGAATAAGCCAGGAGGCCAAGGTTCATATTGAAATAGAAATATGTGCCTGGCTAGAGTAGCCCCTTAATACATGTGTGTTAATTGTCTCCTCCTCAGCTTTCCTTTCACCATCAAAATCCTACTGTAGCTTCAAAATCCGACCCATTTTCTTTTGCCTTGGCCAGCCTTGTGGCATGGTGGGTACCTGTGTGTTCCATATAAGATTGTTCTCACACCTGTAATGAAAATAGGTTGGAAATGAATCTTTCTCCCCAAGAGTGAAATCTGAGGTGGGGGCGGGGGGAGAAGGTTCCTTTCAACTGAAGGTCAGTTTCTCAAACTAATGGCCTTTAATAGTCTTAAATGTAAGCAACTGCAATGCCTCCCATTCAGGAGGTACTTAATAAATTTGGCTGATTGAATGCGTCATCAATTCAGGGCTTGGAAACAGTTCGTCCCGATTCATGGTATGAATTTGTAAAATGTGGGTGTACTGGAATGATACCCATAAACTGAATGTCTGCCTTAGAAAATAAGGCGAGTGGGTGCACTGCATAGCAGCCAAATCTCTTTGACCACAGAGTCGGAAGCAAAGTCGGTGTCTCACTCTTAGATGGTGGCCAATTTCACTCTGAATATGTGCTGTTCTCTACAGTCCTGAAGACAGTCCAATCTCTCACATCAGCCTCCCGAAAGTGCTCAGTATGCCTATTGTGAATCTCCTATACCTGTAATTTTTCCCAGTTGTCTTTGGGACTGTTCTGATTTTGCTGTATCATCCATGACTTATAACTGGTTCATTCCCATTCAAACCAGCTCAAAGCCCTGGGTTACGTATCTTGTTAAGATGTTGTGTGGTGTAGTGAATTATCTAATGTCTCTTCTAGCCATAGTCTGTAACCCCCACCAAACAATGTTTCTGCCCTGCTGGGTATGAACAAGACAAGGTGGGGAAAGATACTGATAGGATGACATCATTCAGCTGTGGAGGTTGGTGGTGGTATGCTGAGGAGTGGGTTTTGACTCAGTGACCCTGTACAGGGTTTTCAAGGCTGCCAATCTATATGGTAGCAGAAAGCCTCCTCTTTTTCCCATGGAACTGCCTGTAGCTTTGAACTGCTGACCTTGAAGTTAGCAGCCCGACTCGGAACCAGTATGCTACCAAAGAGTTAATTAATTATAATTGTGAAAACCTGAAACTCTAGCATGCATATAAAATGAACCATCACAGAATAAGGGGGTGAGAGGGATCTCAGTAGCATCAAAGAAGAGTCACGAGGGGAGGATGTCTTTTAGACTCTGAGATCCCTGCTCATTGACCTTCGTCCACCCAGGGATGGACAGCTGTGGCATCAGAGGACTCATCAAGCAGCAGCAACAGCAATAGGGGCAAGAACCAGAACACAAGACAGGGCAGTGGACTTCCCAGTCCACGGAGCAAATAAAGCTGAGTGACTCTGGGCAGGAAACTTACTTGTAGAGTAGGGTGCCTCCAGACGCTCAAGAGGGGGAGCTAGGTTTGCTGACCCACAGAGTCTTCAGACGGAGGCTTATGGTGGAGTGGTGTGTCCTGTGGGCATTCATCAGCAGCTGACTGGAAGACTTGCGCCCTGAGCATTTTCTGATTGTGTACTGTAACCTGGTAACTTCCCCCAATAAACCTCCTAAATGTGAGTATTGTCTCTGCATTCTGTGTGGCCATTGCAATGAATTCTCAAAGCCAACAGAGAAGTAGAGAGTGTGGAGGAATGAATGGTTAGTGCTCTATATTTTGTACACAGCGATATCACATGAACGTATACATCATGTGGTTTTCTAAGCTGTCACCTGTCCAGGTCAGTGAGGATGGCACAGGACTGGGGAATATTTTAATTTCTTGTACATAAGGTTGCTGTGAGTTAGAAGCAACTTGACAGCACTTAACAACAATCACAGCAAGATTGCCATGACACTGGGTAAATGTCCACTGGGTATAAATGGTCAACACGCTTGGCTGCTAGCCAAAAGGCTGGAAGTTTGAACCCACCTAGAGGTACCACAAAAGGAAAGCCTGGTGATCGACTCCTGAAATCCCAGTAGACCCAACTTCTACTCTGGTACATATGGCTCATGCATCTGAGCAGTCCGAAAGGCAGCTCGTAGTAGCAACAAAATTTTACCACAACTTTTACTGTCCTTGTTCCCTGTGTGTGTAGCTATGGACAAAATATCTGACCTGAATTAATTACATCTCAAAGGCATCAACAATTCGATTTAACATACAGTGAGATCTTTGTAGCAGCCTACAACGGACTCCAGCAAATGTGGAGCCTTATGTCAGCTCTTTTAAGGAGAAAACAAACAAAAGCCAAAACCTGCTGCCATTGAGTTTATTCTGACTCACAGTCAACCTATGTAGGATTTCTGAGACTTGAAATCTTTTAAAGAGCGGGTTGGTGAAACTGACATTGGGGAGGCACTGCTACATCCTCTTAGCAGTGTTCCGAGGTTAGTAGAGCAGAAGGTGGCTTAATTACAGTTAGAAAGGCTAGGTTTTATGACCTCAGTGTGCATGTATCACACAGTTGGGGCCAAACTGAACCCCACAGTGAATTACAATAGTCTAAGTTAACCGAGCAAACCTTTTGGTTATTTTCCATTTATGGTACATGCTTGGGTGGTGGTGGTGGTTGTGTGCCCTTGAGTTGGTTCTGACTCATAGCGACCCTGTATAGGGTTTTGCTTCGGTAGGAAAAATACATTAAGGCTCTGATTATATAGCTCATAAACTTTCAGAGGAAAAATGGACATCTCAGTACAACGATAACTAACTTCCTTGTTTAATTTTTTTCTCCTTGTTTGGTAGGAAAATAAAACTTTTTTTTAAAGTCATAGCATCCCACTGTCCACGGAGATTAATGAGAGAATCAGAGGAATCCTAAAAGCATCAGCAAAATTACTTAGCTCTGTTTTGAAATGCTGCAGGGAATAAGAGGTGTGAGTGGGTTTGCAATAATTGGAAGAAAAGAAAAAAGAAAAAAAAAATCATAACGCCACAAGTTTCTTAGGAAAGACATTCAACTTCTAAGTCAATTAAGGTCTCCAAGCAAAATAAATCAGTTTGTCATTGTTCTTCAAGAATCAAGAAGTGAGAGAGGAAAGCTTCCACATGCTGTTGAGTGGCAGGCATGTTGCTATGTGAAACTACACTTCACATTTTTGGGGAGATATGGTGGGCACCTTGTGGGACAGAAATCAGTCCATTCACTAGGAGAATGACATAAAATTAAAGCAGTCAGTTGGCTTGATACCCTGGAAGAACTGATGGTAAACATTCTCCAAAACCTCTTTCTTGGATCTCTGATATATCCTCAATCCATATCCCCATGCTCCACACCCTGGGTACGCTGTCAGCGGCATCCATGTTACTAATCATTGGTAGCCTTGTCAATCAGAGTCTACTCACGTGAGTCCTAGGAAAGGAGCAACATAACATAGAGGGGCATTACTAGTAGACAAGGTACTTCTGGGGAAATGAACAGGCTGGTTGTATTGTTTTAATAAAAGCACAAAGCTCCCTATCTGCTGTTGTTGTTGAGTGCCGTCGAGTCGATTCCGACCTATAGCAACCCTGTATAGAGTTTCTGAGGAGCAGCTGGTGAGCTTGAACCTCCATTCTTGCAGTTCAAAGGCTTTGCAGTCTGGCGCATTAACCTACAGCGCCACACCAGGACTCCTTAATCTGCTAGATAGCCTTTATTTTGCTCCAAATGGTAAGTCTACAGTTTAGCTAAAGAATCCAAGTAGACAGTATCCATTTCGAATCATGAATAAAACTTGAGTGTGCTCTAAAAGTGACATCTATGTGGTATTTTTCTAGCTTCTAAGAATGCAATTTCAAAGCTGGTTCAAGAGGGATAGAAGTTTGAATTTTATTAGCATGAGTTCCCTCCATTTGCAGTTCATGACTGCTGATTTTACCTCTGCCAAACCAAAACACCCACAGCTATAGAGTCCTCTCTGACTACAGGACAGAGTGGAACTGTCCCATAGGGTCTCCCAAGCTGTGAATCTTTACAGGAACATCTCCCCCAGAGCAGATGATGAATTCGAACCACTGACCTTTCAGTTAGCAACCAAGCACAATCATTGTGCCACCAGGGCTCCTTTATCACTATATAACTCTAATCAATGTGTGCTTGGTACAGAAACTGACCACCGTCCCTGGAAGAGAATAGGACTACCTAGGAAAAGCATGGAATGTCTTTCGTCTTCAGTTGAGACTGATTACTACTCTCTGTACAAGTTCCTCTATAACCTAACAAATGATTTTCTTGATTTTTTGTTCTGAATCCTCTTTAGTTTGGCTCAGTTGTCTTGTGCCTCAGCATTCTGTCTTCCTGTGAGTGAGTCAAGTGCTTTGGAGCCTTGGTATTTGCAATCGAACATTCTGTTTTGATAGCTTCTCTTTAGGTCTTTGCCTTTGTCCTATCCTGTTCCTGCTTAAATAAACCTAGGCATCCTGAACGCAGGTAACTGGCTCACAGTTCTTTCTGCCTGAACTTTCTTTCTCCCACTTATCACAGGTCCAAGAATTTTACCCACTCTCAGGGCCCGTCCTAGAATAACTGATCCTAGCCAGTCCTTGCTCCTATCTTAATCCTAAAAATGAACCAAGGCCCTTGGCCTCCAGGTTTGCATACTATGACCTGTTTTCCTACTATTCAAAGCTTTCTATTCTGTTATCTCAGTATGAGAGCTAAAGTAGGAATGTTTTGAACGGGAGCTCCCAGTTCTATCAAGAAGGGAATTCCCAAGCAACTTTGTTCATGCTCAAAATAACCAAAGACATTTGGTTGGATGGATTGTTGTGTCAACCAAGAGACTGGGGAATTCACCAGCAGAGAAGAGCAGCCTAAAAGATAAGGTAAGCATCATATCTGCATGTAAGTGAGGCAAAGCCTCCAGGAGAATACTGCTAGACTAGGTTCAGTCATCAAATGTTTCCTGAAGGCATGCTAGGTACAAGATACTCTATCAGTTATATGAGTAAACATGCCTTCTTCTACAGCAACTTTATATTGCTCACTTCTAATCCTCCTAATAACAGTCAAATGTTCCCACAAGACAAATGAGAACTGTTGGTGTCCCCACTGACAAATGAGAAAGCAGGAGCAAAGTGGTTTTCTCAAGGTCGTATCTCAAGGTCCCTAAGAAGATGATCCAACTCCTTCTACAATCAAAGCCAAGTTCCTCCCAAGTACCACACAAGGACTGTTCACTCATTCATCCTTCCATTCATTCAACCAGCCAGCATGTGGTCCTGAAAGCACTCAGAGAGCCAGGATCTCTGCAAATTCCCTGTGAGTAGATCCTTCACCAGGAACTAGAAGGTGACTTGGAATTTGCTTAATGGGAAGCTCTTTGAAATGCTGTCATATGTATATGACATCAAATAGAATGGTTGGCTTCCTTTTGATTAATACTACTAATAAAATGTACACCCTAGTAATCTTTCACAAGAAGCAGTGGTTACCATAATAGCCCTACTAAAGACAAGGTTTTCTCCATATTTCTGGTAGGTGCTGGAGTTTGAGAAAAATGGAATGTGCCTTAAGAGTGACGGAGCCCTTCATTCAGAAGGTATCTGTCTACACCTGAGGACTAGAGATTCTTAGCATCCTTTAAACAAAAAATTAATTGAACATATTTTTAAATTGTGCATATGATTTTAAAAGTGTACAATCCAACACGGAAAAAATAAGCAGGCATTAAAAAATGAGAGACTTAAAGCTTTGATCCGAGTGGGCTGAGAAACTTCTTGGACAGAGTAATGTTTAAGTAATCAGTGCCCCAAGCAGTGAGCTATGTAACTTCATGTTTTTCTTGAAAACCTTTGTTTATACTCTTTATGAAACTATTTGAGTGATGCAAATGGTTACGTGCTTGACTTGTGGCTGAAAGTTTGGCAATTTCAACTCACTTGAAGTAACCCTGGAAGAGAATCCTGGAGATATGTTTCCAAAAGATCACAACTGTAAAAAAAAATCTATGGAGCAATTCAACTCTGCACATGATGTGGCCTTGGATTAGGAATGACTTTGACAGCAACTAGAAACTGTGACAGTCACAGTTTCTAAAAATCTCACCACTACAAAATGAAATGGAATGGAAGGTTTGTTTCTTAGTGTCATTTAAGTACACACCCTGCATCTGGTCCATAAAGGAAGTAAGACACACATTAGCAGGGATATGTAGGCCACATTACATCTTATTACATTTTTAGCAGATTCTGAGACTTGGTCATGATTGGTCTTTAATTGGTCCATGTGTGAGCTCTTTCTCCCCCTCAAACATTTCCAGCATAAATCCCAACAGAGCAGATATGTAGTTGTTTGGAACATGCCACAAGGAACATGCTTCCAGGAATCACCTGCATTGAATATAAGACTCAAATAAGGAGAATGCAAAGGAGTAGCAGTACTGAGGCGACTTTTACAGGGCAAGTCATCTTGGGTTTTCCTATGAAATAAGCGCACTACAAGCTGCAACACTCAGCCTGAGAGCATGTGGCTCACTGTCTACACATGGTGGTACCCACAAACCCTATTCCGCCCAAAGTTTCTGGTCTACTTGTGCTCAGCTTATCAGTGACCTTGCATATCAGTTGTAGAATGTTTACTCTCTGAGGTCTAAGATTACAGTCCTTTGGCGATTTTTAGCTCCTTGGTTCCCCAAAATACACAGAGGGCAATGCTACATGGATTAGCTTTTTAATCCTATCAGGCCCATAGTCCAGGGGATCAGTTACACTATTAATGTGCAGCCAGCAAGTGGGAATCAGAACACGTTCAAACAGGAAAATCTTAGCGACTGCGGTGCACTGCTTCTGAGGTGGTTCATAGCTGACACGATTTCAACTCATAGTGACTCTATAGGCCAAAGCAGAACTGCCCCACTGGGATTTTCAAGGCTGTGACCTTTATGAAGAAGAACCCTGGTGGCACTGTGGTATAAACATTGGGATGCTAACCTCAAGGTCAGCGTTTCAAACCTCCAGCCACTCTTTGGAAGTAAAAATGAGGTTGTCCACACCCATGAAGACTTAGTCTCAGAACCCCTATATAGGATCACCGTGAGTCAGAAACCACTCAATGGCTATGTATTTGGTTTAATTTTTAAATCTTTTTGGAAACAGACCACATCTTTCTCCCATGGAATGGCTGGTGGGTTCGAACAGCCAACTTTTCTTATCCATTACAACGTTTACCCATTACACCAACCAGGGTTCTTCTCTCTGCAGAATATTTACTCTGCACCTCTATATTCTAACAAGTATGCTGTGAAAAAAGGAATTCACATCCTCATTAATTTTTTTTAAACTCTGAGAATACTGACAATATTCAATGTCATTTGTTTAACAGCATTTGCCATGTCTATTTAATCAAGCATCAGTTTCTTTTAAGAAATATTTTTAAACTTCCCCAGAGTACAGTTTGGAAAATGCTGGACAAAGCATCCTTTTATTTTTTTAGATGAAAAAACTGAGACTTCTGTTTGCAAACAACATTTCCTGGAGTTAGCTAAATAATGGCACAATTTAAGTCTAGAAATCACTCCAAAACCTTCAGAATCTATGATAGTTAGGTTTGTCTACTTTTAGCTCAAAGTAACAAGGTCCCATTTAAGTGTGTGTGTGTGTATGTGTGTAGGAAAACAAAAAATTCAGAGACTACACTCCAAATATATTAGAAGGGATCATCCCTGGGTAGGATTTCAGGGGATTTAAAATTCTCTTATTTACACTTTCATCTTTCCCAGACTTCTACAATACATACGTATGTCTACAATAATCAAGGAGCCCTGGTAGCATAATGGGTTATTACTTGGACTACAAATCACAAGGTCGGCTGTTGTTCTGCAGGAGAAAAATGAGACTTTCTGCTCCTGTAAAGATTTACAGCCTCGGAAACTCTATACAGGGTTGCTAGGAGTTGGAACTGACTCCACGGCATGCCACTACAATAATCATAAATATATGGAAACTGTTATTAGATATTTACAATACTATACCTAGGCACTGAACTCACAACATATTCAGACTCAGATTATCCATGTCACTTATGTTTGGAAAAACATCTTCAAGATGCCAGCTGGGTTTGAAAGTAGTATACTGAAAGAGGTTTTATTTGAACAAGCGACTCTTCACTGACACATTTTCCATGTATCATCTTTTGGCAAATGCCAAACTATTTTTGAAATGGCATGCTGTTGAATTACTCAGAGTTGCTGGGGGTTCCAGTTTCATGCTTCCAATGACCTTCTTAGGTTTCAAATTCCAAGGTGAATTCACAAGGGTTCTAGACAAAGTCCCTGGACTCAGAATGCTGTCACTAGAAAGACTTTCTAGAGTTGACCCTCATAGGGAGAAGGAGACAAATGGGAGGCAAAGACTTGGCGAAGTCTTAAAATTACATTGATTGAGAATGTACTTTGTGCTGTGCAAAGTGCTAATTCCCTTATACATCCACCTCAGCATTCCTATACCACAAGAGGTATTATTCCGTCTAGTGTATACATGAGAAAACTGAGGCTCAAAGAAGTTATGTAACTTGAATAAGGTCACAAGGCTTAGCAAGTGTGGAGATTCTATCTCAGGTCTTCCTGACCCTTGTAGTTAAAGTGATAATGAGCCAGTTTTGACTCATAGGGACCTTGTCCAGGGTTTCCAAGCAGCAGCTGGTGGGTTTGAATCACCAGTTATATGGTTAGCAGTCCATTGCTTATCCTACCGTGCCACACTAGGGATCCTCCTCTGCTATATTGTCTTCTCTACAGAGTCCTGGTGTGGCATGGTGGGTTAATATGCTGGACTGCAAAGTTGGTTTGAATCACAAGGTTGGTGGCTCAAGCTCTCCAGCTGCTCCTTAGAAGCCCCATACATAGTTGCTATGGGTCGGAACTGACTCGATAGCATTTAACAATAACAACAGTTACCTTTAGAAACAGGGCATCAAATAGGTACATGGGAATGAGTTCATTCCATGGCTGGGAAATTCTTTATAAATACACTGTAAATCTTTCAATCAACTCTCATTGGTTCTAGTTTTCCTTTGTGGGTAATTAGTTTATCAGAAAATTAAAATTTCTTCCACATATAAACCAAGTGTATACAGAGATGCCACAGAGTATCAGCTATTCTGTCATCTTATGCCAGTGGACCACAGAGCACAGCACAGAAGAGAAACGAGCCTTAGCTTCTTTAAGACCTTTGTTTGAATCCCTGTTCAGTCATGTTAGCACTCTACGGCTGAAGACTTTGAGCAAGTCTCAGCTTCTGAAAAATGGAGCTAATCACCCTAGCCCACTTTACATGTTTCTGATACTCACCTAGCATATGTTGTTGTTAGGTGCCATAGAGTAGCTTTGGACCCACTGCAACCCTTTGTACAACAGAGCAAAACACTGTCTGTTCCTGAACCATCACCCTCACAATCATTGCTATGTTTGTGTCCAATTGTGTCAGCCATTGTGTCAATCCATCTCTTTGAGGGTCTTTCTCTTTTTTGCTGGCCCTCTACCAAGCATCATGTCCTTCTCCAGGGACTAGTTCCTCCTGATAACATGTCCAAAGTAAGTGAGACAAGTCTCTTCATTCTTATTTCCGTGGGGCATTCTGGTTGACCTTCTATCTTCTGAAGTCCATACAATATTCAGTATTGTTCACCAGCACCGTAATTCAAAGGCATCAATTAGTCAGTCTTCCTGATTGACTGTCAGCTTGTGTATGAATATGAGGTGACTGAAAAGGCCACACCTTAGGTATAGCACATCTCAGTCTTCAAGATGACAGCTGTGCTTTTTAACACTTTAAAGTAGTCTTTTCAACAGATTTGTCCAATGTAATACGTCATCTTATTTCCTGACAGCTACTTCCACGGACACTGACTGTGGATCCAAGTAAAATGATATCTTTGAGAACTTCAATTTAGTTTTTTTGGTTTTTTTTCCGTTTATCATGATGCTGCTTATTGGTCCAGTTGTGAGGACTTCCGTTTGTTTTCTGTTGAGGTGTAATCCACATTGAAGGCTGTCGTTTTTTAATCTTTATCAGTGTTTCAAATCCTTTTTACTTTCAGCAACCAAGGTTGTATCCATCAACTGCAAATCCCACATTGTTAACGAGTCTTCCTCCAATCCTGATGGTGCTTTCTTTATCATATAAGCCAGCTTCCTGGGTTATTTGCTCAGCATATAGATTGAATAAACTTGATGAAAGGATACAACCCTGGTGCACACCTTTCCTGATTTTAAATCACACAATATTCCCTTGTTCTGCCTCTAGCTTTATGTATAAGTTCTGCATGAATACAATCAAGTGTTCTAGAATTCTCACTCTTCATAAGGTTATCCATAATTTGTTATGATCCACAGAGTGCAATCCTTCACACAGCCAATAAAACACAAGTAAACATTTTTCTAGTATTCTCTCCTTTCAGCCAAGATCCATCAGACATCAGCAACGATTCTGAGCGGATTTGGTTGGTGGGCTAGGTGGATTCTTTCTTCCTCGCTACTCCATGTGTGTCCTTCCCAAAGTTATGGCCTCAAATGAGGAGGACAACATTCTCCAATAGAGTAGGACCATCCTACAATACAGTCTATACAAATACCTGTGTTCCCCTAATAGAACCCAGAAGTAAGCTCTCACCAAAGATAAAGAGGAGCATCAAATTGCTACCTACATATAAGCTGTCTGTTGTTGTTTCATAGAGGAGATGGTGGTGGCTCATCTTCCATACAAGAGATCAGGTGTAAATCCCAGCAAATGCAGCTCAAATACAAGCTGTCCATCAGTGGGAGCTTGTGTGCTGCTATGATGCCAAATAGGTTTCAGTGGAGTTTCCCAGATTAACACAGGCAAGGAAGAAAGGACTGACTATCTACTTCTGAAAATCAGTAAATAAAAATTCAACAGATCACAATGGGCCAATCTGTAACTAGTCATGGGGATGGTGCAGGATTGGGTAGCATTTCATTCCATTATGTATGGTAGAATGGCAGTGAGTAGCAACAACGTTGTTTCATGTCCTGTATATGGGTTTACTGTGTCATCCTGTTAATACCATGAGTACAGGGAATATAGTGACTTTTTAAAAAGTCTCACTGACTGCAGCTTTTGGTAGAAGGCCATGTACCTGGTGGAGATGAATTAATATGTTATTCAGTAACCTAGACCAATGTGGAATTATTACGGCTGGCTGAAAAGCCAAGTTTCTAGAAAGATTGGATTGTTTATGACATTGGGAAAAAAACAAACAAACAAAGGTGTTGTGCGAGAAAACAGAGAAAGAGCGTGTGCTTCAAGGAGAGTTTATTTTCATGGCCTAGCTACGTCCATGCAGCTGAGGTTTGGCTCCGTCTCAGGAGGGCAGACACAGGATCATACTTGACTGAGATTGCTTTGGATGAATTGTAGCTTGGAATATCCTACTCCTGGTGAAAGCCGTGTCACCGTGCCAGAGCTGTGGCTCTGGACTGGGCTACTGGACCCTGTCATCTGAGTTCATGTGTGAACAACTAGCTTTCTTGACAGACAAGGGGACCCCTGAATGTTTTCTGACCATGCTGATGAGGAGACCAGACGTGGCCGCTCCCTCTCTGCTATTTGCTGTAGAGCTACGGATGTTGAGAGCATGTGGTATGATTTGATGCTCTCACCTCCATTTAATGCTTCATATGTTATCTCATGATTTCTGAGGGCCGTGCCTGTCCCCAAGGGTGTGCAGGAGACAAGCTCTGCCTCTTATCTGAGAGCCAGGAACATTATCTGAACAGCTGCCGACTGGAGAAAGACTGGTGTCAAAGTAAAGGCACTGGTTGAAGTACCTCTTTTAGAGAACACACACACATACACACACACACACACATTCTCAGATGCATTATCTGCAAGGCAGCTGAAGCCCACAGCATGAGCCCTACCATGCTACCCTGATATCTCCTGTGACCTGATTCCTTCTCTGTCTCCCTATGGAATGTAGTGGAAAGTAGGGCCCACCCCAACCTTGGTCTGGTGGGCAGGGAGCCCTCAGTAGTAGCTAGGCTATGGAGGGCTCAGTGAGTCAAGAAGCCTGGGGTCCAAAATAAACCAACTCACCAGGAGGCACTGACAGCTGCTTTTGAATTGGGAGAATCCCTTCTATAGGGGAAACAGCCTTTATCATTGACTAGAAAGAGGAAGCAGCAGGTTTAAAAAAAAAAAAAAAAGACACAAAGCCTGCTTGTCACAAAGCAGAGGGAAGAGACTAGCTTTCCATTTTCCTCCAGGCTCTGGCCTCAGATGACAGCTGAACACAAGTGGAATCGCATCAGCCATGAGCTCTTTTCCTGCACCCCCAACAGCCATGGATCCACTTCGAGGCGGGCTGTCAGTCAGACCCAAGTGCTCAGTAAATGTCCATGATTAGCACCTTCCACGCCGGGACTGGAAATGGAGAGTCACAGCTCCCTCCTCAAAGAAGCGGGTATCACACACCCATTCATTTCTCTGGAGCCCAATGTAAACAGAAAATGAATGTGCCTGTGTACTCTCCAAATTTTATTTCCCTTGCTAAAATACTGGGGCGGAGGGAGGCATATCTCCCTCTCTTATGGTCTCTTCCCATGTTTGAAATGATCTGTATGTTTGACATTCAACCAAATGATTCTCCAAAGGAAGACAATGAAAGCTTCTGCACCTCCATTTGTCAGTATTTAAGGCTTAATGAACTCTTGGCGAGTTCTCTCCTCCCAGAGCTACATGTTTGTTATTGCAGCTTAATGGTGATCTGTCCAACACTCCAACATGCCAAGAAACCTTGTTCGTAATCAAATACATATATATTTATTAACTGGCTTGGTTAATCTACACACAGATTTCCTGGAGAATGCCACATTCACTAAGAACTACCAAGCCCAGCTGTACTCTTTATATTTAAATCCTGGCCCATTCTCCAGTCAGGGGGCACTGTGTCCAGACGGCCCAGCCTGGCCCTGCCTCTATTGCAAAGATAATCTTCCTCAGCTGTGTATGAATCTGGACCGCGAGAAGGGCATTCAGAGCTCTAAGCCTTAAGGTGCAAAAGATTCTCTACAAATGCGCATTCAGAGTAAACAAAACCCATCAGGCCCTGCAAGAGTCTGACTCCTGATTGCACTAAACACATCACGATGGAATCTGCAATTGGCAAAGTAATTGGCGTTATTACAGCTGATGGGGAATTTCTGATGCTGCCCGAGCTCTCCTTTGAAATAATACTCAGCCATTTAATTTGTCCAGCTCTCGTTGAGCTGATTGCTCTTTTCTGTTGGAGTTTATCAAGGATGAAATGCGCTGTCTCTCTAGACGGCTGCAGGCTGACATCTCGCAGGCATTTCTTTTCTCAACACTCTCCTCCTAACCACCCTGCTTCTGTCACTGTTTAAAAGATGCCGATAATGCCATAGGTTCGAGGCGGGTGGAACGGACGTTGATTGAATTCAGAGCTGTGTGCTGCTGAGGCCACTTCCAGAGGTACTCTAATACTGCTGCCCTTGTGGTCAGTTGCTGCGGAGACGATTCCTACTCATGGCGACCACATGTGTGCAGAGAAGAGCTGCTCCTTGAGGTGTCAAGGTAGATTGCCAGACCTGGTTTTCAAAGTGTCTCAGGAGGATTAGAACCAGCAACCTTTTGCCTAGTAGTTAAGTGCTTAACCATTAGTGCCACACAAGGACTCTTCTAACAGTAGTAATCAAGCAAACAAAAAATCACTGCCGTTGAGTCGATTCGGACTCTAACAACCATCCAGGACAGAGAAGAACTGTCCAAGGCCGTATATTTTTACAGAAGCAGACTGCCACAACTTTCTCCCTTGCAGCGGGTGATGGATTCAAACCAACTACCTTTCAGTGAGCAGCCGAGTGCTAACCTGACACTGACAGGGCTCCATCTAACACTATTGGTGCTGTTCTTGTTGTAGCATGCTGTCGAGTTGTTCCTGACTCATAGCAGCTGGTGAGCTTGAACACCAACCTTGTAGTTCAAATGGACCTTCCAGTCTAGTGCGTTAACCCACAGCGCTCTACTTACCATAAATAATGGTGGCAAACAGGGAAACTTCAGAAGACTCAGCTGTGCTGAAGAAGGCTTGGAAAACTGGTTAGACCCAATAATAAGACAAGTCATCACAAAGATCTTCTTTTATTCCAAAAGGCATTAGAGAAATAACCAAATTTGGATCCTGGCATTTTTGTCCAGGGGATAAATTCTGATATATACAGATCTCTAATATGGCTTTTATAAATATTTACTGAGCATCTACGTTTTTCTAGTAAGTATCGTCTCCTCTGTCCCCAACTCTAGCATTTCTGTCCCTACCCAGATCCAGTGAGGGAAAGCCGAGTTTAGCCAGCTGCGAGGCCTCACAACATAGATAAGTTTACATCTGGACACAGACCACTCTTCTTCTCATCAGCCAGCTACTTCCGTGGTCAGCAAGTTGGCAATGGTGTGCCTGCTGGCAGCAAGAGTTCTGCAGCCAGGACAACTACTTGCTTCTGCAGCTGCCATCTCATTCTGAGGTCCCCTAGAACCAGAGCTCAAAGCTCTTCACATTATCCCTTGTTTCGTCTTTAATGCAGAAGCAACAGCATTTATGGGTATGAACAACATCTCATAAAATACCAACAAATCTGCAAGCCGTAGGATGCTCTCACTGAACAGTAACTATGCAAATACCCTTTGATATAGCTCCTCACTGAGGTTGCTGGGAAATAAATCCCTGTACCTATGATTCTCCTAAGGAGTCCTGGTGGCTCAATGGTTAACCATTTGGGTATTAACTAAAAGGTTGGTGGTTCAAACTCACCCAGCGACACAGTAGGAGAAAATCTGGTGATCTGGTTCTGTAAATGTTGTTGTTGTTGTTAAATGCTGTGGAGTCGATTCCAACTCATAGCAACCCTGTATAGGGTTTCCAAGAATCAGCTGGTGAGTTTGAACCATGGACCCTGCAGTTCAAACCGGCCTTGCGGTCTAGGGCTTTATCCCACAGTGGCACACCAGGACTCCTGTAAATAGGACAGACTAAAAACCTCTCTGGGGCATTTCTTGGATCAAGTATCAACGCTCATGGAAGCAGCAGTCAAGAAATCAAATGACACACTGCATCAGGCAAATCTACTGGACAAGACCTTTTGAAAGTGTTGAAGAGCAAAGATGTCAGCTTGAAGACTAGTGCACCTGACCCAAGCCATGGTATTTTCAATAAGCTCATATGCATGAGAAGAATTGATGCTTTTGAGTTAAGGTGTTGGAGGAGAATACTGAAAGTGCCATGGGCTACCAAAAGAACCAACAGATCTGTGTTGGAAGAAGTGCAGCCAGAGTGCTCCTTGGAGGCCAGGATGGCCAAACTTCATCTCTCATATTTCAGACATATTGTCAGGAGGGACCAGTCACTGGAGAAGGATATCATGTTTGGTAAGATGGAGGGTCAGAGAAAAAGAGGAAGATCCCCAGAGAGATGGACTGGCAAAGTGGCAGCATCAGTGTGCTCAAGCGTGGCAAAAATAGTGAGGTTGGCCCAGGACCAGGCAGTGTTTGTTCTGTTATGCAGAGGGTCAACTATGGGTTGGTACCAACTTGATGGCACTAACAACAACAATACTTGTGTGGTTGAAAAAGGTTCCTGATACATTTAGTTAAAATCACATTTAATACTTCATAATCAGTCCTCATCCATGGGTTATGAGATAAAATTTTAATTCAAAGAGTTAAGTGTCATTGGTAGTAGAGGAAAGAACTCATCCATGAATTCACTTGTGAGCCTTCTTATCTCCCAGCTAAATAATCCCCACCAAGCCCTTAGTCTAGTCCCACAGATCACTGTCCTACTCTATCCTCTTCTAAGGTCATTAATGCAGATCTACAGTGTCTGCCATTGCTCATGTCAAATGGCAAGTGCCATGTACGGGTTGTTGAAAAGGGCAGGTGAGAACTAGATGTTTCTTAAATTTTTTAAATTTTCTTTTTCCCTCCTTGGGGGAAAATATTCTAGTCTTAAAATATTCTAGTCTTAGAATATTGTAGTCTGTGCTCCAGCCCTGACTCCAGTGGTCTAGGCTCAATTTTAATTACGTAACTCCTATGAGTTCTAGCGTAGTGGTTACGAGTCGGGCTGCCAAGCGCAAGGTCAGCAGTTTGAAACTACCAGCAATTCCGTGGGAGAAAGAGGAGGCTTTCTGCTCCTGTAAAGATCTACAGCCTCGGAAACCCTATACAGGGTCACTATGAGTTGGAACTGACTCCATGGCACTTAACAACAGCAATAACAATGAGTTCTAAGAACTAAAGTCCATATTTATGGAGTGTTCACTGAACACCAGGTACTAGTCTCCTATTGGTAAGTGCCATCGAGTCAGTTCTGACCCATAGCGACCCTGTATTGAGATTCCGAGGAGCAGCTGCTGGATTTGAACCTCAGATCTTACATTGAAACTTACCTTGCGGCCCAGCATATTATCCTGCAGAGCCACACCAGGCCTTCAAGGTACACTATTTTAGGGTCCTATCTAGTCAATCTTCCTCAAAATCCCAGATAAGCAAATGTCCTTTCACTGAAGAGGAATCTGAGTCACATGAAGAGTTAATAACTTACAAAAATCACACAATTAGTAAGACAGAACTGGGATTCAAATCTGTTAGTTTGGACCCAAAATTAGTGCTCTAACCACAACACTAAAAGTAATGGCGATAGTCTCTCTACAATTATTAGGGCCGCTGGGGTGGGAGTGTTTAGTTTTGTTACTAAATGAACATCCATTATGTAGCCATGGCGACTACAGCAACATCATACAAAGTGTTTCCATCTTGTGTCTTACTGGCATGGAACACCTGTTGGAAAATATGGTCCTGCCACAGGCTCTGCCATACTTGCCTCAGAAGGTAGAACATCAAGTGCAGAGCAGTGGGGAGGGAAAGGGGATAGCCATTATCAGGAACTATCTGTCTGCAGACTTAACACACCTTCCCAACACAAGCAAGCAGACGGCTGGACAGCACCAATCAAGATCCTACAAGCTGTTCCAATGTGAGGACTCGTCTCCTGACACCTCTCAATCTATCCCTTTTGTCTGGTACAAGATGGGAGGAAAGCGGCTGGGTAGAGGGGTGGGAAGACAAGAGGGTTGAAATGTGAGCCAGACCGCAGGGTTAGGAAGAATTTTAAAAGGGAGCTTGATTCTTTGTTGGAGAGGTGGGTTTTCATTCTCACGAGACAAATTGGGAAGTATCTAGCTAAAGGGATTATGATGAACACACTTAAGCCCCCAAAGTGGTTTGTGGATTCACATGGAATGCATTTGAGACAGTCTGAAACCTAGAAACGTACAGAACAGAGTTATGCCTCCTACTACCACTTTAGACACAGGGAAATCTGACACTGTAACTGAATCCACTAATAAACACAGCCGTTGAGATAGATCACAAAACATCAATGACTTGGGCCTCAAGTGGGCAAAATCACATGAGAATTTTTTAAAAGGTCAAATTTAGACTATATATATACTGAAAACCAGAAGCATGAAGACAGCAGTGGTAGGAATAATCCCAGGGCAATGAAATGTGTTGAGTCTCAAGGGATTATAGAAATCATTTAAACCTACATCCTGGTTGATACACTTATTTCTTCTTCTTTTTCTTCTCCATCTATCATTATTATTATTGGATAAAGAAATGATACTTAGAAAACAGTGACATTCAAAATTAATCCCCACTGGCTGGCCTCACTTCATTTACTCTTCTATTTTGAAAAGCAGAGTTTAAATCATATCTTGAAAAGTTAAGTCAGGTTTTACTACACTAGCAAGGATAACTTACATAAATTCCTTCTCTAAGGTAGAAACACCTTTCTGTTGTATGAATCACCCCATCTTCTCCCAACATCTTCGTGACACTTAACCCTCCTCTGCATGAACTTCTTGCACATTAGGTATAGTCAGGTCCACCTGGGTGATGTGGCCTTCAGATGGTCAGAACAACTTGGGAGTAAGGAATAAAATAGTCACTGGGTCTAAAGAGATTTAGTATCCCAGGAGGATATATTAAGACTTTAGAATAGTCCATTGAAATGCTAGACTCTCTGGAAAACACCTGGAGAATATCTCTTCCCATGTCAAAGTTGGCTGACAAAAAAACACAAAATTAAAAAAAACACAAAAAACCCCGGAAATAACAACAACAACTAAAAGATCATCAAAAACCAAAACACTAAAAAACACTGCCAGAGCAATAGGAAACCCGTTGACTTCCTGTAAGAAAAGCCATAGTGTCAGTCTGGGTTTTAGTATAAGGTTTGTGTTTGCATGTGAGCAAATATCTGTGTTAAAAAGACTCTGGTATTGTCACACATGACCACATCTAGTAAGAAAAATAATGCACTGGGCTACCTGTGGGGCTATGGGGACGGAACTGTGTTTTGTGCAGGTACCCTAAAGCAGCTAGAAAAATACCTTTTCAGGGGGAGCCTTTTCTTTGGGGCAAGAAACAAGATTCCTAATACAAATAAATCTATTTACCTATGTTCCTAGAAGAAAGTGAAAACAAAGCCAAGTAGGAAAATGATCACAAGCCTTGATTTCATGAAAACATCAAATTGCTATAATTGTGACTCAACTCTCTCAGCTTCTGAATTTGTCTAATCATGGATCAGAAACACACACATCAGCCGGGTATGCGGGGCACACTGGGAAGAGAGAGCAAAAATGGATGGGGCAGCGGGTACAAGGCAAGCCTTGAGGAAAAAGACAAGTGCTTCATCTGCAGTCACCTGAATGAGAGGAACTCATGGAATCAGCTTCATTCTGGAAGTCAAGAGAGACACTGCACTTGTCAACTCAGTGCACTGTTCTTTGGGAGCAGTGCCACCCTCGACGGGAAGGAATGGGCTCAAGCACAACATCAGTGATGAGGATGGTGAAGGACAAGGCAGTGTTTTGTTCTGTCGTCCATAGGTCGCTACAAGTTGGAACCAACTCAGAGGCACCTAAGAACAGCAACAATGAGTAAAGTGGGGACATTCTGGATATCAGTTTGACTCCTGAGGAAACCATAAGCCCAAACGCCATCACTGATTTCCTCTGTGAATTGGAGCGAACCCCCCCGCCCCTTGCTGTCTGGAAATAGCAGGGAGATATGCATAGCCTTGAACTATATAATTATACAGACTCTACTGAGTCAAGTGTGGCCAGGCTGGGGGTTTGTGAACAAGGTACATCATATATCAGGGCCTCAGGTTCCTATTTTGTGAAATGGGAAGAGTCAGCAGTTTGATCACAGGTTGTTGTGGGGACTAGAAGCGAGAAGGTCTCAGTGGTACATACACAATTCTTGGCACAGGGTGGGGATGATTGAATGCGAGCCTTTTTCCCTCCTTTCCCCTTCAAGACTTTCTCTGTGCTACAGAATCCGTATGTGTTGGATAAGAAAGGTGGTTTAGATCTTAGATCTGGAGAGTTTCTGGAATTACTGGTAGATATCCAGGCCCTGGTGGTGTAGGAGATTATGTGCCAGCCACACCAAAAGAGAAAAATGAAGCCTTCTGCTCCCGCAAAGATTTACAGCCTCAGGAAATCAAATAGATTTCATGATAAAACAGACTGTTTTAAATAGAGAAAAGTTTAATAAATTACAAAATTACAGGGTAACCACAAAGACAATCAATACACATGCACATTAAAAAAAAAAAAAAGAGGAAAACCAGACTGATCTAGTATACATTAACACCACAGAAATTAAGAAAATGAGAAGAAAACACACGCACAAAATGAACTCAGTAGAGAAAATTATGTGGAACAAACAGCAAATGCCACACACACACAAATAAAAATCCCAGCAAAATGACATCAATCAATTCATAACTATCGATATTATACTGAGTATAAATGGATAGAAGGATAACATGTTTGGTAAAGTGGAGGGTCAGAG
>NW_006408533.1:29829628-29892565 GCF_000296735.1 Chrysochloris asiatica | reverse complement strand
GCTATGGATCGGTACCGACTCAATGGCACCTAACAACATCAACAACAATAAATGGATTAAATGCACTAGTCAAGAGGCAGAGAAGAGGTGAATTCATAAGAAAGCAGGAACCTTCAATATGCTGTCTACAAGAGACGCATCAAAAAAGATATAGAAGGGCTTGTTGGTCCGAAGTGTGGTGAGGCCTGAGGACCTAGTCACAGAGGGCTAGAGCTGAAACGGAAGCATTCAGCTGATATGAAGTGAGAGGAGACATACAAGAATGCCCAAACTTGCAGATAGTGTCCATCTGACCTAGATTTGAAGGCTTGATTATCATAACTCAAATAGAGGAAAATAGAGAAATTTGATTAGCGCAAACAAGTGTAAATTGATACAATTTGATGAACTTGACCTATATTTATGGATGTAGTAGCTCAAAATACGAACTGAGAGGGAAGGAGTCTTCACATCAAGGATCAAACATCCTCTCTATACACAGAGTTGATAGGGATGGGCAACTTATACACTGGCTACCTAAAATGGAGGACTATTAAGGCCCAAAGTGGCTGACTTACAAGTTTTCAAAGGGGAGTTTAGTTTAAGTGTATGCAGGGGAAGGAGGAATCCCCACTGAATAGTTTTTATCTTGTCTAGATGGTCTGGTGAAAGGAGATGCGGATAAGATTCTTATGATTCAATAGTGAGTGATTGTTTTCATGGCTAACTGTGATTGTCACAATTATAAAGGTAAAAGTTTTGTAACATAAAGGGGGAAGTAGTTAATCTTACAGTCCAGGAACAGAGGACTCTAGGTCTATCAAGAACGAAGAGCATAAACAGAATATGGAACCGTATCCAGGGAAGCAACGACACCAGAGATTGAGGCAGAGATGAGGACATGGAGAGTTAGAGCAGCTGAGGACTCTAGACTCATGGAAAGAGAAAGGCTATGTGCTGGCGGCCAGGAGGCAGGCTTGAAGAATATGCCCTTTGGTTGTTTAAACGATTATATATCCCTGCATGTTTTTGAGTACACACATTACAAAAATCAAAAAGAGAGAGAATAGAAGCAAATATTGTTAACTGATGATGCACGGAGGGGACTGTAATCATTGCAGTGAAACAAAATATGATAGGTTGAGTGCAAAACCGATGATCTCCCATGTAAACTAACAGTCAATTCATAATAAAAGCTTTAAAAATAAATAGAAGTAAACTTGATAGTATAATAAACATCCAGATATCCATTATCCTGCTTCAGTGGTGTTGTTGTTGTTAAGTACTGTGGAGTCGGTTCAAACTGATAGCGACCCTGTACAGGGTTTCCGAGGCTGTAAATCCTCATCTTTCTCCCATGGAACAGCTGGTAGTTTTGAACTGCCGACCTTGACGTTAGCAGCCCGATTCGTAACCACTATGTTACCAGAGCTTCAGTAGTGTACTTTTATTTTTTTATTTTATTTTTTTTTAAAGCCCAGATTTCTAGCATTTGTGATTTGGTGGTATAAATATTTTCATCATGATCAAGTTTAAGCTTGAAAGGTTGAACAATCTGCTCACAAATTCCATCCATACTTAAGAGCTTTCAAGAACTGATGTGAACCACACTAGCACACCCCAGAGCAGCTTCAACCATTATAACTACACTGCCAGTCATGTGATCCCTCCCGTCTCGTTTTTATTTTCATTTTCATTTTCTTGAGGTAGTACTTTTAAACAAGTTCCAATTATCATGTTATTTAACTCATAACACTTCAGTAAGGTTCTCTACCTAATTATGGCTTTTCTTTTCTTTTTCTTTTTGTTTCTTTTATTAAGGAAGCATTTTCTTAACTTTTTACAACATTAGCCTCAGACAATATTTGTCCTTCTGTGATTTACTAATTTAACTCAGCATAATGTCTTCCCAAGGTCATCTACATGTTGTGAGGTGTTTCACAGAATCATCATTCTTCTTCAACATTGCATAGTATTCCATCCTGGACTGTAAGATTCACTACTCCCTCCTTTTTGTTAAGCAACTTATACTATCATGTCTACTCTGGCATAAATTTGAAAACTTCAGTAATAATTTCTAGAAAGAAACCCAACTGCTCCTCTAAGACTTTTAATACCTTCTACAATTTGACCACAATCTAATTGGCAACACAATTCTCTCATGCTCCCTGTGTATCAGAGCAACGAAATCACGCCAAGTTCCCAGACCATCACTGAGCCTCGCTCGTTACATCTCTGGCTTCATCCAGACTTCCCCTTCCTTGGAATAAATTTACTGGCTCACTTCCTTCTCCTCCATTTCTGCCTAAGTACAATGGTCCATCTACCTGGAATACTTCCCTGCTTGCTCCATATAGTTGGGATTTCCCCTTCATCGGAATTGTTAGAAATGTTCTGAAGGAAGAAATCAAAACAAGTCCTGGGTGTTCCAGATGTTGCGTTAGGTAGTTTGTACATGACAAGCCTTGTCTCATTTAAATCTGTCAACCTTCTGCGAGGTAAATAGCACCCTTCAGAAAGAAAATGAGGATCAGAAACATTAAGAAACCTTCCCAGAACATTCTAGAAGGGTCTGTGCACAGCGTGGAGCCCATACAAAGGTCTCCCATAGATGCCTGTTGAATGAAGTGGCAACCAAGAGACAGAACACCTTTCTGTCTTTCTTCACATTAAAAGTGTCTTCCTTATGTCCTTATTGACTCTCTTCTCAACATGTGCCATTTGGGTCACTATAAGTCAGAACCGACACAACAGTAACCGTTTTTGCCATAATAGTAATGAACATTTTAGAAACGCATCAACAATGGTTACCTTTCATATAGGTGGTGGTTGTTGTTGGTAAATGCTGTCGAGTCGATTCTGACTCTTAGCGACCCTGTATTAGGATTTCCACTGGGCAGCTGGTGAGCTTGAACCACCAACCTTGCAGTTCAAACGACTGCAATCTGATGCACTAGCCCACAGCGCCACACCAGGTAGCCCCCCAGATTCCTATCATGAGGCACATTTGAAGTAGAAGTCCATTTGTCCTTAATGTAATGCCCCCTTCTCCTTCTGGGCACTGCAGACTTCATAGAATAAGTACAGACTAAGACTCTATGAGGGATGGTCCTTCCAAGGTTGCTTTTTTCCACTCCGGGGGATATAGAACCCACACCTGAGTTCATGTTGGATGCCATCGTCAGTTCTTCAATACATCATCCACCTGAGCCTTCATAAGTATACACATACATGCCCATGGTCACTCACTCATAGGAAGTTTATTGCAGAGTTTAAGGAACCTTCACATCCCATGCTGTTACTAATGGCCAAAATAGGCTGTTACTAATGGCCACAACCTGAGATGCTATTTGCATTCTGGATGGGGGTGCTGGATCCTAGCACTTGCCTTATTTCTACTGGAAAGCTTGCCAGGAAGAGGAATGCAACAGGCATGGAGCTAAATAAATGACAATACTAGCAACCTGTAAGAAGCTCTAGTTGTGTGGTATTTACAAGTAGGGTTGCTAACCTCAACCATTCTGTGGGAAACTACCAGCCATTCTGTGGGAAAAAGATGAGGCTCTCATAAAGATTTACAGCCTCGAAAACCCTATCCAGGGTTGCTATGAGTTGGAACTGATTCCATGGCCCACCACCACTATCAGATACCTGTACACAAATAGTACCCCCATACAGAACTTTCCTGTTACAAGGAAAGTACACACGCAATCTAAAAAGAAGATAACCAAAAGGCACATGGAATACGATCCTGACTAGATGTATGTAGAATGAAGACTAGATAGCTGTGAACCAACATTTCTGATTATAACCATTGGCCTTTTTTTTTTTTTTTTTAAATGTGTTTCTATACTTTCCAAATTTCTACAATAAACACTCACAGCCTTCTAGTGAGGGAAAGAAAAAGAATATAAGGAAACTAGAGAAGCAAAGCAGATGGCGGTTAGACTTCTACTAATGGAAATTCATTGCTAGCTCATACTCCTTTCAGGGTTAGAGTCCTCATTTCAAGATATTCAAAGACTACAGAGTCTGAGAACTTGGATGTCTTTTCCTTCAGAAGGCAAGAAGAACAGGGTATTGGAAAATGAAACATCCATTTGGGGGGTACAACTCAGGGGATGAGATGAGTCTGGATGACTTTGGTAGGAATTCAGATGCTTTTATATCTGTGCCTTTAAACCTTGCTGAGGAGAGAGCCTGCTTGTCAGGCCCACACCTGACTCTAGAGGACAATTCCCCTCTTGCACTCCCTGTACCGACATGCCGTCCCATCCATTAGAGAACATAGCTACTAAGTTCGACCTGAAAACTATGTATCTATTTCCAAGAATGAGCATGATGTCTTTAAAAAACAACAACCATGGGAGAAAGGCAGAAAACCACTTTCTTACTCTCCTCATCTCTCTCTGAATGCAGAAAAAGGATAGAGACATAAAGAGAGAACATTTTAGTCCAGTGGGCAAGACAGACACTGCGCTCCACACTTTGAAAGCTGAGAGCCATCCAAGATTAGTAAGAAAATCATGACTATTTTCCTTAAGAGGTTACAGCAAGAACAGACTTCAAGGAAGATAAAAAGAAATCCTCTACGTACAAGTGATAAGTGTGAATTGTGAGAAAGCTGACAGGTCCAATGACAGAGAAGCCAGTGAGAGGTCCTTCCCGAGCTCCCTCCTGAAGCCAGTGGCAGTCTCTGGAAGGGAGAATGCCAGTGAATTATTACAGACATTAGGATGCCTGGGGCTCCGTTCCATCAGAAACCCAAAGAGAGAAGGGGACAAAAACAACAGAAGACACCAATTTGGTGGAGTGGAGCTGGAGGGGCCAGTCCAGAGCATGTGGGCCACTTTCTGTTTCTGTTTGGAGAAGCATCCAAAAGGGCCATGCTGACTTGAAACACATCCGGGCCTTTTTGATTTAGGAATAACATGAGAGAATTAACTTTGATCTGGGCATTACACCCTAGCCACAGGATTCTCAAGACTTCCTGGCCTTGGTAACAGGCATCCTGAGGAGTCAAAAATATGCTTTATGCTTCCAGCCTTAAGGGCATGACACACAAATGGAACAATATGGAAAGACCCAACAAAAACAGGGGGTGAGCCATTTGTACCAAACTCTGTGGGAATATCTGTGGGACTATGTCAAATATTATGGACATGTCCCAAATATGTCAAGCTTTTCCTTCACTTCTCAGTTCCTTTAAATTTCCGTATCTAGAAATCTATCTAAACAACCGTGGAGAGAACAGTCGCTTCAGAAGGAAACAATGCCAAACAACAACAACAACAAATAAAAACAAAAACAAAAAACACCCCCAAACTCACATTCTTAGATGTACTTTTGTAACTTCAAAACAAGATCACATAAAACCATTCCTTCATTTTTTGTTGTCAGGAGCCATCAAGTCGGTTCTCATAGTAACTGTATGCACAACAGAGTAAAACACTGCCTGGCCCCTGTATTTTTATACATTTTAGATTTTAAAAAATCAGTCTTTAGCTGGGGAGTCTCTGTGTGTGAGTGTGGGTGTGGATGGGGGTAGCATATGAATAAATGGTGATTTTCTTTTGTTTTTGTTTTTCATTCAGCTGAAGTTTGGGTGGCTACATGTGTAAGTATTCTAATTTATTACCTGGTCACAGTGACTGTCTAAAAAGATTGCTACCACTTTCTAAAACCTCATTGCATCTCTGACATATGCATCAAATATCTGTAATCAAAGCACCAAAAATTATAATAAGATTCATCTTTAACTCTCAGTGATGGGGGCACTTTATTTGTTAACTGTCATACTCTAGCCTCTCACTTCCTACTCCCCCCTCCCATCACTGTCTCAGGTTCTTTGTGTAATGTCGGACTACTTCACATCACAGTGCTGATTCCCAGTGTCCCTAGCAGTTAAGTGGCACACACAGGACATGCCCCACCTAGGAGACATACAATGAGGGGCACAGTGAGTGCTTGGATTTAAAATATACTTTCAGAAATAAACATTCCTAAATATATGGGATTCTTACAATGAAAACTCACTTACTCAACACTCTCCAAAGGTCACTGCCATTAGCTATGAGGAATCTAGACACTGGGGCCTGGAGCTAGGCAGTGACTTGGGGTTAATACTGAAGAAGGACAGGAGGCAGGGACTGAGTCCCACAGCTATCTCTGGGGTTCACTGATCTTTGTTTATATGCTCTCGCAAGAGTCCCTGGGAGAACACAGGGACTTTCGTGGGTTTGGTGTAGGTCTGTATATTTCTATGTGGACTGTTGTTTTTGTGTAGACAGTGACTCCCCTTCCTGAGACAGAGACAGTGATTTTCCATCTTCAGTCTCTGCCAGCAAGGTCCCCAGACAGTCCTCACCTATGCTCTACTGGGTTCCTCCACCCACCACGCCCTCCATAGAGCACTCTGGACCGAGATAATAGTGGCCCATCTCCTCACCAAGAGCAGCCAAACTCAACCATCTGCCACTGCAGGAGTTTGAGATTAACCTGGCCACCAGACCATGACTGCCAGGCATTTGCATGTGAAGATTACAGGAACATGAATACCCTTGTCCAAAAAGAAATAAAGGGGAGAACTCCACCCCCACCCCACCCATTACCTCCTTTGGCTTAACCCTTTCCTAAATGGATTCACCGTGCAACAGTTCCCAGCATCTTGGTCTGGATGCCCTTCCCACCACTTGATGGGATGATAGAGAGAAAGCTAGAGGGTGAGGACGATTACCTGGTCATGCTCAAGGTTGGTACCTTGACTTGGGGGCTGGAATACAAGACGGGGGTTCCTGCCCTTGTTGCCAAGTTTGTTTGATCATGACCAAACCAGGTAACATTCCACTTTTCAAAATTATATAAAACGATCAGTGGGACTTACCTGTGGCTGAAATCCTTTGAGGTCACTGGCTGCGAGGTCACTGGCTGCAAGAAGCTGTAACAGAAGAAAGGTGTTTTCCTTAGTGATACTCCTTAAAGTTTGCACACAGTATCCCCAGGACAACTAACCAGCCATGGACTCCCCAGAGCTTAGATCCAGAGTTACGGAAGCAAAATCACTAAAGGCCTAAGCTGGACATGAGTGATGTTTCAGGGTCAGGAATCTAGACTGCACATCTTCTCACCTTGTCTTCACCACATCTTTGACTGCAAAGCTCTCACTTGCTTCCCTCCCCACTACTTTCTTACCTTTCTACATACTACCAGTTCTTCAAAGGATCTCAAGTCAGGGATCACGGACTCTGGGTAGATTTCAGCAGGCCCACAAATCCCTTGACATTTTAAATATAATATCTGCGAGTCTACTTAAAAAAAACAAAAACACCCTAATCGGGTGCTGTGGCATCACCTCTGATCCCTGGCATAGTAAAAGTAAGCATCAGAGGGCTTTCAAAGGCTCAGTTTATAGAAGTAGAGACAGAGATTTTTCTTCCAAGGTATCTCTGGGTGGATTTGAACCTCCAACTTCTCAGTTAGTAGTGTGTCACTCGGGGACTCCATGTGCAAGTTTATATGTGTTGTTGTTGTTGCTGTTACGTGATGTCAAGTGGGTTCTGACTCATAGTAGTGATCCTGGATAGGGTTTGAAAGAGTAACTAAGGGATTTAAACTGACTAGCTTTCAGTTATCAGTACACTGCTTACCTTACAGTGCCACATCAGGTCTCCAAAGTCTACACTGTTATTGCTAAATTATGTTGAGTCTGTTCTGACTCATAGCGACCCTATATACTGTTTCCGTGAAGCAGCAGTGGGTTTAAACTGCTGACCCTGTACTTAGCAGTCCAGTGCTTACATAGTCCAGTGCATATAGATGCATATTTCCTGTATGCACTATTCATTCACATTCAGAGAGTGTCTGAATTTCTTCTTATTATCAAATAAGTTTAAGATGCAAATTGTTAAGAATGACTGCTTCAAAGATACTTAAAGGCCTGTCTCCTCTGGGGTAATGTTTCTTTCTTTTTTAAATCAGAGAAGGACAAATGACTGTCCTCTTTTGCACTACATGTAACTCAGGTTTCCCATTGTCATAGGTTCCTTTGATTTTATATACTATTTAGATGTTCATAGCTGATGTAACAAACTCTCATGTACAATATCAGAGGATGAGAATCATGTTTATATATTTTCCACACCTCTGTATATAATCAATATTAGAGAGGAAGGTTAAGGTTTTAAATATTTTTGTCCCCTCTCCAGGGTTTTGCACTAGAGAGCACTCAATAAAAACAGATGATTAATGAATAAAGTAATTGCATTCGTTCCTCTTGTTCCAAAATGCTGGGGGAAGCATAGGATATAAAGAAAAAAAGGGCAGATGCTTATTTTGATTCAAGGAGTGTGACTGCTAGCTTTGTTAGGCCTGGAGAGCATCTGTGAAAAATAGGAAAGATTGCATGTTTGCTGTAACAATATTTTGTTTGGTTCAAGAGAGAGAAGGAGTCCTGCTGTGCTTCAGTGCCTGCAGACTTCACAAAAGCTCAACTGGGCTTTTTGCTTCCCTAAATGACCCTGACAAAAGAAGGCAGAGAAGTGCTGTTACAGCTGCAATCGAGCAGACAGGAGGTGGAGAACCCAAAAGCCACCATCTTCTCCCCATACCTAGTCCTGCTGGGAGATTTCAGCATGTGGACAGTGCCTGGGGGAGGCAGGAGGATCCTAGGATAGAAGGCCAGTTCACCCCCTCTCTCTGACAATAATTAGCCAAATAACCAATTAGTGCACTTCACTTGGCACCAAGGACCTAACATTGACGAGCCTAGCCCTTGCCTTGGAGGCGCTGTGTCCCAGCAGCAGAATTCTTGTCTTCTATGCTGGATGGAGACCTGCATTTGATTCCTGTCCAGTGTACCTCGTGCTCAGCTACCACCCATCTGTCAGTGGTGGCTTGTGTGTACCAGTGATGCTGATCAGGTTTCAGTGTGTTTCTGAGACGGGGCCTAATTCTGAAAATCGGCCAATGAAAACCTAGGAATCACAACGCTGATCCCCAACTCGGTGGCTAACAAGAAGAACAAGAACAAATGCTTGCCCTTGCCTTCAAGGGACCTATAATTGAGCCAAAGGATAAGATATATATATAAACTCTGGAGTTCTGGTGTGGTGCTGTGGCTTAATGCGCTGGATTGCAACGTCGGTTTGAATCGCAAGGTCAGCAGTTCAAGCTCACCAGCAGCTTCTCAGAAATCCTACACAGGGTTGCTATGAGTCGAGTCTGAACCCACTCAAAGGTACTTTACAACAACAATAAAAACTCTAGTAGGGTAGTGGTTAACAGTTGGGTTGCTAACCTCAAGGTCAGCAGTTCTAATTCGCAAAACTACCAGCTGTTCCATGGGAGAAAGATGAGGTTTTTCTGCTCCTGTAAAGATTTACAACTGAGGAAAACTTATACAGGGTCGCTGTGAGCCAGAACCTGCTCCACGGCACACAACCATTACATATGTGTGTGTGTGTGTGTGTGTGTGTGTAAGAAGAGCATGGAGTATTTTGTATGGTACTGTAGGATAAGTACTAGACTGCTAACAGAAAGGTTGGCAATTCAAACCCACCAGCCGCTCCTTGGAAATTCTATTGAAAATCACTATGAGTCAGATCTGACTCCATAGCACAACAGGTTTAACAAGCCACAGCAGACATTAGGGAGGAAGAAGGGAATTATGACCAATGAGGAGAGAGCAAGAGATCCAAGAACAGTGGCTGCTTTATACCACGTCTCCTTTTCTATCCTCACAATTCTTTCATGAGGTAGAAAGTATGTTCATTTCATGGATGGGAAATTGAGACTCAAAATTAGAGGAAACAGCTGCAAATATCCATTAATAATAATAATCTGAAATGTTCCAAGTATCAATCTAAAAGAATTAGGTTGTAAAAATTAAAAGGAATGCTTTTAATGCTTTTAATTTTTTAATAATAAAGATCAATATCCTAGGCATTAAAGAATTGAAATGGACTGGTATTGGCCATTTTAAATCAGATATCCATATGATCTACTATGTCAGGGATGACAAACTGAAGAACAATGGGTCATATTTAATTTAAAAAAATTTTATTTTTCAAGATCCATCTTGGAGTATAAAACTATCAGTATTAGGACAGTATCTATAAGTCTATAGGGAAGATCAGTTAATACAATTACTGTTCAAATTTATGCACTAACCACTAATCCCAAAGATGAAAATAATGATTCTTAGCTGCTTCTGCAGTCTGAAATTGACAAAACAAGCAAACAATCTGCACTGATAATTATTGGTCATTGAAACACAAAAGTTGGAATCAAAATATAAGGATCAATAGGTAGAAAATATAGATTTGGTGATAGAAACAATGCCGAAGATAGCATGGTAGAATTTTTCAAATGACTTTTTTTCAATAATACAAATGGCGACTATATACAAGGACCTCGCTGGATGATACACACAGGAATCAAATTGACGACTTCTGTGAAGCTGCAGATCATCAGTCAGAACAAGGCCAGGCAGGGGCCCACTGCAGAGCAGACCATGCTCAAGGTCAAGTTAAAGATAAATAAAATGAAAGCAAGTTCATGGGTATCAAAGTACACCCTTTTAGTATATCCCAACTTAATTTAGAGACCACCTCCACAACAAAACTGACCAGACAGATTGTGGCATACTATCAAGGATACCATATATTAAGAAAGAAAAAAGGTCATTAAAAACAGGAAAGAAAGAAAAGACCAAAATGAATGCCAGAAAAGACCCTGGAACTTACTGTTGAATGTTTATTATCGAAAGTGAATGTAAGACGTGATGAACTAAAAGCCCCAAATAAAAGATTTCAAAGGATAATGAAATATGCAATGATCTGGAGTTAAAAATCCAAAAGTGAAGAACATACTGGATGTTTCTCAAGCTTAAGAAAAAAAATCATGCTGTAAATTACAAGATAGAAGTATTCTATGGGCAAAATATCAATTGATAGGTTGTTGCTATTAGGTGGCATCAAGTCAATTTCAACTCATAAAGAAACTATGTATTAACAGAATGAACCACTGCCTGATGCTGCAATATCCCCGCCATTTGTTACATTTCAGCCAATTGTTACCATAACTGTGTCAATCCATCTCTGAGGGTCTTTTTCTTTTTTGCTGACCCTTACTTTTATCAAGCATGATATCCTTCACCAGGGACTGGTCCACAGTACTATGTCCAAAGTATGAGAGACAAAGCCTCGCCATCTTGGATTCTGTGGAACAATCAGGATGAACTTCTTCCAACAAAGATGGGTTTGTTCTTCTGCAGTCCATGGTACTTTTAATATTCTTTGCTAATGCCATAATTTAAATGTATCATCTCTTCTATGGTCTTCCTTATTCACTGACAATCTTTCATGTGCATATGAGGTGATTGAAGATACCATGGTATGGGTCAGGCGAATCTTAGGTCTCAAACTGATAACTTTGTTCCTGAAGACGTTAAAAAGGTCTCTTGCAGCAGATTTGTCCAATGCAATATGTCAATTGATTTCATGACTGTTGCTTCTATTAGTGTTGACTGTGGATACAAGCAAAATGAAGACTTTGACAACTTTAATCTTTTCTCCATTTATCATGTTGCTATTTTTTTAATGCAGCTGTGACGATTTTCATATTTTTTACACTGAGGTTGCAATCTTTGATCTTCATCAGCAAGTATTTGAAATCCTCTGTGTTTCCAACAAGCAAGGTTCTATCAGCTGCAAATCTCAGGTTGTTCATCAACATAGGAATCAGCAAAAAGATGATGGGAGGAATATAGAGTCAACATCCAACCATTTCAGGAGGTAGCATACGATCAAGAGTCAATGGAATTGAAGGAAGTAGGGCATCATTGTTCGTAAAATAGAGGGTCAGCAAAACAAAACAAAACAAGGAAGACTGTCAACAAGGACTGACACATTGACTACCAACAATTGTGAGGATGGCATCAGCCTAGGAAGTATTTTGCTCTGCTGTAGAGACGGTCGCAGTGAGTCAGAACTGATTCAACAGCACCGAACAAGAATGGCAGTTCACACCGGTAGTATGGGTAGCAACTGTGAGGCCAAAACGTCTAGTCCCCCTTAGTTGTGAGATCTCACAACAAAAAATAAACCACAACCTTGTTCAAAGCATCTTAAAATAAGCCTGTTTCCTCATGTCAGCGGTACTGAGATTAAGAAAGGGCCAGCTCCATTTGTTTGATTAAAAAGTAGAACATGGCATTTGTGTCATTATTCTTTATGTCCTAGCTCAACTAAGTTAGACGTCTCCATTATCCTTAGCAACTTTAACTACTCACTTCTTTATCTTAGAAAGGAGCCAGATAAATGAAGTTGAGTTTTTAATTATTTAAAGTTAAGTTTTACATTGTTTACTTTTTTTTCCCCCACCCAACAATACCATGAACTCTCTTGAGTGGTACAATGACCAGTGGGCTCGGTTGCTTATTAAAAAGCTGGAGGTGTAAGTCTACCCTAAGGCACCTGGAAAGAAAAACCTGGTGATCTACTTCTGACAAATCAGCCACTGAAAATCTTTGCAAGTCATGATCACAGTTCTACTTTGACAAACATGAGGTCACCATGAGTTGGAACTGAATCAAAGACAGCTGGTTTAACAAGACCGTATCTAACAAGACTGTGGCCTAGATCTTACGTAACTGCCACATTTCTCAAAGTGTTCAGAAGAGTCTGTACATATAGTTAGTTAAAACATACTTGTTGATCAGATGACTTAAAAATAAAGCAGAGAATACCAGAGGTGAGAACTCGAATGATAAAACTGCCGAACCTGGAGAAAAGAAGTAGAGAGACAGGTTTGTGACATCCTTCAAGTTGACAAAAGGACAGAACACTCAGGATCCGGAGTACTTCTCATATGAAGAAGACACTCAAATATTTGGATGAACTAATTACCTCCAATAATGGAAACTTTGGTATGGATTACATTTCAATGTAAAGAAAACAAAAATCCTCACCACTGGACCAATAAACAACATTCTTATCAACGGAGAAAAGATTGAAGTTGTCAAGGACTTCATTCTTGTTGGATCAACTATCAACACTCATGGAAGCAGCAGTCAAGAAATCAAACGACATATTGCATTAGGCAAATCTGCTGCACAAGATGTTTTTTAAGTTTTGAAAAGCAAAGACGTCAGTTTGAGGACTAAGTCATAGTATTTTCAATAATCTCATATGCATGTGAAAGCTGGACAGTGAATAAGGAAGACCATAGAAGAATTGATGCTTTTGAGTTACAGTGTTGGAGGAGAATATTGAAAGTGCCATGGGCTACCAAAAGAACCAATAGATCCATTTTGGAAGAAGTGCAGCCAGAGTGTTCCTTGGAGGCTAAGATGGACAAACTTTGTCTCTCATACTTCAGATACATTGTCAGGAAGGACCAGTCGCTGGAGAAGGACACCATGTTTGGTAAGGTCAGAGAAAAAGAGGAAGGAAGACCCCTAATGAGATGGATTGGCCAAGTGGCAGCATGGATGGATTCAAGCGTGGCAACAGTAGTGAGGCTGGCCCAGGATCAGGCAGTGTGTCGTTCTGCTGTGCATAAGGTCACTATGGGTCGGTACCAACTAGATGGCACCTAACAACAACAACAACAACAACAATGATGGGAACTATGGAGTCCTGGTATGGCACTGTGGGTTAATGCACTGGACTGTAAAGTCATTTGAACTTCATGGTAGGCGGTTCAAGCTCACCAGCTGCTCCTTGGAAACCCTATACAGGGTCACTGTGTGTTGGAAATGCCTGGACGGCACTTAACAACTCCAGTTATTTGGAGTCCTGGTATGGTGCTGTGGGTTAATTCACCAGACTGCAAAGTCATTTGAACTTCAAGGTCGGCAGTTCAAGCTCACCAACTGCTCCTTGGAAACCCTACTCAGGGTCGCTATGAGTCAGAATTGACTCAATGGCACTTAACAACAATATCAATGATGGGAATAAGTTATTCTCTATCTACTGAAGGTCTTGTGAGAGAGTGATGGCTTATACTTTAGAGTAGAAGTCAGAAGTCAAATTTAAGGAAGAACAGAATGAAAATGAATGAGGCTGACCAGTGAATACCATGAAGAGAAAGTGCATCTCCCTGTTGTGTGGATACAATACAATGTTATAGGAGTACACCTGTTACCACATAGACGTGTTAGCTTTTTGAAGTGTTTGCTCATCTGCTGGTGAACAGGCAGACTTCTCTGCCTTGTGTGTTGAACACCATGTGTTCAACAGATACATGAACTCTGGGGGGAAATACCTTGGATACTTCTCCATGCCCCACAAACTGAGCATTTCCTAGAAGTATATACATTCTTCAAGTTGGCAGGTGCAGATTTGAAATGCAAGACAGGAAAGTCCCTATCTCTACATCACAGATCACAGACCACCTAGAGTTGGACCCCAAATAGAGTTCCAGTCTGAGGGAGTGTCAGGGCCTGAAGGTGACAGTGTAAGGTTCCAGGGTGAATAAGAAATCACTGTGTCCTCGGTTAACTCAAGAATTACTTTTACCGAAGAACTGAGGTAAGAGAATACGGTGTGAATTAAGGGTTTCGTTATGTCCCCTCTGGCTCCTTCAACCCGAGAGCCTCAGCTTTCTCCCGTTTCATGTGTACAATTTCATTTAAAAAAGAATGCTCAGCTACAAAATGAACAAACTCCAGATTAAGTCGTTATTTTGCAGAAGAAGAAGCTGAGAAGTGACTTTTGTTGTTGTTAAGTGCTGTCGAGTCAGTTCAGACCCATAGCAGCCCTGTACAGGGTTTCAGAGGAGCAGAAGGTGAGCTTGAAGTTCAAACAGCTTTGCATTAACTCACACACCACACCAGTGAGCAACAAATCAAGGTGGGGGAGAGGGTAGGTAGAAGTGAGGAGGGTGAGTGGTGTTTCATCTGCAGATTTTGTTCCTGGTCAGAGATGACCACACTCTCTCTAGAGACTTCCACCAATGACTGTCTGTCTCGACCAACCCTAACACCTAGACATTGCTTTATGCTGACTTCCATTCTGAAGGTCAGACAGATAGGCTCAGGAATTCAGGGGAAACTGAGGTATGAGCTAGAAGAGATGAGCATGTCCTCAAAGCCACTGCCCTGAGATAATTGATGGAGACCTTCTTCCGGCTCCCCATTCTAAATGCTATGGGAAAACTGTCTCATGCCTATGTCAGCTTGGCTATGGCATGAGGTATCATGTCAGAATGGCACAGAGGGAGGAAAATGAAATCCACTGTGGTTTGGGGACTTCAGTCAGGCTGGAGTTCATATAAAGGATCCTCCCTTTGCTGAGATGGCTAAGTGTCTGCACTACTCCCAGTAAGGGGGTCCATGCTCATTCCTGACATGTCTTGCCACTCTCCAAAGCAGCCACATGACTGCTTTGTATCCATTTTTGAAGAACTGCAGTTTATCCCTCACCATAACTGCACTGTGTTTCTTTTCATTCAGTCACTCAAAGTCCAAGAAGCAGGTTGGGGAGCTTGGAGGAGTAGAAGAAGGCATCAGGAACTTTGGTTAGTGCATTAAGCTGCCAATCCAAAGGCTGGAGGGTTCAAGCGTACTCAGAAGCTCCTCAGAAGACAGACCTGAGACTCTATTTCTGAAAACTCAGCTATTGAAGACCCTTGGCAGCACAGTTCTACTTGACACACCTAGGGTAGCCACAACTGAATCAATTTGATGACAACTGGTGGACTGGAGAGAGCCCTGAGGGATAAGAGGAGAAACAGCCTTAGTCTTCCAAGCTCTTCTCCCACCCTGCTCTCCAAATGGGATTCTCCTCCTCACCAAAAATTAGCCATGCTACAGCTGCAACCAGCAGCATCCCTTGCAGTTGCCCTGGGCCTAGGGCTGCCCTTCTGACTAGCTCCATTCCTGCCTACTAAACTCTATAGCGTCTTCAAGCTGCCCCCAGAAGAAGGGAGAGGGCTGCCCCCACAGTTTTCCCTCTCTCCTCCTGCCTCAGGGCCAAAATTTCCCTTCTGCTGACCCACAGCTGGGTACGATGAGACTTCATATACCTCCAACCAACCCCTCAGGCCGAACCAGGATGCATGTGTCTTGGAAGGGGTCACAGACACAAAAGAGAGAGGAGGGGGGTCATGCTGGACACCTGGCCAAAAGGATCTCAATCTCACAGCCATGCAGCTGGACAAACTGAAGCTGGGTTGCCCTGGGGACCATTTGTTCCTCCCTGATACAACCTCCCTTGCAGGCCAGAAAGATGATGATGGTAAGGTCAATGGCTGGCTGGCTGGCTAAGAAGGTAGATGAGTAAAAGAACAGAGGAAAGATGGGTTGGGGAGAATAAATGACTCATTTTCAAATTTGTCCACAAAGACACAGTATTCTTATTAAATAAACTTTCTACTTCACCTCTTCTCTTTTCAATCTGTCCCTCTTTCCCTTGCTTATTTAGTAGGAAATTGATCTCTCCTCCCTCCCTCATCTTTATTTTGTGAATTATCACTTGCTTCTTACTTTGGCTACAAGACAGAATTTGGACCTCTATGCTACTCTACCTTCTCAACTCACAAAAAAATTCAGAACAGCCTATGTGGAAGGCAACATCCTTCGAAGCTGAGACAAACGTCCAATCGTATGCATGTCTGAGGTTACTAGAGATGTTAGACACAAACTAGCCCCACTTGCTCCTTTTTAAAGGAGGAAACTCTGGTCCAGAGAGGCTAAGTAACACATCCACCGGAAAATCCGAAACAGCAAATATAATGCAATTCAAAGTGCCAAGCGCTCAAATACAACGGGAATGGCAGATTCTTGACAGAAAGGAAAGAACTGCAAGGTATGCCAAGGGTTAAGACAGAGAAAGGGGCTCTGTAGGACAAGCACAAGGTCAGAGGTTCAAGCCCACCAGTGTTCCCCTGGAAAAAGATGATGCTTTCTGCTCCCATTAAGATTTCCAGCCTTGGAATCCTATACAGGGTTGCTACTCAATGGCACTTAACAACAACAAAACAAAGAAATGGGAAGAAGGCTAAATAAGAAACGTTTCCACCAAACAGTGGGCTATAGACTCTCCAGTAACAAACTTCAACAAAAATCCAGATGGCAATACGGAAATTGGAGTAAGAGGTTGGTTCTCTTACATGAATGAGAGAGGAAACATTGCCATATGAAACAGCATCAGACTAAGAGAAGGAAACATATGTTCCAGCCCTGGTTTTGCTGTGATGCACTATGGATTCTGTGCAAATGACTTACCCTATGCAGGGCTCATTTTACCGTCTATATACATTGAATTCCAGTGTTCCTCCATACCCCACTCTTCTAGTGCTCTAAAGTAGTGTGAATCTATCATTCTGAGAGGGGCAACGAACCAGGAATATCTGAACTTCTATAACAAATGTGCAAGGTATACAAGTAACAACACAACACCACCAGTACACACTTGTAGCACTCTGCTTGAGCAGTAGACCCTTACGGGAGTGGCAGCCCTTCTACCTAATGAATATGGACGATGCTTTAACATCTCAAATCTGTCTTAATAACAGGTTAACCAGAACTTGCCTGTCTTTACAAAACAAAACCCAACGGAATATTCTTATCTATGAAAACTGAACCACTGCACTTCATGTCAGAGCACTTTGGTCTTACAAAGCATACTGCACCATGGTATTTTAAGGGCAAGTTCAATTATAGTATCATCAAATTGGGGATATTCTGCTGAATGAGAAAATTAAATACAATCTGGAATTCTTTATGAAATCTTAGTTTTGGTATGGTCTCTTTTTTAGTTCTTTACAACACAAATAGTAAAAGAGCATCTATCAATAAATATTAAACATTTTATTTTATAAGTTTTGTACATCTTACGTTGCCCCCAAGGGATTGACAATGGCTTGATTTACTTTACAATTTAAACTTCTGTTATCACATCTTAAAAATGAAAGGTTCCTTAGTAATTCAAAAGGGAAAGGCAGGCAAGTTCAGAAACTAGACATGGAATGAAAATAGTGTCTTGGAAATGACAAAAAAAAAATGACCACTAGCTGCTCATATTTTACAAGAAGAATTGTCCAGCAGGCTTTGTGGAGTCATAAAGATAAACACATTATTTAAACCAGATTCCCAGTTCAAGCAACCCACAGATGCCTTACAGCCACAAGTCGAGGGTGACGGCTAGAGGACACGAGGGAAATACCCCAAAGAGAAGATGTGGCTTAGGAAGTAAAGGAATTACTTTCGATAGCAATCAACAGCCCACACTGTCTCTCAGTAGGGTGACTACTACCACAAACCAGAAAATTCTGGAAATCTTTCATGATACTAAATAAAACCCCATGCCAATGGCCAAGATAAAGCTACTCCTCAGGATTATTACTGTGGTTATTCTTAATTTGATGACTACATTTCTCTCTTGAATAATGAACCAGAGGTAAAAAATGTTACCATTGGAGAGGCGCATTCTATTGAGAAGATTAATAGGAGGGGTACTCTCCCTTCCTTGTAGACATGTTCAGTTTATACTTTCCAGAGGCCCAGTTTTTCTGTAGTTTTTTCTAAAGGACTCAGAATCTCAGCCCAATGGTATGAAGCAACACAGTGTGAGCTCATAATAAGGAGAAAAATTGTTTAAAATGATCCCAGTAACTCAAATATCTCAATGAGTGGACTCAACCGAGTCATCTTCTCTCCCTTGGTCTTGATTCCTTCGCTGGTGAAACAAAAGATTGTGGATAGAAGATTCTCAAAGATCCCTTCCAGCGCTGTGAGTCAAGGGTTCTAAGCTGGCGCAGAAGACAAAGCCATCAGCATTACTGTTCTCTCAATCTAGAAAGCTGTCACAGCGGAAACAGCAAAGAAGGCAGTGCTGGGAGAAGAATCAAAGCCTACCACCATCACCACCACACACACACACACAAATAAAACAAAAACTCCACAGTGTATCTAAGCTCATGCACCTGCCACCAAAAGAATACACAGTACAAGGAGGAAACTCTATCTAGCTTCTTCTCTTCCCTCTCTTCTAACAATACTGCCTCAAAGGCACACACCTCTAAGAAGTTGCCCACACTTCTGAAAGAATTCCTAGTTGGGAAGACAGAGGGGAAAGGGAGGAGATCATCAGGTACTGTGTCTTCATTATTGGTGGGCAAATACAAACATGGGAAGATGGCCATCCAAACTGCTACATGGGCACATGTTCAAGTTAAAGGACAACAACTTCCAACCTCAAAAGGCACTAGCTCTAGCTGCCAAGATATATGAAGTAGGTGTGCACCAGAAAAAGAGGTGGCCTCCCAGCAGCCTAAGCTCCCTCACAGAAGTAAGTTATCCTAGTGGGGCTGTATGTCCTTTTCCTAAATCCCCCTCCACCTCATATAATTTTAAAGGTTAAACCCCAAACCACTGACACCTCCTCTCTTAAGCTTGGACTCCTCTTACAAAGGGAAACAAGGAGAACTAAGAATAACTTCAAAAATACTTCAAAAAAAAAAAGCAAAAAGCCTGGCCTTGGTAGCTTAGTTTTTATTTATCTGTTTATAAATGATGAGGTTCTGATATTTACAGGTGAGATCTGTAACAAATTCCCAGTACTTTGAGATTGTGCCTGTGCAGTCCAAAGAGACTGTGCTTGTCTTTCTTTCCATTTTTCTCTAAAAGAATTCCATGTGTAGCCTTCCACATATATCACATACTCTTACAGTAGTGTATATATTTGGTTGTTGTCCAAGTCTCAGCTATGTTAACCTCTGGGTGGGAATGAGCTTCATTGTTTCCCTTGCTGATTAAAGCTGTAACCACTGGGATCTAATGAAAGAAGAGGCCTCTGAATGCCTTAATCCAGGACTAAGACCCTGAGTCTTATTTTGTTATTGTAACCAGGAGAACCTACAGAAGCTTCTCCTGTCCTTTCCAAATCTCCAACAGATTAGTTTTTAAATGGCCTTTTCCAAATATGGGTTAAAGTAACTTCAAAATACAGCTCAGGAGCACTCTGATTGAAGGACATAGGAATTTATGGTATGGGAGTTGTGTTGCGTGGCACTGGGCAAGATGTTTACTGGGTAAAACTGGAGAAAGTATGCTAAGATATCCCTATTTACTAAACAGTTCAATAGAATAATAAACGTAGCTCAAGCAGGTGTGTAAGTTCTGAGGTTGTGAACTAGTGGGTTATAGAATGGGATCTGAGCATACATTATACTGTTCCACAAGACCGCAACTGTTTGGTGAGTGTGTTTTGTTGGGCCATCTTTTAGGTCCCCTAAGATTCTGAAATACATCATGAACAAGAAATGCACAGAACAATGGCTTCCAGCTTGCACCATAAGGAGTGAGGGGTCCACAGATGTGCTCTAGGAATTGTGGGAGTGGGTTGAACTGAGTGGACTTGAGAAGCTCCAGATTCCCAGCCTGTCTTATGCAGAGCAGTGCAGCAGGACTGTTATTGTTGTGTCATACATCCACCTTTGAGCTGTTTTGATGAGGAGAAAATCTCCATTTGTAGATGATCCTTTCTCTGTTCTTGAGAGTGAGATTAGAGACCACTTTTAGCAAACTGTACTCGAGGCAGGGTTGTGTGAGACACAAACGCACACACATACACACTATAGGAAACAAGAGCTCTCTCTATTGTACTTCACAGATAATTGCATTTTTCTTTAAAAACCTAAAGGTTGTGGCAACTCTGTACTGAGCAAGTCTAACAGCGTCACTGTTCTTCAAACAGCATATGCTCATCTTCTGTCTCTGTGTCACCTTCTGGTAATTCTCATAATATTTCAAACTTTTTCATCATGCTATTGCACTTACAAGACTACAACACAGTGTAAACATAACTTTTATATGCACTGGAGAACCAAAAATGTCAAATGACTCGTTGTCTTGAAATATTTATTGTGATGGTCTGGAAGAGAATCTGCAAGTTCTCTGAGGTATCCCTGCATTGGGCTTCCATGTAAGATATAGTTGTTGCTGTTGTTGAGTTGGTTCTGACTCATAATGACACTGTATAGGGTTTTTGAGGAACAGCTGGTAGGTTTGAACCATCAATCTTGTGGCTAGCAGTCCAGGACTCTTCCTCCAGCACCACAACAGTACTCTAAGACATAGTAGATGGTAGGAAGCTTTAGAGAATGTTGTTGTTATTAAGTGACATCAAGTCGGTTCTGACCCATAACGACCCTGTATAGGGTTTCCGGGGAGCAGCTGGTGAGCTTGAACCACCGACCTTGCAGTTCAAATGACTTTGCAGTCTGGAGCATGAATCCAGAGCGCCACACCAGGACTCCACTTCAGAGAATAGAAATCTTGAAACTGGTATGGGAGTTGTCATCTGTGGTAATGGGTGGATGTTTGCCTAGTAAACCGGATAAAAACTGGTGATCTAAACAACTTGCTCTTCCTTCTTGTACACCTTCTACAGGCACTGAAGGCTCCTTTTTCATGTGACGTTCAGCAGGCTACATGTGTGAGAACGCAGAACTAATTTATCAGGTAAGAAAAGATACAGGTGCCTCCCAGCAACACAATCTGGGGAGTAGGTCTCTTCCTTTCAACAAAATTAACAAATCCTATCATAAGCATCTTCAGTTCATTTCCAACGTTCGTAAAGGGCCAATGAAGGAGGTTCCCCTCATTGAACATATGCAAAGAAAAATCTGGATGCCAGTGGGAAAATCCATCAGTATATCTCTCCTCTTCATTTTTTTAAACTTCTGCTTAGAACTGGCCAGATGATCAACTCACTTGGCTCCAAGACTAGTATCAAAGCTTGCTAATGCATCCCCTTGGTAAATCCCAGGAAATTGATTTATACCCCTAGACTCACACAGCAGAAGAGAATGGAAAAGTTCAAAGGTACTGTCTTCAGAGAGTATTTAAGCATTGGAGTTAAAAATTTGACTCTTCAGCTCATTGTTGCCAATCTGGCTGAGAATCTCGGTCCCTCAGGCCAAATCTGCAAGGAATACAGCCAAACTGGATCCAATGGTAGCTAAACCTTGCAAGTTGCAGGTAACCACATTCTGTGAAAGCCTCAGGTAAAACAGAAGGCTCATTGCCAGAAGTCTCCCTTGAACTCTTGGCAATAATATTATTAACAATTACTATGATCTTCTTCAGCACCTACTGTCGGCCTGCTGTTATAGCAGATAGATGCTGTAACTTCATTACCACTTTTGATTATCCCGCTATCAGTGCAGACTACTGTAATTTTTCTTATTCTTCACTTTTGTCAAGTTAGTGTGACTCATGGTGACTTCATGCACGGTGGACAGATATACTGTCTGGCCCTGTGCCATCGCTACTGTCAGTGGCTCATTTTCAGATGTAGATCACGACATCTTTCTTCCTACTTTGTCTTAATCTAGAAGCTCCAGGGAACTGGTTCAGCATCATAGCAACATGCAAGCCTGCACTGATACGTGGTTAGTAGCTGCACTTGAGATGCAATGGCCAGGAACTGAACTCGAGTCACCTAAATTGAAAGTAAAAATTCTACCCACTTAGTCATCAATATCACTTGTGCAGGATTTGTTGTTGTTGTTGAGTGCAGGGTGATGGTTATATGCCATGGAGTCGGTTCTGACTCACAGCAACCCTGTATAGGGTTTCCGAGCAGAAAGCATCATCTGTCTTCTGTGGAACAGCTGATAATTTTGAACTCCTGATCTTGAGGTTAGCAGCCCGACTTATAATCACTACACTAATTGGTAAAATAATTTACTGGACGTTATGAAGAAAGGCAAGGCTAGAATTTGAACACAGCTCGGAATCATGGCTAGTCCAGTCCTCTTTCTAAGGACTCCTGTTTGGAACACTGCTGTCTTCCTGCCAACTCAGTCAGGGATATAGCCCTGGCCTCTAGGGGCATCAGCACCACCTTCAGTTAGGTGACTGGCCATGCCGGTGGGCCTACACAGCCTTGAGCAGCCTCACAGGTTCAGCACTTAAGGTTTCTACTGCCTGGATCTTCCCCTAAAACTTCTCGGAACTCACAGTTTATTCAAGAGCTTCATTTTGAATCTTGGCCGATCAACATTCACAGCCAGCACAATATACTGCTCTGAACATAGTTCATCATCATAGGAATCTTCTCTCCCCAAAAAATATATTCTTCTTTTTTCCTTCCTTCACTTCCTTCTCTTTTCTTCCTCCCTCCCTCCCGTTCTTCCATCCTTCCAACTAGTGAGGACACACCATAGGAAATACCCTCAGAAAACAGGACTAGATTTCCAGCATGACTGCTTTGAAGACAGCATGGTTTGCTGGGATATATAATACATCATGGTACTTTGTTAAAAATCTGTCCCTCTTGTATGTAACAAGAGACTTCTGGAAACAGCTGGTTCACCAGTAACTCTTTGCTGGAGTATGTATATATGTATTTGTATCTCACACGTTCCTGCCTTGAATGTTGTTGTTAGGTACTATCCAGTCAATTTCAACTCATAGCACCCTTGTGAACGTAACACTTCCCGGTCCTGCACTGCCCTCACCATTGTTGTTGTGTTTCAGACCACTGTTGCTGTCACTATGTCTGTCCACCTGACTGAGGCTCTTCCTCTTTATCACTGACCTTCCACTTTCCCCAAGCATGATGTCACTCTCCAGGGACTGATCCTTCTGAAAACATTTCCCAAGTGTGAGAACCAAAGTCTTGCCTTCCTGCTTCTAAGGGGCATTCTGGTTGTACTTCTTTCAAGACAGATCTGTTTGATCTTTTGGCAGTCTGTGGTACTTTCAATTTTCTTTGCCAACATTATAATTCAAATGAAGTGATTCTTCCTTATGCATTGCCCTGCTTTTCCATGAATGAGGAGATTGAAAGTAATCAAGGCTTCAGTCAGGTACATCTTAGTCCTCAGAGTGTCATCTTCGCTCCTTAACACTTTAAAGAGGTCTTGTGCAGCAGATTTACCTAATGCATTACATCGTTTGATTTCTTGACTGCTGCTTCCATGAACATTGATTGTGGATTAAAGCAAATTGGAAGTTTTGACAACTTCAATCTTTTGTCCATTTATTATTTACTGGTCCAGTTGTGAGGATTTTTGTTTTCTTACATCAAAGTGCAATCTTTGAGTTGTTGTTGTTGTTAAGTACCATGGAGTCAGTTCTGACTCACAATGACCCTGCACAGGGTTTCCGACACTGTAAATCTTTATGGGAGCAGAACGCCTCATATCTTTCTCCCGCGGAACCGCTGGTAGTTTTGAACTGCTGACCTTGAGGATGGCAGCCCGACTCATAATCACTATGCTGCCAGAGCTCCTTAATCTTTGAGTAGTCTGCTAAAAACGGTCTTTATGGTTCACTCTCAGGAACAGAGAGAATCATCTCGTTTCTGCAAATGGAGGATTTCTTCTCATCAAAAGGGTTCAGTTTAATGTGGATCATCTCTCCCCCATTCTCTTTCCCAAATAAGATATTCTTTCATTGTATGTCCTGAAAGCATGTGTGTGCCTGACTAGCAGTTCATCCGTTCTGGGACAAATCTGCCCAGAATTTCTGGCTGGCTCATTTGGTGGGCATTTCTCTATATATGGTGCCGATTGAGACTGAACAAAATGGATATAACACACAGATGCTACATCAGCAGGACTGGAGAGAGCTGCTAACTCAGTCTGAGACCCCTTCGGTAATCACACGCCCAAGCCCACTATTTATAGCACAAATTGAGGGCCCACCACAGGGACTGAGATGCTCAGTTTTGCAGCCACTCTCAGCAATTCAATGGTAGTGTGACCTTGGGTAAGTCAACACTGCCTGGCCCTTAGTGTTCCCCACTTCCAGGGCATCAGGTACTTTTATGACTCTTATGTCTTAAGACCCTCTTATGACAGCCTATGAAAGGAAGGCCCTGCCACTCAACCAAGGCATTCTCAAGGTACAAGTAGACTGGTGTCTATTGCTAAAGATGGTGGTTATTTATAGTTCAACTCTAGGAACAGTCTTTAATAAGTCCCACCTATGATTGGGGGTCTTGGTGTGGTGCTGTAGTGTAGCCATGGACTGTAAACCACAAGGTCAGTGATTCAAGCCCAAAGACCCTCTTCAGAAGCCCTATAGAATGTCACTATGAGTCAGAATTGATTCGACAGCACTTAACCACACCTATGACTGAGCTGAAACACACATCACTGAAACTTATTACCCTCATTCTGAGGAATCAGAACTGAACAAGAAGAGTCTTATAATCTTCCTGTGAAGTCAGGAATGTTAATCGCATTTACAGAGAAGGGAACAGAAGTACCATTCTATGTCCCACTGTTGAAGTTAGATTCAGACACCAAATGCAGAGTATTCCAATGTAACTTTGCACCATCAGAACAAACATGGTGAGGAGTAAGACCATGTAGAGAGTTAGGGCCCTTGACACAACTGAATAGCTCGCAAAGCCAGAATGGGTTTTCGGGAGGGCTCATGACCTTCAGCTGATCTTTCTGAGAATAAAATACTTCGTCTTTCTCTATATATCCCTTCCTACTTACAAATGATCCAAGGAACATATCCATTGTCAATCAATTACACATAGTCACTTCTAACTGTGGAAATGGTTAGGTGCCACCGAGTCGGTTCTGATTCATAGTGACCCTATGTACAACAGAATAAACCACTGCTGGGTCCCACCACCCTCACAACTGTTGTTATATTTGAGCCCAGTGTTGCGTCCCTGTGTCAATCCATTTATTAAGGATCTTCCTCTTTTTGCTGACACTCCACCACTTCTAATTGTTGTTGTTTGTTGTTGTCAGGTGCCATCGAGTCTGAACCGACTCATAGCGACCCCATGCACAGCAGAACGAAACAATGTTCGATCCTGGTCCAACCTCACTACCGCTGCCACACTTGAGTCCATCAATGATGCCACCTGGCTGATCCATCTCGTTGGGGGTCTTCCTCTTTTTCTCTGACCCTCCACCCTACCCAGCATGACATCCTTCTCCAATGACTGTTTCCTCTGGACAATATGTCCAAAGTAAGAGAGACAAAGCTTAGCCATCCTGGCCTCCAAGGAGCACTCTGGCTGCACTTCTTCCAAAACAGATCTATTGGTTCTTTTGGCAGTCCATGGCACTTTCAGTATTCTCCTCCAACACCACAACTCAAAGGCATCAATTCTTCTATGATCCTCTTTATTCACTGTCCAGCTTTCGTATCCATATGAGAAGTACAATTAAGTGTTCTGGAATACTCATACTTTTCCATGTTGTCCATAGCTTGTCATGATCCACACAATCGAAAGCCTTTGTGTAGTCAATAAAGCACAGGTAAACATCCTTCTGATATTCTCTGCCTTCAGCCAAGATCCATCGGACATTAGCAATGATCTCTCTCGTTCCACGGCCTCTTCTGAATCCAGCTTGAACCTCTGCTACATACGATTTTAACAGTTCAGCAATAATGCTATTTTTTAATCATTCACTTGGATCCTCTGAAATCTAATGAATACGAAAATGGCAGGTGTTCTTGAGAGTACAGCAAAAGAGAATGTTGTCTCTTTCAAGGTATAAAATGTTTTTATTATGACAAGAATAGTGAACTATGAGATTGATAAATACATTTACTTCAGAGACCTACAAATATTTCAAATTATAATCTCGTTTAATCATCTCAACAGCACAGAAAAGGAGGAAGGAAGAGAAACTATCCTGTTTCTGTAACAGAAGAGAGAAATGAGTTTTAAAAAATCCGATGACTTGCCCAGGGCCATCCTTTTTAGAGGGAGAGGCTGATTATCCAGACCAGACACTCTCTAATGCTGGAATCCCCTTCTCCAGCTTCACTGGCAGATGGATACCAGTTTGAATGCTGCTGGCATAATGGCATTATTTAAGTAACACAGGGTTATCAGAGTCTACCTCTTCAAACTCACCAGCCATTCCTTGAAAAACCCTATACCGGGTTGCTATGAGTCAGAACAGATTCAACAGCACTTAACAACAACCACTTAACAACAGCACTTAACAACAACTGTAGGGCAGTGGTTACACATCGGTACAATTCTTGCTTCATGTGCAGGAGACAAAGGCTCAAAGTCCCAGCTAATACATCTTAAGCACTGTCACCACCAGTCTCGTCAGTGAAGGCTTGTATGTTGCTGTGATACTGACCAAATCCCAGCAGTGTCTTCACACTAAGATGGACTAGGAAACGAGGGCTACTGATTGTTCTCAGAATTCGCCAATGAAAACCTTATAGATCACAACAGACAAATTGCACTGTGCATGGGACCAAACACAGCCACAGCTATGAGGATAGCAGAGGAAAGAGCAGTGTTTCATTCTGCCGTACATAGATAGGGTCTCTATGAATCAAAAGGGACTCAACTCAATGGTACCTGTCATGATCGCAACTAAGACAAATACCACCACTTCTGCCATCTTGGATTGAGAGCCACACCACAATGAAACTCATCCCGCTAATTCTAGAGAGTAAGAACTGCTTTTTAACTGTTTTTTATTTTATTTTATTTTATTTTATTTTATTTTATTTTTTTTTATTTTGTTGTTGTTGAGAATAGACACAGCAGAACATACACCAATTCAACCGTTTCTACGTGTACAATTTAGTGACGTTGGTGACATTCTCTGAGTTGGGAAGCCATTCTCACCCTTCTTTTCTGAATTGTCCCTCTGCTGTTGACATAAACTTGCTGCTCCCTAAAGTTTCTAGCTCATCTTTTGAGTTTCTGTTGGCAATTCAATCCCATACGGACAGTTCTTAAAAGAGTGCATAGCTCAAGGCTGACCTTTTTTTTTTTTTTACTAGTTAAGCTAAACTACTGTTTGGTTTTAAGATGACTTCAGGGAATAATTGTGGCTTAAGGTTTAAAAATTAGAACAATCATTTCAGGAGTTTATAAAATCTTCATTGCTCTTGTAAGCCTGAAGTCTATGAGAATTTGAAATTCTGTTCTACATTTCCCCCCTTTTGCTCAGCACTCTTCTATAGAATCTTGGATCAAAATGTTGAGTAAGAGTAAGGATACAACATTCAATTCTGGTCTCATGGCAAAGGGAGCATGTGGTGGCAGTCACACATTCCATATCCTGCTCTCATCCTTGACTCACCCACAGATGATAAGCATCACAAAACACTTGAAGCTGATATCCCCAACACTGGAGCTCACCACAGTATCAACAGGAAAAAAATAAACACATATAAAGGAGCTGGTACAGCTCATATCTGTGTTGTTCAATGGTCAACTGTACTGACAAATCAGAAAGGCTCCTAAAACGTGTAACGTGTAAAGCAAGCTCAGTTAAGACAAATTACATGGGATAACTGGGGCAGTGTACCATATCACATCAGTGGACAGTATGGATGCTGCTAAACGTTCTACCCCCTCCTCTTTCTCCCATGCCCTCATGTCCACAACCCTCTGATGGCCTTTTATACAGCAGGATTGTGGACAATGCAGACAGACTGCTTTAGAAATAGCCCCACTGTGGCGAAGCTTTAAACGGTCATGTCAGAATAAGGTTGACAACTTGCTTTCTTGGGCTTAAGGCATGGGTGGGTAGGAGATGGCTGGAAAAGCTGGCTCTTCTGTGGAAGCTTTTATTAGAAACAGGGGATTTCCCATTGCTCTTTCAAACTCTTTTGGCCAAACGTGTAATGCCTTAAGGTCAGATTTAGTAGTGTATCCAGCAGTCCAGAGAACACTTGGCTTTGGTGCTGAATCCCTCAGATGTCCCCTCCCTTGAGCCTTGCAATTTAGCCAAAGCAGCTGTTCAAACCCCACCAACCCAAGTGCTTGTCTGTATATGGACTAGACACACATGGGCAGTCACTGCTCTGAAGGGGTCATCCTCAGAAACCAGACACGCTCAAGTCACTTCCCAGTAAGGGTAAGGGCTACTGGTCCACAACGTGCCAAAACGGGCACCGAAGGACACCTGGGAAAAGCCTTTCTAGTGGTCTCAACTTGAGGATCTTTATTTCTAAAATGTTGTTGTTGTTGTTAAGTGCCGTCGAGTCGGTTCCGACCCATAGCGACCCTGTACAGGGTTTCCGAGGGTGTAAATCCTTACGGGAGTAAAAAGCCTCATCTTTCTCCCACGGAGCGGCTGGTAGTTTCGAACCGCTGACCTTAAGGTTCGCAGCCCAATTCGTAACCACTATGCTACCAGAGCTCCTATTTCTAAAATAAAACAGAAAAAAAAAAAAAAAAAATCCCTGACTAGTTCAGTTCACAGGAGTTTTGGGAGAATAAAATATGGGGCCATATATGTGCTTTGTTGTTGTTAAGTGTTGTCGAGTTGGTTCTGACTCATAGTGACCCTATATAGGGTTTCCAAGGAGCAGTTGATGGGTTTGAACCACCGAATATTCAGTTAACAGTCCAGTGCCTATCCTACAGCACCATACCAGGACTTTAAGAATGTGCTTTATTATACCTTTTTCAAAAATAAAGGCTATTAGTGGTGTGGCCCTGTAGGATAAGCACTGGATTGAGAACTCTGAGGTTGTCAGTTCAAACCCATCAGCTGCTTTTTGGAAATCCTATACAGGGTTGCTATGAGTTGGAACCAACTCGATGACACTTAACAATTGTCCCTGTCAGGCCAAATGACCACATGGGGGGGGGGCTGACTGGGAGAGGGGCCCACTGGACGCTATGTGCAACTGGCTGTTCCTGAGTTGGGCTTACGATTTGTCTCAGTAGAGCTCCTGTTTAAGCCGTAGCTCCCCCACCTTCCCTGGTGGAACTATGGAGGGAACATGCTAGAGTGCCTGCAATAATGCTACAGAACATGGCTGAGTGACTGGCAAAGGGCACTCAGGCAGGTGGACCGTGGGGGAGATCTCCAGTGAGGCGGGGGAGCTGAGACTAGTTGAGGGAGGGGCCTGGGCAGGCTCCTGGATTTCCCCTGTGTCTCAGGGCAGGTGCCCAGCGCAGCGGAGGTGGCCCTGGAGGCTGGGGGCTGGGTGGGGCTGTGGCTTGGCCTCCCAGCTTGTGCCTGTGCATCTCATTATGCTGCATCAAAGCAGTCCTGTGCAGCTGCTGTCCCCTTTAATCCATTTGTAATCAAAAGTGATTAGCATGGATGCCTTGGCGCTGAGGTTATTGTGTGTGTGATCAAAGCCCAGGCTCCTGCCCGCTTCCCAGAGCCGCCTGCACCTGGGAGGGGCGTGGGAGGCCTTGAGGCTGGGGCACAGGGCAGACAGCCGCTGGCAGTGCCTGAAGAAGCAGTAACAACCTTCTCTGTAAGAGATCCTGCAGCCCTGGGGAGGCCCCAGGTTTCCCTTCTAGAAACCACCATTCCCAGTCTTGGCTTGGGGGCAGATGGCATGAGACGAAGGTGGCTAATCAGGGAGTCATTTAATGATAGTTTGACTCCTATAGGAACTCTAAACTCCCCCATTTTCTAGAAGGTGACACTGAGACTTAGAAAAGGAAAACCTAGTTTACACCTCAATGTTGTGTGTATATAAGGAGAAAGGAGGGAGCTAGGGGATTGAGGGAAGAGGCCAGGAGAGAAGGAAGGAAGAAACATGTTGTCCAAAGTGATGTGGAGCTGGTAAGGAGCCCCTGTAGATGCAGAGGAAGCCCACCACAGCCTACGAGGCAGCGGTGGCCAGGAGAGCAGAGAAGCCCAGGCGTCTCAGGCCTTTGTTGTTGTTGTTGTTGTGTGTTCTTGAGTCAATTCCAACTCAAGGTAATCCCATGGGATGGCATAGAAACTGCCCCCACAAAGTTTCTGAGAGCAGACTGCCTTGTCTTTCTCTCAACCTTTGAGGTCCAAGTTGTGTGCTTAACTTGTGTGTCACCAGGGCCCTCCTTTCCCAAGCCTTTAGTAGTTTGTATTCCTTCCCCTACACCAAATCCATCCCTGAGCCAAACAAGAGCGAGATCTCCTGTTCCCCTGTAAATGTTCCTGAGTAAAGTCCCACACCTCCGTTCTTCTGACAAGATTGTAAACATCAGTGAAACTCAACTGAAGACTCACTTCTTCTACACGTTTTCCCAGGCCAGTCACCAAGAGCCACTCGCTGGACACTAAGGTCAACTCCCTACTGACAGCTCTTGAATTGAGAGGGTCATTCATTGCTACAACTCACGGACAAGGATAAGGACAAGGGTGATGCACATGTAGGAAGTTTTGGCTCCTTATCCAGACCCATGCTCCTGTAGGCATCTGCTGTTTAGTATGTTTCAGGACACCCCCCACTCCACACACACACCTACTCTGAGGTTGAGGAGGTCTTGGTTGTAGCAGGCAGTTAACTGGGAGCTCCTTAAGGATGTGGTTGGACCTTTAGGATTTGCATCTATCTCCAGTAGCAAGCATAGGGCCTCAGATATAGTCAATTTGTACCAAAAACCAAACCAAACCTTGACATAGAGTCAATTCTGGCTCACAGTGACTCTATAGGACAGTGAACTGCCCAGTGGGATTTCTGAGACCTTTACAGAAACAGACTGCCCCATCTTTCTCCTGCAGAGCACCTGGCAGGTTCCGTTGGGAGTTGAGTGCTTTAACAACTGTGCCACCAGTGCTCCTGGAATGTGTAACAACTGTCTGCCAAGTGGAGAATGACAAACACAAAGTATTATGAAAATGTATTTTAATTCTGGAGTCACCATTGAGGTTGCCTAGTGCTGCATTTCTGCTAAAACCTCGGGCTGTACTCAGTGCTCCAGAGAGAGAAGGAACAGGGTATATATTGGGGCTTGGAGGAAGTGACAGGAAAGAGACATGAAGCTGCTTTTTGTACAGAAACATTTCCCTCGGGCAAAGAAGTTAAGGGGTCCCTCATTCACTCAGTTTATCCCAGCTGTAAGTAACTGTCTGGGTCTAATTAACACCCTGCCCTGGGTATGCAAATAATTCAAGTGCTCAGGAGCTAACTGAAAGCATGGAGGTTTGAGTCCACCCAAAGACATCTCAGAAGAAAGGTCTGGCCATAAGCTACAGAAAATCTGATAGAGCATAGCTGTACTCTGATACACATAGGGTTCCCATGATTCAGAATCCACTGGACAGCAAATGATGGTACACAGGACCTGAGAGCGCACCAACACCGAGAGGATACCCTGTGAGTGACCACAGATTCTACTCTCCCACATAAGGAGGGGTCCTTGAGCAGCTGCATGGAATTTCTTAGACCCCCATGGGTGCCTGGACTATAAATTCCATGGCATGTCCTGTGAGGTAACCCTCCAGCTATAACCCCTGATTTAGGGGCTAGAGGGACAGCCTAAAATCAGTTGCGAACAATATTTTAGGGTCCTTCAAACCAAGAATGATCAACTTTGGGACAAGTAAAGTGAGTGGATTTGGAAGCTTTAGAAACAATTACAGTTGAACCCAATGCTAAGGGAACTAATCTTTCTCTTTCTTAGTTCTACATTGTCTTTGAAGAAAACTGAATATTTCTAAGGTATAAATAATATATAATTAAGCAGTCTGGAATGATTGATTGATAGTAATAACTAGCAGTTAATAAGTCCTCATGTGTGCCGAGTGCTTCCTACAAATCTCATTATTTCTCACGATGATTTCTCTGAGTTGGCATCAGTATCCCCATTTTGAAGAAAAAGAACCTGAGGTTCATCAAGGTTAAGCGATCTGCCCAAGACCAAAGACCACATGATTAGAAAATGACAAAAGTGAGCGCTGGCTGCCTCTCTCTGATCCTAAAGCCCTTGGCCACCGGCTGGCCTTCCACCAGCTCGGTTCAACTTTGTAAAGACTCAAGAGTCATCTTTCCACCACGCATGTTGAGCAGAACCACCGTGGCCACCTCACCTCTTTGTCTGCTCACACTTCAGTGCCTTGCCAAATACGGAAAACATCCTGGGTACACACGGCTGGAGAACACACTTACACATATTCAAATCAAGTCCTCTCATTTTACAGGTTAGTGAACTGAGGCTCTAAAAGGTTAATCACCTGCTCAGAACCATGATGCTAGTTAGTGATCAGCTCATATTTATTCCAATCTCTGCCTCTCAGTTCAGTGGGTTTTTATTGAAATACGGGATCAGGGAAGGATCAGTGGCAGGGAAGTCGGGAGAAGCGGTATCTTTTATTGGCAGTGGCAGTGCAGGAACAAGGCTCTACCTAACACGCCCAGAGACATTTTACAAATAAATGGCCAACAAGGGCACATGGGTGTCATACCAATCTTCTGGCAGCAAATCGGAGTGGCTCTGGCCACAAGCATCCATTCAGGACCTACCATCTTGCATCCCTGTGGCCTTTACAAAGCTGTGGGACCAGGAGTTTGCAATGAATCCAGGATACTGGGGAGAGCAGGTGGAGATTTTTGAACATCCACAATTTCAGCTTAATTTGTAATAGATAGTGAGCATAAAGAAACTGACAACAGGGCCATCAGCTATTCTGTTAGGAACACTTGAGGCCATGGCACTTCAATATGACTAGACCCAGCTGTCCAATGCATGAAATGACCTTTGGCCCCATCCTTGGAGAAATGTAATTCTCTTCATGCCTGTTTCTGTCCGCTGGGAGTTAGAAACCAGAGCTGCCAGAATAATCAGCCAGCTTCCTAATGACAACGCTCAAACAAACGGAGATTACGTATTGTCAGAAATGTAATCTGCAACTCTTCTCATCTGTTTCATTGTGTTTGTCTGTTTTAAACAACGTCTCCAGGAAGATATGAGACAGTTGGAGCCCCTCCCTGTACTTGCTCCTAGAGATAGATTTATCTTCCTCATCTGAAATGCCTGGGGGGGGAATTAGAATGTGGTGAGTTCAAAGGCTGCTAGTTGTGTGACTTCTAGCCCTTGATGTGCACATAGACGTCTTTGCTAGACACATATAACAAACATGGATTAACTGTGTACATTCCATGTGAGCAAAAGAGCTTCTCTGCAGGTTACTTGCACCTTTGTTGCTACTTCCACAGAGAGGGCACAGATGCATATGCGCTGATCGGCACAGGGCTCTTAGGATGCTCATCTCACCCTGCTCTGAAACTCTCCAGTGGCATCCCATCATTTATAATCCATCTTGACATCCTCACCATGGGCTGGCTCCCAGACCTTCCCTGAACTTGGCTGAGCTCTGACTATCTCCAGCACCTATCCTCCTCATGCCTGCATCCTGGTTCTATCAGATTTAACCATTCTGGTCTCCTTGCTACCTGTTTATACAGTAGTTTGCAATCTTACTTAGTTTTACTGCAACTGTAGAATTACACACAGACCCTTCTTTCAGAGTGAGGTCCGAGCCTTGGTGTGGCATTGTAGGATAAGCAAGGTTGTGTAATACAAACGCAGCAGTAACTCTTTGAAATCCTATATAGGTTCACTATTAGTCAGAACTGACTCAAGATCACACCATCACCACCATCACAACCACCACCATGGTGAGGTCTGATCCCTGGTGGTATGATGGTTAAGTGCTCAGCTGCAAACCAACAGATCAGGGACTTGAACCCACCAGCTGTTCTGAGGGAACACCAACCTGCTTTCATAAAGATGACAACCTTGGAAATCCCATAAGGCACTTAGGTTCTGTCCTAGAATGTTGCTATGAGTCAGAATCGAACTTACTTGCTTTCTTTTTGGTTTAGGGAGGTGGAACGACCATAGAGTTTTTAAGAATTGCCAGAATGATTCTTTTCTGTTTATCCAGGAAGGAGCACTAGGGCTTTTGCACTTGCCTGAACTACCTGACTTTAGAACAGGACTTCAAACCAGTTCTTCTGGGTTCATTCAAGGCCAATGAAGCAAAACTGAAAAGACCAAACTTTGTGAAATGTGGGTGAACTAGAATGGTAATCGTAATGGGAAAGATTATGAATCAATGTCCTGCTAGACACGGAGCTCCCTCTTAGAAAACAAAGGCACGTTGCATAGCAACCAAATTTCATAACAGTGCTGGAAACTCTGAAGTCCAGCTCAAAGATGGTGGCAGACCATGCCGCTGTGGCTCTCCACATTTCTGGCCATCGTCCAATCTCCAGCACCAGGCTCCTTAAAGGGCTTGGTATGGCTCTTCCACATCTCCCATTCTAGGGCTTCAACTTGTCATTGTTCCTGTTCCATTTCACCCAAATTTTAAGTGTTGGGTTCTGCTCGGAGTCAAACTGGTTTGAAGTCCTGCTTCAAGTGCACGTGGCATGTATCAAGTCTTCCGCGAGCATCCTCACTAAATCAGTGTGTTTTCCTGTTCTTCATCACCATCCATCCTCTGCACCAGCTTCACACCTTTCTTTGTAGCATTTGTTATGCTGCTATCAGATCAGCAGTTCAAACCCACCAGTTACTTCATGGAGAAAGATGAGGCTGTCTCCTCCTATAAAGACTTGTTGTTGTTGTTAAGTGCCATTGAGTCTGTCCTGGACTTAGAGTGACCCCGTATAGGGTTTCCAAGTAGCGGCTGGTTTGACCTGCTGACCTTGTGGTTCAAACCGACCTTATGGCCTAGTGCTGTAGACCACAGCGCCACACCAAGATTATAGCCTTAGACACCCTGTGAGGCAGTTCAACTCTGTTCTATGCTGTTACTGTGTGCCACGCTCAGAGTGACCCTGTGTAGGGTTTCAAAGGCTATACATCTTTACAGGAGCAGAATGCCTCACCTTTCTCCCACAGAGCAGCTGGTGGATTTGAATTGTTGAGCTGTGTTTAGCAACCCAATGAGTAACACACTATGTCACCATGGCTCCTTTTGATCTTGTAGGATTGCGTGAGTTGGAATTGATTGCAAGGCAGGAGACTTGTTTTTTGGTTAGGGCTACGAAGAGGGTCAATAGGGAGTGACTGCTAATGGGTAGGGGGTTTCTTTGGGGGTGGAGTGATTAAATTGATTAGAAACTAGGTATTTCTAGGCACAACTTTGTGACATACAAAAACCTACTGAATTGTACACTTTAAAAGAATGAATTTCAATGTTTTAAAAGAAGATGTTGCAGGAGCCGTAAATGATGATGGTGACGGTGATGACAGAAAGAAAGGGGCTGGGCATTTGAATTTCGGGACAGCCCACAGGTAGTATGGAAGTACGGCCAGGGTTGGAGACCACTGTGCTTCATTCCCTGAATCTTCTCCTGGCTTCTTTGAAAGGACTGCAGAGGATTACAAGTCAAGCCTGGTCAGCAGGTGAAAATATGGTTTCTCTAACTACTGATCCTGAGGAGGCCTGAGTTTCCAGGTGCCGGCTTGGGGAGGCTCATGTGCTTCGGCACCTCCAGGCTTCCCCTCTGCTCAGCACTGGGAAACCGAGGAGGCCAATTCAAATCCACAGAACTGGATTCCCTGTTCTCATTGGCACAGGGAAGAAATGTTGCTGCCAAGAGCAGGACGTGCAACTTGAAAATCTTGATTGAATTTCTACGTGTACTCCCCCATTCCCCACCAAGCAGGTTTCCCTCTTGAGTTCAGAGAATGCAGTAATTAATTAGAATAGAACTGGGTTCCTTGGCGAATTTAGATAAATGAGAAGGCAGCGGTGGGGGGCTGGCCTCTCCTGGAATGTACTTTGCCTAGAGCAGTGAGTCTCCCGCCCATTGTTGAGGGTCTCCAGAGCTGCTGGCTGAGAGAAGGCTGTGGCCTAGCAGTGCTGGATGTGTGGAAATGGGTTATCCCTTTGGGTGCCTAGGGCTCTGGAGACCCCTAAGTACAGTCTTCCTCCTCCAAATCCAGTGCATTATGCAAAGCAACAGGGAAATTAATCATCCAGAGACTGGCTGATGAAGAGTATCAAGTAGAATATCTTGGAGCCCAGAATGGGAATTCAGTTCAATGGCGCCCACACAGGCTAATGAGATGAAGTGTGAAGCTGCTTGCTTCCTAGAAACTTCCATGTGTATAAATGACTGCAATTAGGCAGTTCTGAAGGGGCCAAGATTATTGAAGGGAATCAAAAGGAGGCTCACAGGCTGCCTAAAAGTCTTGGAAACATCCCAGTTCTCTGAAGACCATGATCCAGAGATGCTCTCTGGCCATCGGTGGGGAAATGAGCTTAGTAAACAGCACCATATAACCCAGTGTGGTTGTTGTTGGTGATGTGCCATGGAGTCGATTCTAACTCACAGCAATCCTGTAGAGGGTTTCCAAAGCTGTAAATCACTACAGGAGCAGCAAATCTCATCTTTCTTCCACAGATTCAAACTGCTGACCTTGTGGTTAGCCTAATGCGTAACCCACTATGCTACCAGATTTCCTTATGTAGCCCAATCAACATGCTCAGTCAAATTTCCTTTGTTCTCAGTTGTTATGGATTGAACTGTGCCCCATCCCCTTACATCTGGAAACTTGTCCCTGTGTGGAAACAGGGGTTTCCTTGTTTATGTTAATGACCTCTTAGAGCAGAGTGGGGTGAATGCTAAACCTAATCACTTCTAAGTTCTAAATGAGTAGAACAGACACAGACACACACATGGGGGAAGACAGACGCCACAGGAGGACATATCAACAAGAACAGAAACATCAAGGAACTTGCAGAACTGATGACAAAGAAGGACTTCACTCTAGAACTATGCCCTGAATCTGAAGGTCTATGCTCTGGAACTGTGAACAATAAATTTCTGTTCCTTAAAGCCACCCACTTTAGTATTTTTTGTCATAGAGCACTAGGTAAATAAGGCAAAGGTTTACAAGAAAATAGAGTATTGTCTCATGGGCAATTGTCCCATAGTAAAAGAGAAGAGAGCAAGGTGTAAACTCTCTGTGCCATCTAAGGAGTAGAAGGGAAAAAAAAAAAAAAAAGAAAACTTCCTCACATGATCAAATCTTATCTGTCATTGAATCCCCACCAAAAACCTTTTCTCCACAAAAATCAATCTTTTTCCTAGCTCCAGATATCAATGGGAATGTTATTCCAGGCTTGAAAGCTAATTTTTCTTAGGCTGTGTCTACCAGCCCCCAGGCCTATCTCAACCCCTGACTTAGTCACACCTTGTGGGTTGGTTCAACACACCTACCCTTGTTTGTGATGCTTCCCCCAGCCAGCCAGACTCACCAGCACTCTCCTCTTCTGAATATGTAAGCTTCAGGAACTCTTATGAATGGTACCCTCTGAGTATGCTGCTGAACTCTGAGCTTTGATTTCATCTTTTCCTATACAGACTCAAGCCCACACATGGACATACAAGAAGGGTATAGTGAACAGACTATTGGTAAGAGCGTGAGAAACAGAGTCTCTCTCTCTCTTTCTCTCTAATCTAAGTAGAGGCAGTTCAGGAGTGGCTCCACAGGAAGAGATGTGTGTAGACAGGAAGAGACCCCAGCAAAGAGAGGGATTCGTGGATTGGTGGGTGAGGGACTGCTACTCCAGACAACACTTGGACAAACAATAAATTAAACAGCACATAGCTGCTGGTATCAAATACACCCTCTTTTTGTAGTACATCAAAAAGCTTTAATTAGCAACTAATTTATTTGAGTAAGAAAATATATTCCCTTATCCTAAATAAGTGTATTATAAGTCAAAGAATAGACCCCTACACACACCCTTTAAAAGCATGACAGGAGTGAAAATTAAGCTTTTGGAAAAAGGATAAATAAGAATCTGGATCAAAGACAAAAAGAGTTTGCTGACATGAGAGGTCAGCAGGCCCACACAGAGGCTTAATTTGAGGAAGCACAGCATCCTCTCTTTGTCTACTGTGGAGCCACACTAACAGAGATGCTTGTAGGAACTGTGTTAGCTTGCTCCTGGAGTTAGGAATCATAGTCAGTGGAGCTGTACTGAGACCCTCCCAAGCGCAAATCAGGTGCTCTTTTCATAGGTCCTACTATGGGCCCATGGAGCTCTGGTAGCATAGTGGTTACAAATCGGGCTGCGAACCGCAAGGTCAGCAGTTCGAAACTACCAGCTGTTCCACAGGAGAACGATCAGGCTTTCTGGTCCCATAAAGATTTACAGCCTCGGAAACCCTGTACAGGGTTGTTATGAGTTGGAACCGACTCCACGGCACATAACCACCACCACCACTGTGGGCCCAGAGTCACACGAAACACAATGAAGTGTAAGCAAGAAATCCCTCTGCCTGGCTCCAAAGAATCAACTCTGCCCAAGTCTTCACGTTCTTGTCCCTATGGGGCTTCCCCTCCTAACCTAGGAAGAATGACCTAGAAAATGCAAATAGCCGGTCTGAGCAGCAGGGTTTTCAAATAGGCTCCTGAGAAATGAGTATCAGGAAAACTCTTCTCTGGCTCTGCCACTAAACACTTATGGCTCATTGACAAGCCATTTCATCTGCCTGAGATTCAGTTTTACCATCTGTAAAATGGGGGATTGACTATCTTGGGGCTGCAAATTCAAATGAGTAAGCTGAGGGTTGTGAGCCATTGGGAAGCTGCAGTGAATTGAAGGACCAAAGCTGACCTTACCCCTGTTAACAGCCAAGTATTGCCAGAAGTAAGAAATCTAATTTAGGGATGTGTATGTGCTTGTATGGAGTCCTGGTGTGGCGCTGTGGGTTAATGCGCCAGACTGCAAAGCCGTTTGAACTGCAAGGTTGGCAGTTCAAGCTCCTCGGAAACCCTATACAGGGTCGCTGTGGGTCAGGATCGACTTGGCGGCACTTAACAACAACAACATGTGCTTGTATATGTGTATGAGAAATACCTTTATTTTCAAATAATGAGATATGATTCAAGTTTTGGTAAAATACTGCGTGGGTCCAAACACTGGTCCGGGCTCATCAGCGTGAAGTCTCTATACAAGATTGTGTCATAAGTCCCTCCAGTTTCTCACATTAGGTGACTATGATCTCCTTCCCATCACCTGCTTCCCAAATTCTCCATCTGCAGATACAATTTCTGAAGAAGAGAAGCAAATCAGCTAAAGCCGAAGACCTAGCTTTTCAAGGTGAGGAAAGAGCTCTGGGCTAAGAACAGAAAACCTGGCTGCTATCAGTCTCTCTGGCTGAGCAGCTGACTGACCCTGGTTTCCTCATGTATAAAATGAAAAGACTGCCCAGAAGATCTTCCGAGTCCCAGAAGCTCAAGGGTCATGGCTAACAACGTCTGCACCTTCTAGTGGTTTCCACTAACTAGTCAACGGGAGTCCTCATGAGATACCAGGGTCAACATCTATAACGATTCTTTCCGTCAGATGGCAAACAAGGGCAACGCATAATCAGTGTGGTCAGACCAAAGCCCACTCTCACTCGTAGAATGTCCATTTGGTGGTCTCTCCTTTCAAGTTCCTTCCACACCCGTCCCAGAAATCTTCCTCTCTACCCTCTGCCAAGCACCTACCCTTGGTCAAATCCTCACAGTTATAAGTTAATGGGCACTCTGAGGACAATGACTTTTCAGGAATCCCCAACCAAAAAGTTGACTCTTGAATGATGGAATTTCAGGCACTCTGAGAGTCATCACTGTGAGGCATTGTTTGAGGGGGTCCAGGCTGGTGTCCTTTCAGATCCTGTGGCTCTTGGTTAGTCTGTCACCTGTTCCCACTTGACAGTAAAGTTGTCCCTAGAATGCAGTGTTGTGAGGAGAGAAGCTATAGGGCTTTCCTGTTCTAATAAAAATTGACAATTTACTGTAATTTGGTTGTGATTTAACAATGCTTTTAAAAGAGGAAGTAAATGGCTCATAAAGTCTGGTGACCCATTCACTTCTAAGTGCTCCGTCGGGTCCTCCCTCTGAGCTGGTGCCCTTTACACATCCCAGCCCTCACATGGAAAGGCCAGAGAGGAGTCACACCAGTACAGGGGTCCATTCCCACAGCCCGGATGACCACCCACAATGCTTATCTCTCCCTCTGTCTTGTCCAGACTCTCTTACCTTCCCTGACTCTTTTCTTTCCTCTTCTCTTTCCCATTAACAATCAAAGTTCAACACAACGCAAATCTCAATCTCTCCTTAAAAAACCCTAGCAAGGGAGGCAGCGCATCACCCATATTTATGAGCTTTAAATGGCTTTTATCAAAGTGAGGTCACACTAAATCACCCCTGAGCTGTCATAAATACAAATGACTCGACATAGGCTGCAACAAGCCTTCGGGGGAAAATTATATGATACGCTGCTGCAGTTATGGCATATCACACAGGGAGCTCATATATTTCCACTGGCAAGGTAATCTGATCCTTCTGAGGATTCTGATGGGTGAAAAGAAGCAGCAAGTTGGAATGAGTCCCACAAGGGGTGGGACAGTCACACGTTTGACTAACGAGGGACTCTTCACTGGATCCTGACGCCTGTTCATAGTAAGGAAGTAACTGATGGATTCTTAAAAAATTTATGGGGATTTCCTTACTTAGAATCTATCAATTAATTATGAGATACTATGGTCTAGTGGAGTCCTGGTGTGGCGCTACGAGCTAATGCGTCAGACTGCAAAGTCGTTTGAACTGCAAGGTCGGTGGTTCAAGCTCACCAGCTGCTCCCTGGAAACCCTATACAGGATCACTATGGGTCAGAATTGACTCGATGGCACTTAACAACAATAACAACATGGTCTAGTAGTTGGTGAAGCACTGGGCTAGCAGTTAAGAGATTTGTAGCACTAAGTGAAGTCACATGCCTTTGATCACGGTGGTAGTGGTGGTTATGTGCCATGGAGTCAGTTCTGACTCAAAGCAACCATATACAGAGGTTTTCCAAGGCTGTAAATCTTTACGGGAGAAGAAAGCCTCATCATTCTCCCATACAGTGGTTGGTACATTCCAACTGCTAACATTGCAGTTAGCAGCCCAACTCAAAATCCACTACACTACACCAGAGCTCCTTGTCTTTGACCATGATGATGTTGTTGTTGTTAAACGCCTCTGACCATAGTTAATTTTAAATTACATTCACATTTTTTTTTTCTTTTTATATTCTTCCCTTTAAAATTGTACCCTAGTCCTGCTCTCCTGAGTTCAAATGGCTTTACTCCAGCTAAGCCGTAACAATCACTGTGGCTTCCTCCTTGGTTCTCTTGCTCTAGGAAAAATACATGCCATGTTATGAGGATACTCAAGAAGTCCTAGGAAGAGGTCCACATGACAAGGAACTGAGTCTTACCAAGAGCCAGCAGGGGCTTGTTAGGTGTGGAAATGAGCCACATTTGGAGGAGGATCCAACAGCACTATCTAGCCATCAGTGACCAGGACCATGGGTAACATCTTTCTTGCCTGCAACTTCATGAGACCAGACGACCCAACTAGGGAGTTTCTAGATTCTTAATTCACAGACACTGTACGAAGTTGTTGTTATTAAGTGTTGTTGAGTTGGTTCCGACCCACAGCAACCCTGTAGCAGTGGCTGATGAGCATGAACCACCAACCTTTCAGTTCAAACTGTTTTTGCAGTCTAGCTCGTTGATCCACAGCACCACACTGGGACTCCATAAGAAGGAATAGATGTTTATGATTGTGAGCTACTTAGTTTGCTCATTAGATAGTTAATACAGAAAACGTAGGCTCTCTAGATATCAGGTTCCTTATTTTTCCATCAAGAGACTAAATCAGATGTTCTACACCCTGGTTACACATCAGATTCATCTAGGGGCTTTGTAAGGCATTTAATGCTTACAACCTGTACTGGGTCAATTGAAATGAACTCCCTGGACATGGTGAAACCTCAGCACTGGTTTTTTACAAAACATTTTCCAAACGATTCTAAATGCAGTGCCAAGTTTGAGTACCACTGAATTGGATGCATTTTATGCTCTAAAATACTTTGTGCAATTTTATAAAACCCTTGGCAGGGCTGGGAACCGGGACAATGAGAGTTTGGCTATTTCTTCATTCCCTTCTCCTTCTCATTACTCCAGATGCCTGGACACTGTCCAGGAGACCCAAAGACAATTCCTTTACTCCAGCTGGTGAAACCTGGCCCGAGACAAAGAAGTATATTTTAGGATGTATAACATTATTACAATAAAGAGAAATCTTAGGGAATGGGAAAACAGCCTGGACATGCAGAGAACTGGCATTGATGAGTTCTCTTATCCCACCACATGAAAAACATTAAAATTGGTCTATGCTAAGCTAGGCAGAGTCCTTTGGCACGAGAAGCATGCTGCCAAGCAAGGGTTGATGGTGCTATATAGCAATAATGACACTGACATTTGAGCCCAGAGACTTACTGCTCACTGGCTGCTAGACCTTGGACAAGCCAGTTTCCATCTTTGACTCAGAATCCTCGTCTCTAAAACTGGAAATTAAAAGTCTGCCACTTTGACGACTAAGATGGAAGTCTTTCTCAACAAAAAGGACATTTGCCAAGATATTACATGCCAACACGAACCAGGGAAACTCATAGCAACATGGAGGTGAGCTGGACTCAGGGAGAGAATTCCAATACTGAAACAGGGAAATAATAATAATAATAATAAATCAATGCATAAATGAAAACAGAGGGTAATATGGATCAAGACGACAATGTATCTACAAATGGTCATTGAGCATTTCACAATTTCCTATTCCTACTGCTGTCAAAAGTCACATGTCATGATGGTTGTTCAACATCTGCTCCTCTCGAGGAGGTTTAACCACATTACTCATTATTCCTGGAAATCCAGCACACAGCAGTCTGAGTTCCTCCTTCATTCCCCCATCTATTCATTCAACACATGCTAATCGTGTGCTAATACACACAGGTAACCTTAAATGCCATTCTGGGAAGGTGTACTAATCACATCTACCTACAGATACCCATTTATCTTAATTCTCTATGTTGGTCAACCCCTTGTTGTATCCTGAGACAGTCTGGGCACCTGATAACCAGTTAAGTGGAGTTGACTACAAGTCATGTGTGTTAGAATAAAACTGTGCTCCACAGAGTTTTCAATGGCTGATTTTTCAAAAGTACACCTTTATTCTAAAGTGCCTCTAGGTAGACTCGAATCTCCAACCTTTCAGAATAAAAGTTGAGCTCCTCAATCCTTTGCAGTACCCAGGTACTCAGGACATGCCATAACCTGCCTATTTGCTTCAGCCTTGGTGTTACCTCCAGCATCTAGAATAGAAGAGCTTTACCAGCAGAGCCATTACCCAAGATCCTCCATATCACTCAGATCAACAGCTGAGAACCCAATAGATGTCTGAAGAGGGAGTGTGGGCTGATGAGGAAACCGTTGAACCAGTATAAGGGTTTGCCCCACACCCAGAATCAACCTCCTTCTCACCATAGCATCCACCAGCCTGCCCATCCCCAGGGGCAAGGGTCAGGAACAGAAAGGATTAGACTTTCTATTTAGGTGGAATGTCTTCTTTCTCCTTGGTGGTCTCCTCACCCTGGAGTCTCCCTCCAGGAAGCACAATTTTTTGTGGGTCTTTGTCCAACTTCTGACGGCACCAGGTGAGGATTTTAGGCTCCTCAGTGACCGCTTGTCACCAGGCCCCCATCTATCTATCCTGTAATACTTAATTCTTGGGAAAGCAGCGATGAGAAGTCTAGATGTTTTTGTTGGTTTTTTTTTTTTTTTTTTTACAATATTAAGAAAATCATTCATTGCGAAGAAGTCACATCAGGGTCTCATCCTTCAAACCGACAGTTGAGTGTGTATCAGCCTGAGAGGGCGCCTGATTATTAGTTTTAAAGAGCTTATTTCATTCTCTTAAAAATGGGATCAGTTCATCTTCGTCACATCTGTCTCTGCGTGGCTCCAGCATGCCACAGCAACTGTCAGCTCGCAGCATTGTGTTATTAAAGTGTCTCCTGTGCTTGTGTGGGTCTGCCTGGCTGTGTGTTTTCCAAAGGAGATAACAATGGGATTTAGAACAGGAGTAATTAATGGAGTTGATTTCCTCATTTGCATTCAGGAAGAAGCTGGGAAGACAGCTCCCATCCAGCCCATCTCACACCTCATTGGGCAGGAGAAGAAAGAGGATCTACAGTGGGATCCCTCTCTGATAGGCAGCAAGCCTTGAAGTAAATCAAAGGAGGAAAACTGTCATAAACATTTGTCTCTCTCACACCCAATGGCCTCCAGACACAATTGCAGCAGGGGTTCCAGATGTTCCAAACAGATGGACAAAAAGGTGCTTCAAATGGTGCCCAGAATCCTTTCCATTCTGTTAGGGATGGAAGAAGAGTGGAGCTAAAGCCTCAGATAAAATCATGAGCAGAATATTCTACTGTTCTGCCTTGGATGAAACTACCACCATTCACGTCAATGAGGACATGTAGCCTGTGTTCAGGATGAGTGGGCCTTTCCCTTTTTTTCTCTGACCACACAACATGCCCTAAGAAAGAGAGACGAAGTGTCTCCATTACGACTTCTAAGGAGCATTCTGGTTGTACTTCTTCTAACACAGATTTATTTGCTCATCTGCCAGTCCACAGTACTTTCAGTATTCTTCACCAACACCATCATTCAAATGCAAAGGTTCTTTTATGGATCTTTGTCCAACTTTCACATGCATATGAGGCAACTGAAAATACCATGGCTTGGATCAGGTGCACCACAGTTCTCAAATGTTTGCTCTTGAATACTTTAAAGAGGTCTTGAATAGCAGATTTGCTTAATGCAATGCATCTTTAGATCACTTGACTGCTGCTTCCATAAGTATAACTGTGGATCCAAGCAAAATGAAGTCTCTGACAACTTCAATGTTTTCTCTATTTATCATGATGTCATCTATCAGTCTAGTTGTGAGGAGTTTTGTTTACTTAACACTGAGGTGTAATCCATATTGAAGGCTACAGTCTTTGATACTCATTGGTAGGCATTTTAAGTTTTCTTCACTTCTAGCAAACAAGGTTGTGTCATCTACAAACTGCAAGTTGTTAATGAGTCTTCCTCCAGTTCTGATGCCAAATTCTTCATGTAATCCCCCTTCTTGAATAATTTGCTCAACATACAGATTGAATACGTTTGGTAAAAGGATACAACCTTGGGACATACCTTTCCTGATTTTAAACCATTCACTGTCCCCTTATTCTGTTCAAAAAACTGCCTCTAGGTCTGTACACAGGTTCTTCAGGAGCACAATTAAGTGTTCTGGAATATACATTCTTTGCAAAGTCATTCATAACTTGTTATGATCCACATAATCCAATGCCTTTGCATAGTCAATAAAACCAAAGTAAACATCTTTCTGGTATCCTCTGCTTTTAGACAAGATCCATCTGACATCAGCAATGATAACCCTCGTAATAAGGAGTAAATCTAAAAAAAATTAAAAAATAAAGCTAAACTGAACGCAGCTGGGGGTAAAATGAGTAGTTCACAAAATCTGAGTATGTTGCATAGATGAGTAAGAAAGCCAAAGAGCCAGGCCAGGTCTTCTGACTGAGGGGGTCCAGCAGGAGCCTTGAACTTGAAAGCATCTTCATTACAGAGAAGAGGCAGGAGCAGCAAGAGGTAAATGAGTACAGGCAGGGTTGAGCATTGAGGATTACAGAAACATGGTGCATCCTGCCTGGTCCAGCGAATGGGGAGGAGATATTAGGTGTGGCTAGAGATCCTATACAGGGTCGCTATGGGTCGGAATCGACTCAATGGCACTTAACAATAACAACAGAGAAAGGAAAGGGTAGGCATATATTTCTGTACATGCCTTTGACTCCAGGGTAGATAATCTGAAATGACAGATAATCAAAGCATCATTTAGTATTATCTGTGCCTTAGAATTGATATGGCTGGGTCATGACATGGAGGGCTTGCATCTCTTTCCAAGAAATCACCAAATGACCTGAGGCAGGAATTGCTGGGTATCTGTCATGCTCCTCCTGAAAGTACCTCCCACTTTCTGCCTGCAGCATTACCTATCAGGCCAAGACAGAACAGCTATCTTGGGCAGAGGGATGAGGCCAGTCTTCCCCCATCCCACCCACCTGAGGCCAGGAAAGCAGTTAAGTGGTGATTAAATATAAAAGGCACACTATCTAGTTCCTGCAGAACTCGAATCAACAATAATCCTATATTCATTAGCAAATAAAAGATAAGTCATATCAAATAAAACATATGCCAAACTAATACATTATTGAAAGAGAAGCAGACTTGCTGTGGATGAAATTACAATGCTGATCATTTACCAGCAGATAACCAAGTTCAGATGTAGGGAGGAAGGTCATCTCCTCCAGGAAGTCAGAGGGACACGTTTCCTGTCAGAACCTTTGCTTTGCACTCTGATCACATTTCCTACTTCCCTCAGACAGTCAGTGCTAGTTCAAGGATGAAGTACACATCAAAGGCTGTCCGCCTTGGACTGGGACTTCTATCCAAGCCATTTGCTTAGTGACTTGTAAGCATTGCTGGTCTCCCAAGATCTCAAAATAAGATTTTTAGCTTGTTGAGTTGATTCTATTATACCCTAGGGCAGTCCTTTGTAGGGGCTGGAAACTACCAACAACAAAAAACAACAACAACAACAAATGACCTGGAAGATTCTTCAAGAAGAAATGGAAATGATGTGAAAATAGAATCCCACACAGTTGCAGACTAGCAGGGATATGAATAACACAGCCTAAAAATGGTAGTGACTCATATACAAGGGTTTCAAAAAGTTTGTGAAAGAAGTGGAATGTCCCAATGAACTTTTTTGAAGCTCTCTCATAGGAATATAACAAAAATAACCCCTTGGCCCTTATAGACTTCGTGTGGTCACCAATAGAAAAGAACAACTCAAAGGTACAGCAAAAACCAAATTGGGGCAGGAACTAGAAAACCCGAAAACTATAGGGATGGTCACATAACACCCTTATCCTTACTGTGTGTCTCCTGACTTCTGGGCCTTCTTTTCCTCCTTTACCAAGTAGGCAATTAAATAGCTGTCTTAGCCTAGACTTTTTCAGATGAATATTAATGAAACAACAAAAACTATGACCAAGAAATAGCAGTCACCAAAACTAGACCAGGGAAACGAAGGAGGAAGAATCTTAAGGAACAAGCAAAGTAGAGCTGAACTGGGACTCTGGCACTCACGTGACCCAGAGAAGCATCAGGGTTCTGCTAGCTCTTCCTTCCTATGGTTTTAACAATCCAGCAGTCTTTCTGAGACTCCAGAAGGTGAACTTATGCTGGATAGGACTGAACTTAGGAGAAACTATGGCATTCTAAAAGAGTGAAGTGGGCAGGGAAAGAATGGACAAGAATCTGAGTGCAGTGTGTTTATGCAAAACTGATGGGTAGGTCAGTGTTTCTCTTTTGGGGATGCAGAATCCAAATTGGAAACATGGAAGATTCATAAATATCTTTTACCATAAAAAAAACAAAAAACAAACAGCCTGCGAGGATGAAGTGAAATAAAGTCTATTAGCATGCTCTAAAAAGTGCAGAGTATTTTTCTAATGGAAAGGTGTGGCTTGCTGAGGCCTCCTGTGAAGCTATGCGGGATTGGAAGGCCACATGTGCTTCACTTGCCAGAGTAGGCCATGAGCGGCCCTCATGGAAATCCAGACTGCATTTCCTTACTTCCCACATATCTCTTGTGGGGCTGGAAGTTTCTTTCTGAAAGATTGCTGGTCCTGGAGTCTTTGCCCTCAGGCCTTCTGTTTTTTCAATGCAAATACCTCCAGGAAGGCTGGCCTGGTTAACTAATTCATTCCAAGATGTGGAGAACAATGTTGTCACAGAGGACAACCAAGCTGATGTAGGAGCCAATTCAGAAACACAACAAATCATTTTTAGTATATTTCTAGTATTAGATGAGGCACACACTGAAAATGTCTTTGTTGTGTATCTGAAATCCAAAGACGCCCTAGTGGAGCAACAGATAAGTTGTTGTTGTTGTTGTTAAGTGCCGTCAAGTTGATCTTGACCCATAGCGACCCTGTACAGGGTTTCCAAGGAGCAGCTGGTGAGCTTGAACCAGCAACCTTGCAGTTCAAATGACTTTGCAGTCTGAAGCATTAGCCCACAACACCACACCAGGACTCCTAACAGGTAAGTAACCAAATGGTCCTGCAATTTGAACCAACTAGTGACACCACAGGAGGAAAGATCTGACAATCTACCCCATAGAGAAGACAGTCCAGATAACTCCGTGGGCAGGGCTACTTTACTCTATAAGGTGTCTCTGAATAGGAATTGACTCAAGAACACACAAAAACAATCTGAAATTCAAGTCTAGGTGGGTATAGTCTATATATGCTAAATCTGGCAACCTTCATGGGGTGGGGGGTGGGGTTCCCTTGAGGCCCACTGAAGACTCCACACCATGGGAGAACACTAGCAGTGAGTGGGGGAAAGCCCACAGTAGGGAACAAAAGGAAATCAGGGTGGGGAAGAAGTTCCCAATATCATGTTGCCTTTGTCCAGATTCTTTAGGGCTGGCATTGCAAGATGCCATTTGTAAAATTACCTCACACATGGGCCTCAGGGAGATCCAAAAGTGGCTGGAGCCCCTACTGTTGGGGCAGTGGGCACAGAGAATGCTGTCCTGCTCAGCAAGTGCTCAGGCCCATGTTCCATCCTCCCAACAGGCAAGAGTGCGCCTCCTAAAGGCAACTTCTATTACCTTCCTCCATCTTTTATCCTCTCCAAAGGCGCCCTTGGCTGCTCCATGAGACCCTATGTTGTTTACAAGTTCACAGAAGGCCCATCAGACTAGATACAGGCATCCTATCCCAGCCGAGGCTCCTACTCTGCCACCCTTTCTGAGCTCAAGTGCTTAGAAAACCATTCTCCACCTTCCAACGGCCTCTCCGGGGAGTCCCTGATTGGTGCAAATTGTTAGGTGCTCAACTACAAACCAAAAGGTTGGCAGAGCCCATCTAGAAACATCCAGGAAGAAAGGACCTGGTGATCTGCTTTGGAAAGGTCGCAGCCTAGGGAGCACTCTAGAGCTTCAACACTCTTCTACTCTTTAAGGAAGACCAGATAAAAAGTGATGCCTTTGAGTTATGGTGTTGGAGAAGAATATTGAAAGTGCCATGGGCTGCCTAAAGAACCAATAGATCCATTTTGGAAGTTGTGCAGCCAGAGTGCTCCTTGGAGGCCAAGATGGCCAAACTTCATCTCCTATACTTCGGACATGTTGTCAGGAGGGACCAGTCACTGGAGAAGGATATCATGCTTGGTAAGGTGGAGGGTCAAAGATGGATTGGCCAAGTGGCAGCATTGATGGACTCAAGCGTGGCAACAGTAGTGTGGTTGGCCCAGGATCAGGCAGTGTTTCGTTCTGCTGTGCATAGGGTCGCTATGAGTCAGTACTGACTCAATGGCACATAACAACAACAACAATGCTTTAACAAACTCCACCATGAGTCAGAGCTGAATCCACAGCCACTGACTTGGTTTGGGGTTAACACGTCAACTTTTCCGGGCACTGTGCTGGGCCCTCCCTTCTTTAACTTAGCTTCTGTCTCTCCCAGTTTCCTCTGTGGGTCTGTATTCGTAAAGATTATCACATTGTACCTCTGTTTAGTTATTTCCCTGTTGGTTACTTCCTACACTACTCCTGAAGATAGGATGTTGTGGTTAAGTGCCTTGAAGCCAGTTCCGATTCAGAGTGACTCTGTATAGGGTTACCCAGGAGCTGCTTGTGGGTTTGAACCACCAACCTAGCAGTTCAAATCAAATTTGCAGTCCAGGGTTTATTCTACAGTGCCACACCAGGATTACATCTGCCTTAATTCACGTCATAATCTGTTCCACAGCACAACTCCAGCACTTGAGGAGTGGACAGCACAGTTTGATCCATTAGTTACTATTTTTTTTATGTTCCTTGCTGACTAATAACATTGAGAGAGGGGGGCCTTGAATGGCCCCTTCCTCTCTATGTCCCTGCAACTTCTAGAACTTCTGGGGCGTAACAAATCATCTCTGGGACTAGCCACACCCTACCTGTCTAAATACAGCCTGCCTGTTCTATACTTATAGCTCCCTCTGAATTGGCATTTATCACATATAACCTACACTCAATCTAATCTGTACTTATTCAGCAAATGACCATGTATTGCCTTATGTATCATCAATCCCATCAACAAGCATTTCACTATATATTTTCCTGTACAAGTAGTTTCAAAAAGTTCACGGAAAACTTTGTTTCATCTGACTTTTCCACAAACTAGCCCCACAGTTCAGCTGATCGCACTCCGCCCCCACTGAAAGTCCTTGGAAAGACTTTGCTCCATGAGAAGTCTGATGTCTGACTCAAAGTACTTGCAAATTCCTGGAGTACAATCCTCTGTGCTTATTTTTTGTTTTCAATTCTGATGGAAAATTAGCATTTTCTCCTTTCTGCATCCTTTCCTTTCAGCTTTGTCTCACCTAAACTAGCATTTACATCCACTTCTTAGGTACAGCAATTTGTTTCCTTTCAAGCTTTGATTGGGAAACCTCACCTTCCATGCCCCAAACAAGGTATATGCTAAACAAAAGACCACTCACTGCCCCAAAGGCCCAATCAGAGGCTACTGGTAATTTGAAAGGTCCTTTCTCCCACTAGTAGCTAAAATACTCATACATGCAAAAGAAAGAGACCATTTCTGGCCCAAGTAGTGTAGCATTTGTTCTTCAGATTTAAGCCATCTTTACATGATAGATAGCACGGTGGCCCACTGTCTTCCTACTTTGCTATTGTTGCCTGGGCTCTCAAAAGCCAGCCCTATGTTCCTGTCATGAGCTGGAATAGACCTAATGACTACTAATAATGATTTTTCTGTTGGGGACATTGGTAACTCATTGGTGGAATTCTTACCTTGACCAAGGTTTGATTCCAGACCAATGCAGCGCATGTGCAGCTACCATCTGCCTGCCAGCAGAGACTTACTGAGCAGGCTTCAGAGGACTGCCAGGCTAAGAAGAACTCGGAAACAATCAATGAAAGCTGTTGGATCACAGTGATCTGATGCATAACCCATCAGATGGCACAAGCCTGAGAAGTGGTTCATTCCATTTTCATGGAGGGGGTTAATAATTTTCTTGTCATTTCCAATCCACTTCCCAAGCCCACATGATCCAGGAGGGCTATGGTGTAAAAATGAGCTCTGATATTCACACTTAACTTGCACAGCCTGGTCATCCAGATTCTTATCTGTGCCTTCATCCGCTTCCCAGAAACACTTCCCATTCAAACAGCCCTAGGACCAAAGCACACCCCTGCACCCTGCATCTCAGAACACTGGTGGAAATCCAACTTCCTCTAGGCCCCCAGTGGCTTCCCTGGCTTCAAAGAGATGTTTCCATCCCAAGCTCACCTGCTGCCTAACCTCAAACACTTTAGAAGCAAAGGTCTGAAACATCAGTGTGCACCAGTTAGGGGGAGGGTGACTGAGCCCCACCTCCAGAGTGCTGGAATGAGAAGGTGCAGTGCAGCTTAATATTGTCCTTCTAGCCACCATAATATTCTCCTTCTAGCCTTGTGTGGCACTGTGGATTAATGCGTCGGATTGCAAAGTTGCTTGAACTGTAAGGTCGGTGGTTCGAGCTCACCAGCTGCTCCTCGGAAACCCTATACAGGGTCACTGTGGATAGAAACCGGCTCGATGGCACTTAACAACAATAAGCCATCATTTGTGTAACTCCCACCAAATGACTGGGTGTTGTTGCTGTTGTTAAGTGTCGTCAAGTCGGTTCCAATTCATATCAACACTATATCGGGTTTCCAAGGAGCAGCTGGTGAGTTTGAACTGCCAACCTTGTGGTTTACAGTTCAGTGCTGATCCTCCAGCACCTATGCAAATGCAAAGTACTTGTGGCCCACCCAGGGACCTGGCCAGCTTGCTAATTCTGTAAATAAAATGCATGGGAACCTCCTCAGGTGGGGCCATGCAAGGAGGAAGAGCCAGGAGTGGAGTACAAGGTGAGATCCTATGCTGAGCCTCCTAGATCCAGGGACAGAGAGCTGTGACACCAGAGAAGGTGAGAGGGTGTGAGAAGCAGAGGTGGAGAACTAGCACAGAACACAGTGGTGTGTTTCCCAGTCCATGGGGCATGCATGCTTCAGAGGCCACGCAACTCAAAAGCCACAGCCTGCCTCACAGAACAGCCTGACTTTGGCATAACCAGCCTAAACCAGGGCTTCAAACTGCTTCATACTGGTTCAATCCCACCCATTGAGAATTTGCATTTCTCTAGCAGCACAGTGGTCAGAAATCTGACTGCTAATCTAAAGATCAGTAGTTTGAAACGACCAGCTGTTCCAGGGGAGAAAGATGAGGCTTTCTGCTCCCGTGAAGATTTACAGCCTCGGAAACCCTGTGCAGGGTCGCTGTGAGTCGGAACCGACTCCATGGCACACCACCACCACCCCACCCTCCCACCCCAAGATATACTGAGGCAGAATCCACATTTGAACAAGCTCCCAGGTGATCCTCAGAGATCTTCACAGGACCAGGGCTCTTGTGGGGATCTTGTTAACATGCAGATTTTGGTTCAGTATACCTGAGGCAGAAATGCAACTTCTCAGCAGGGGGAGCTGAACCAGAATGAAGCAGTTTGGAGGCCTGGCCCACACAGTTGTGTAGATGGAATAGGAGATGGAGACAGGTGTTTCTCATTCAGGAGCCAGCCCAGCCCAGGGAATGCGCTGCCAAGCACAGTGCCATCTGCCGGGTCCCTAAACCGGAAGCCAGGAGGGTGGCTGTAGTTCCCCACAGGACAGAGAGGGGTGGATAAAGCTACAGAGGGGCACCAAGGGGAACACTGCACCCAGAAAATGCCCGAAGATAGACAGAGGGGATTAGTACTGAAATGCAGTCCTCGCTGGCACCACTGGTTTGCATCGGTGGAAGCTCAGCCTTTCCCAAGAAAGGACTGGAAGGGGCCCCTCTTGTGGGGGTGCTTCTCTGATGAAGTAGTTCTCAGAGAGCAGTCCAAGAACCAAGAGTATCAGGATCCTCTGAGATTCCCAGGCCCCCGCTAGATCTACAGAGTCAGATCTCTGGAGGCGGCCCCAAGCCAGCCTGGGAATCTGCATGCTACACAAGCTCCCCAAACAATCGTTAAATTCACTGATGTTTCACAGAATAAAAGCGGCTGGAGTTTGGAAAGTCTAGGCCCTTTCCAATTACAGTGGATCCTTGAACCACATGGGATTCAACTGTATGGGTCTATTTAAACGTGAATTATCTTTTCCTATTGCTAACGGGGTAAATTCAATAGTTGCAAGTATCTGCTTAAAATGCTTTGTGACTCATATGTGCAGTTCATGTGAGCAGTTTGTCTCTCGAGTTATTCCTCTACATCCATCCCGCCACATCCCATGCCCCCTGCCCACTAGCTCTACTGGACTTCTCTCATCTCAGATGGCCTGTCTCATTTACGGCAGCTTACCTAGACACTTGCAATACTTGAGATCGATGCAAAAGCAACAAGGGAAAAAAAAAAAAAAATCTGTGTATAACTGGGCCCTACCGGTTCAAATCCGTGCTGTTGGATGTTCAACTGCACTTCCTTTATATCAATAAATGGAGTCTCTACACCAAACAGGGCGGCTAGTCCTGTATACTGAACACAAAAAGCCACACGTGCTCCAGAGAGAAGGGAAGCCCTTTGCTTAGCATCCTTGGTATGCTTTAAGTCAATCTATTTAGGGATACCATTTTTGTGAGTATGACTCTACCAGGGGAATGTATAGAACATCCCTGACAGCAAGAGTGTAAAGGTGGTAAAATAAATACAACTTAGTCATACCCAAAATTAATGGAAACCCTGAGACAGAAGGCATAGCAAGTGAATGAGACAGAGCAGTTTGTAAAAAAAAAAAGACAAAAAAACTGTTACAATCAATATAATAATAACCTAAAAGTTATTCATTTTCATTCCGAAAATCTTCATGCTGTATGTAATCCTGCACCTAGAGTAACAATAGCCTCTGTTTATGGCATAGCATACTTGCATAGTGCCAGATACAAAGCCAAAAAACCCACAATTTTATTTTACTCATCTCATCCTCCCAGTCACTTGATACGGTAGGTATATTTATTTTTACATTATAAAGTATGCTTCTGAGCCTGGTAACCACTTGCCCAAGTTCACACAGCTAGTTAGAGGTGAAGTCTGAACCTGAACTCAGTTCTCCCTGATTCCAGTACTTTCAAACACAACTCTGTGCTCAACTATCAAGAATAATCTGAGTAGAACATGATTAAGTGTCAGAAATGAGCAAGACAACGAAGAGACACAATGGTTCCCTAAAAGAGGGAAAGGCCAGAGAAGGCTGTAGGAGTGAGTTTCATGGGGAGATGGGCCTGGGGTGGAACACTCTGATGCTTTCTGAACTAACAGGGACCCGTAACCTCAGTTACTTCTACAGCACATGGGATGTTGTCCTCCGCTGCCATCAAGCTGGCCCCTGACTCAGGGCAACTCCATGGCAGGATCAGACCCTGGTGATTCACAGGCTTCTCGTCATTGGTTGATTTTTCCTAGTCTGGAAGCTCCACTGGAACCTGGTGAGCCCCTTAGCACACACTGACAGACTTTGGCCACAAGAAAGGTGAGAATTCTGCCACTGAACTGCCACTACTGTATACATGGGACAGAACAGGAAAGCTCTGGCCATCCTTGGGGGAAAGATGAAAATGATCCATGAAAACAGACCAATTTGACTTCACTCCCCATTCCACGCTACTCATCATCATTTGAGGCAGGATAAGAACAGTTGAACATCCGCATGTTCAAAACCAAGTCTCTATCAAATTCACAAAATGAACTATACTTGTTCTTTTGTTTTGTTTTGTTCTTAAAAAGAAGACTGGGAATGAAAACAAAAGAAAACAAAAAGACAACTCCATCTCTGGCCCTACCATACAAGCCACTGAGCAGAAGGCAAAATTTTAAGTTTCTCCAAATGATATGTATTCCCCATCCTCCCAGTTCTTTGCAGAATAATCCACTCCCTCTATTAGGAAGTCATGAAACCAAGGAAACACTTCAAACTGGGGAAAACAACAATGTACTGTTGTGTGAATTCCAGACGTTTGGAATCAATTCAAATTCTCAATGTATAGGGTTTCTCTCCCCCACCCCCAAGAGTACACAGTAATCTTCAGTCTCCCTGCAACAGTTTTAAAACTGTGTGTGGTTTTCCTGTTTTCACTGTTTACAGAGGGTGAGAATAAAACTGTGTGCTGGCCAAGGAAGCAAAACAGTACCCCCAGTAACTAACTCTGCTCTCTCAGGACTGCCCTACCCAGCGTCCAGCCCAAGTCTCAAAAGTTTAATACTAACACAAGACAGAAAACAGTCGCAGAGGTTACGAATTCAGCGGCTAACCTCAGGGTCAGCAGTTCAAAACTACCAGCTGTTCCACAGGAGAAAGATGAGGCTTTCTACTCCCGTAAAGATTTACAGCCTTGGAAACCCTGTGCAGGGTCGCTATGAGTCAGAAACAACTCCATGGCACATAACAACCTGAAAGGCTGGCAGTTTAAACATACTCAGAAGCGCCTTGGGAGACAGCCTGGTGATCTGCTTTCTAAGGTCACAGCCTTGAAAATGCCATGGAACAGTCAATTCTACTCTAAACACATGGAGTCACCATGAGGTGGGATCTACAGGATGGCAATCAGCAACAAATAAGCAGAAACACTCTTTGTTTTACATAAAAGGAGGTGGGAACTCCTTGTCTGTGGTTAGAGAAGCTCCAAACATCATCCCTGCCCATCGTCCCTTGGTCTGAAATTCCTCCTAAGAGGTGCCTTTCTAATTCTTATAATAAAAGAAATATAAAATTACAACTTGGAAAGAGCCTTTGAGATCCACTAGACCATTCCTAAATTTTATGGTTGACTAAAATAGAGCCTACATGACATCTCTGTGGTGTGTAAGAATTTAACTTTGAAATGGCAGTGAATTTGTCCTGTGGAGTGCTGGTCCTTTCTGTCCTTGGGTCAAAATAACTTGTTCCTGGTCAAATAACTTTGGAAAACACTAGGTATCTTAGACTGCCTCCTCTGGCTTTACAACTCAGATTACAGTACTGTATTCAAGATTCCAAGAAGTCCTATATTCAAGAACCCAATTGTTTTATCTCCCAAACTTACTTAACTATCTAATTTTCTTTTTCTTTATAATTCTGATTAACATGCAGAGAGACCCTATGCATCTGTGTAAGTCACATGGAAAGATTACATTATATCATAGTGTGTTCTGTCCTTTATAAGGAAAATATTCATTTATACTAATTCACATTAAAGTACTTAGGGCTCACCCAATGTCAACTACCCTTGACAGGAACTGTTGAGTTGTTAGTGTTAGATGCCTCTGAGTGGATTTGGATTCATGGTGACACTATGTGCAGAGAAAGGGTCCACGGTACTCTCAAAACTGTGACCTTTTGGAAGCAGATAATCAGGCCTGACTTCCACGGCACATCTTGGGGGGTTCGAACCCTCAGTCTTCTGTCTACTAGTTGAGCAATTAACTGTAAGTGAAGGCTCAGAGACTTGATCAAATTTGACAGGTGGAACTGCTCCACACCAACGGCTGAACCAAGAGATCACTTTGCTCTTCTGTGGAAATGCACGCTGGTCTGATCATTAGAGCTACACCTGCCTAAGGCCAAAGGCTACTTGTCTAATGTTTCCGCTATTTAGGAGAGTCTTTCGTCTGCAGAGAACCTGGCAAAGGCAATGCATTGAGTGCATGTGTACATGACAGACCTTGATGGACAACTGGTGATTCCCACTCTGGTTTACAGAATCTGCAACCACTTGCCTGAAGTAATCCCAAGGCTACAGCCTAGAGTCACATTTGCTGCTGCTGCTGCTGTTATTAACTCTAAGCATAAACAAACACAGAGTAAGTACACAATGATAAACTGAGAATTACAATGATACATTGTGAAGACAGACATATGCTCATGGTTATTCTTCTTTCAGAAGGATGGACATTGTACTATCACTAATCCTGGGAATTCTTATTCCTCCTAAATGATTTAGGAAAAAAAAAATAAAAGCTCAATGTGTTTTCGTTTTTCAGTTGTCTTTGCAAGTTTAAATAAACTCAGCGTAGATTCATTTCTATTAGTCGATTCAGACTGATCAATACAATTATATGTGACCAAAAAGGAAAAAGAAAATCTTTACCGCCAACTCAGTAGAGTGAATCGGTAATATTCCCAAGAGGTGCCGAGCTTGCAGCCACATATAATGACAGGGTGCACTGGCTACATCACTTTTATAATATCATCTGAACATCTTAGATCATGGCGCAAGAAATCCAGATGGATCCAAACAGGTCTGGTGACGGGAATTATTTCTTTTTACTCCTCAACTTTCCACCATTAACGGAGATGCAGCGTCTTAGAGGAGTTGATAAAGAGACTTCCACTACTTTTCACTCTTTCCATTTATCCAGCAGAAGTCACTGGGAAAAAAGGGTTTGAAAATGCCAAGCACAACATGTCAGCAGAGACATCCCCTTACCACCCCAACCTCCCCCCAAATTCGTTCTCTGTGACATCTTCCTTCCTCAAACCTCCCCTCTTTTCTGCTAACACATCATATTAGACAGAGTGAGGAAAAAAAAAAAAAAAAAAAAGTAATTGGTCATAGTTGACATAATGACTCAAAAGAGATTGGAATAAATCATAAAGATCTCATTTCCTTCACTGTTCCTGAAGTCACCATCTTCAAGGAGACATCCAATTCAGTAGTATCTGAATTTTTATCTACAATGTTGAGTGACGGACGGCTCAAGAACCAACCATCGCCACGTCTGACAAGTTGAGCCCCATAGTTTTCACTGCTGTGTGGCATGGCCAGGGGTAACCTGCTCCACCCCACACTGCACAATACAGGAACTTCCAAACTGAGGAGGTCCCTCAGGCCCTGTTGGAAAGAGTCAGCTACATTAGTTCAAAACCACTATGATGATGTCTCCTTACTTTGAAACCAGGGATTTGGAAAGGACAAAGAGAAAGTGTGAATGCATTTTGAACAAGGGCGGTATTAAGTGCATCTGGAAGTATAAGGTCTAGTGTGTGTTCTGAAAAACTGCTGTCTTTCTCTCATGCTTTGGTTAGCAGGAGGGCCATCCTTCTTCACTTGGGATCACTGAGAGAAGGTTCAGGACATGATTTGGTTGAACTGGAAGTGCTGTCATTTCACTGTTTTTCCTTTTCTTCATTTCCCACCTATTGAACTATGGATTAGTGCAGGATCCCAGGGAGGAGCCAGCTGGACCAGATCAACAAGGATGGTGCACCCTGTGTGCACTGCTCAGTCTATATGGTGACTATAAAGCATGATCCCGCCACGGAATCCATCAACTCTGCAGTTATTTTTGTGGTCTTAATTCACTCACCCAGGAAGAAAAGGTTTGTTAAGTTATGCTGAAAATGGCGGCCATCCACAGTCTGACTGATGAGGTCAGGGTCCTATATATCTGCATCTTCCCAAGTCCTTGCATAGGGCCGGCTTACAAGGGGCCTTCAACAGATACCAGATAGATAGTTGAGATATACAAGGGGTCTTCAAAAAATTCGTGGAAAAAAGGAATTCAAAGATAATGGAATTGCCCCACAAACTTTCTGAAGCCTCTTCAGATGTTGGAACATAGAAATGAGTGAATGACACTCACCAAAGTCTGACCTGATCAGTAAGGGAACAGCAATCAACATAACTTCTACTGGGAAATTTTGGAGCCAAGAGAATGAATAGGAAAACACAAGTGCATCTCTATGAACTCTGTCAACCCATCCATGGGCAGTGCTTGACCAGTGAGGAGAGAATGCAGTTAGAATCCAGGTGCCACACCATCATGGTTTTTTGTTTCGTGTTGTCTTTCTTGTTTCAGAAAATACATTACTGTTGTTGTTGTTGCTAAGTGCCATAGAGTTGGTTTCCAACTCATAGCTACCCTGTATAGGGTTTCCAAGGCTTTTAGATGCTCATCTTTTTCCTGCAGAGCGGCTGGTGAGCTCACATCGCTGACCCTGTGGTTCACAGTCTGGTGCTTATCCTATGGAGCCACCACACTTCCCAGAAACTACATTAGGGGTCCTTAATTAGAATGTTCCTGATGTCCCACCACAGAACCCAGAAGTGCTTCTCAGAAATGTCTCCTCTTTGAAAAGAAAAAGGCAGTGCTCTGTTTGTACCCTGAATGGTGGCTCTCCAGTGAGGATCTCTGGAGACAAAGACTTGAGAAAGAGAAGCTCCCCAGAGCATTCTTAGCCTACACTGGATATAAAGAGGAGAATTCGAGAAAGTGCACTCTCTGCCGTGGCCCCTTTGTGGGCCCAAAGCAGCCATTAGGGAGCCTTGGTGTTCCTGGATTATGTGCTAAACAAACCACTGTCTGAACCACAGAAGGGCTGCACTGGGGCTGGGCTGGTCCGCAGGGGCCTCCTTTGTCTGGGGGTTGGAATCATTCCTTGGTTCCCTTTCACTCCTCCTCCCCACCCCCAGCTCCTTCCCCTCTCCCAATTCATTCTTTAAGAATTTATCCTGCCTCTTCTTTAACTCAGCATGTGTCTGGGCAGATGTCCAAAAACTCTCCCTTCAACACTAGGAACAGGGGGGGATCCTCCACTTCCATTCAGTCCTCCTTGCTCTCTGGCCCTCCCTTCTCTCGCCAGGCTTTGAACAGCTCATGACTGATACTGGCCTCCTCTCTCTCACCCTAGGACTCCACAGGCTTTTCTATGGGACTAGACTGCCTTTGGGAGGCTACCCGGGAACCCAGCCACTGGGCCCTGAGACCCCCTTGGGGTCTTTTGAGAGAGGAAGAATGAAAGGCCAATAAGGAGCTCCTGATGGGGACAGGCCCAACAGGTATAAAGCCATCAGGGCTTTCAATGGCAGCAAGCCTTTGTGTGCAGGCCAGAGAGGGGAGCACCTGGAGAGGCAGGGAAGTGAGGGAGGGCTGGGGAGCAGGCAGGGACAACCTTGTCACCCCTTCATTGGTCCCACTAAGAAAAGCAGGAGCTCTGGTGGCACAGTGGGCTAAACATTTGGGCTGCTGATTGAAAGATCAGCCGTTTGAACCCATCAGTTCCTCTGCAGAAGAAAGAATTGGCAGTCTGCTTCCAGAAAAGTTTACAGCATCCCAAACCCTACAGAGCCGTTATATTCTGTCCTATAGGGTCTCTGTGAGTCTGCCTGAACTAAAGGTGTAGGGAGATGAAAGGTAAAATTAGTGAGAATCCAAAGCATCGAGTATATGATGAACTAGTGAAAATCATAACAGATTCGGTACATTTGAATTCTGCTTTCTCTTAACCACTTGAGAGGAGAGATGGTATTTTTTATTGTATTTACTTACAGAAAGATGCAACTATAGTTTATGGTTGTTGTTAAGTGCCATAAAGTCGGTTCCAACTCATAGCAAGTCTGTATAGGGTTTCTGAGCCTTTAAATCTTGGCAGGAGCAAAAGGCCTCATCTTTCTCCCATGGAGTGGCTGTGGATTTGAACCACGGACCTTGTGGTTAGTCGTCCAGTGCTTACCATGTGGAGTCACTACACTCCCAAAGTTTACGGAATACCTACTAAATTCTATGAACCAGGCTAGCTGTTTGCTGAGGCAGGCTTTCATTTAATCGTTGGATCTGAGAAAACTCTGCGATTCCTGGACCACATAGCTAGAAGAGAGCAGCGCCAGCAGTTGAGCTCAGGCCCTGCAATTCGAAGGGCCATGCTTTTCCCACTTCAATAAGCCTTAACAACTCTAACAGGCACTGAATGAAACGCCTCCAGCAAAGACAGAAACATCAGTTATTACTTCTATTATTGTAATTATCATTATTGGCACCATCCAGGAAATCTGAATCAAGAAATCTACATCATCCAGGAGACTCTTTTTTTTTTTTTCATGATACTTATCTTGGGACAAATGGGTAAACTGAAGGTGGCCTCAAAGTTGCTGAACCATATTATCTCATTCTACTTTGGAAACGTTTCCTTGGATTTCCCATTTAACCTCTGTCCCCTGAATCTCAAGAAGGTCAGTTTGGAAGCCATCTGCTTGATTAGAGTTTCTGTCTTTTCAAAAACTGGACTTGAAAATATGGTCTACTATGTACGAGACAATTCCTGTTTAAAGATAAATTCAGAAAACACAGTAGATCTGAATCTACTGTAAATCTGTGCCTTTTGTTGAAGAATGAAAATTCTCACGTCAGATGTTTCCTTCTTCCTCTAAACTTCCAGCAAACAAAAAAAGTCCAAGTCCATCCCCATTGTGAAAGATGTGAGTATTCCACAAGACAGGTGGCTTCTGCTCCTTTCCGATGATCACTGGTTTCATTTTACCCACGTTACTAAATTATGTGTTATGCCTCACCAAAAAAAAATGCCAGGGTTGCAATCTTTACAAAAGCAGACGGACACATCTTTTGCCCACAGAGTCGCAGGTGGGATTAAATAGTCAACCTTTCAGTTAGCAGCCTAGCGCTTAACCACTATGTCACCAAGGCTCCTATGATGCTTATAATCCTCAAATTTCTTTGGAAACAGAAAACAGAATCACTTGAGAAGTAAGTAACCAGTGTATGTGGCTACCCTGGCTGGTTCCAGAGCCTGGATCTAGACACCTTACCTGAAGAGAAACACTACCTCTGTGACTTCAGCAACGATTCACTGAAGAGGGCTGGGAAGCAGCTACCCCATGTAAGCCCAGGACAGGAGGCACCTTCAAAGCTGAAGCAAGGCCAACACTCCCCTTTGATCCTTGATCCCCCTGCTCTGGGATGCTCGATCCCCTTACCCATTTTTTCTAGAATTATTGCTATAAAACATTGACCCCCAACACACAAAGGTTGCTGTCCAATCAATTCCGACCTCACTTCTTCATCTGCTTCCTTAACCACTCTCTTCATCTCTCCTATTCCTCTTTCACCTTCTCCTTCTCTCTCTCACCTAAGGTCCTCAAATAGGCAATTCTATGGGGAAAACCAAAAGAAGGAAATGACAGCCTTGAAGTGTAACTTGTCATTTAGAAAAATATCTCATTAGCATAAAATATGAGGGGATTTTCAATATCCTTGGAAGAATGGAATTAAAAGATAATGAAGCTCATATACGATATATATATATATATATATATGTGTGTGTGTGTGTGTGTAATTTTTTGGTATTGTTGTTGTTGTAAAGTGCCATCGAGTCGGTTCCGAACGTAAACGTAGCGACCCTGTGTAGGGTTTCCAAGGAGCGGCTGATGAGCTTGAGCCGCAGACCTTGCAGTTCAGACGCCTTTGCAGTCTGGCGCATTAACCCA
>NW_006408533.1:29789558-29829528 GCF_000296735.1 Chrysochloris asiatica | reverse complement strand
TTGCCCTGAATGTGAAGTTCTACTCTGACACACAAGGGGTTGCCCTGAATGTGAAGTTCTACTCTGACACACAAGGGGTTGCCCTGAATGTGAAGTTCTACTCTGACACACAAGGGGTTGCCCTGAATCTGAATTAACATGACAACAACTGAATCTTCTCTTCTTCTTCTTTTTAAAATATAATTAAAGTTAAGGACACAGCTATGTAAATGTCAAGACCTTCAGAAATATGCAAGGGCAACCAAGAACTCTATCAACAAATAGCTACAGGGTGTTTGATATATAAGGAGTCCTGGTGTGGTGCTCTGGGATAAAGCACTGGACCACAAGGTCAGTTTGAACCACTAGGTCGGTGGTTCAAACTTACTAGCCGCTCCTTGGAAATCCTATACAGGGTCCACTATAAGTCGGAACTGACTCGACAGCACTTAACAGCAACAACAGGTTAGTCAAGGTAAAAGGATTAATAATAAAAACAAATGTCAGTGAAGACCCCAATCTTTGGGAGATTAGAATTTTGTAAGACATACATCTATGACATATTCAATTGCAATACCAGTGAATCAGATGAAACTACATACTGTTGTTGTTGTTGTTGTTGTTGTTAAGTGCTGCCGAGTCTGTTCCGACCCATAGTGACCCTAAACTGGGTTTCCGAGACTGTAAATCTTTGCGGGAGCAGAAAGCCTCATCTTTTTCCCACAGAACAGCTGGTAGTTTTGAACTTGCGGTTCACAGCCCTATTTGTAACCACTATGGACGCACTACAGGGCAGACTAGAACTGTCTGAGGGTTTTTGAAGCGATCATCTTTACAGCAGCAGATCATCAAGTCTTTCTGCACGGAGCTGCTGGTGGGCATGAAACACTGACTTTTCCATTAACCACTAAACTCTTAACCAGGGCTCCTTACACATGATGTTATCTGCATCAAACTGGCAGGTACCAGAGCAGGGTGCACTAGAGACAAGACCTGTAACAAGCTCTGGGAGGAGGGTCAGGGGAGGAAAGACTTGACTTGAGAGGGGATTTGAAGGATTGGGAAACTTTGGTTTCCCTACGATCATCCCCCAAGGCGCCATAATTGGTCTTAATATTCGGGCAGGGGTGTAAAGGTAGAATCTGGGTGCAGGATGAGTAATGTCTCCTGTTGGGACACTGGGGAGTCATCCTCCTAGTCACCTGGGATCATTGCCATCCTTATAATGAAGTCGGGGTGCTTACACACTGAGGATTCATCAAACATGATTTTCTTTTAAATCTGACTAATCCCCCATGTAAGCAACCTTAACCTCACTGCTCACCTTCACAATTTTATAACAACTAAGCAGCATGAGGACTGGAGAAAGGCAAATAATTTTTCTTTTATGGAACAAGGGGTTGACTTTTGGAGATCTTTTCCAGTTTTCAAATTTGTGTATGAATGTGGTCCTTTGGCTAATAAAGTTTATTCCTAGTTCTCTTTTTTCACAAAGCTACCCCTGGTCTCAAAAGTAAAGGGTCTGTATGCCACAACACTGGGTATATACCTTGGAAACATTATGCTGAGTAAATATAAGTCAGCCATAAAAGGACAAATGCTATCTGATCTCACTTATATAAAATAAGCAAAAATCTAGAAACCAAAGATTAATTATCATTACCAAGGGTGGGAAGGAGGGGCTATCTTGTCTGAGAGACACTGATAATGGCAGTGGAATAGTTTGGGTAAGTATAGGGATAATGCTAGCTCAACAAGGAAAACGTAATCACTGTAACTGAGTTGTAAATGTGGAAGTTGTCGTGTTGGCAGATGTTGCCGTGTGTCTGTTTTTACCACAATAAAAAGAAGAGAGATAGAGAAAAGCAAATGATTTATTTGCCTCAGGGTTTGAGCGTCTTAGACCTGGGAGTGACTCTCAGGCAGAGTTGCATCCCTCTTGCATGTTCTAGAATGCTCTAGAATTCCTTGCTGTTAGGATGTGCTACTTAAGACCACAATGCATATATGTACACTGAGCAAATATTCTCAGAACCAAGTGAAAGAAGCAAGTATTAAAAAATGTCAACCATGCCCTGCTGCATACGAAGTGTGTCCTCATTCATTCACTTTCTTAAACTATAACTGCATATTGCTACAACAGGAAGAGGGAATACTACCACTTTTTGTTGGGCTTGGTATTTTCCCCCAAATGGATGAAAGCATGCATCATTTTCATTAATATTACCTGTAAGAAAATAAACTCAGGGAGATTCATTTCTTTTTAGCCTGTTAAAAGCTAACAGCTTCCAAGTAACCAATATCTACTCTAGGATTTAAAGTGCGCTTGATATTTTGTGTAGGCAGCAATCTGTTCTAATGAATAACTCATAAGGAGCCAGGCAAAGGTAAATTGTCTCTTAGTTCTGCATCTATACTGGAAGTAATTGCTCAGTTGGCAATGTCAGCCTTATATGCAGAAATGCATCTACCTGTAGAGACATGAGGCACCTCACTTAAAGTCTTAGATTTTTAAGAGATGACCAGCCATGGTCATATACTACCTCTAAAGACTACATTTTCTCCACAAAGCTATAGGTAAGTTTGAATCCCAGGACCGGGCAGTGTTTCGCTCTATTGTGCCTAGGGTAAGTAATATATTTTAATACTCTCCTTCAGCACCATAACTCAAATGCACCATTCTTCTATGGACAGTCAGTCAATAAGGAAGATGGTAGAACTGATGCATTTGAGTTATGGTGTTGGAGGAGAATATTAAAAGTACCATGGACTGCCAAAAGAACAAACCAATCTGTGTGGGAAGAAGTACAGCTAGAATGTTCCTTGGAGGCCAGGATGGCCAAACTTCGTTTCTCATACTTTGGACATATTATCAGGAGTGACCAGTCACTAGAAAATAATATTATATTTGGTAAAATGGAGGATCGGAGAATAAGAGGAAGACCCCCAACGAGATGGATTGGCACAGGGACAGCAGTGATGGGCTCAGGCGTAGCAATGATTTTAAGATTGGCCCAGGACCGGACAGTGAGTCGGTATGGTCTCAGTGACACCGAACAACAACAACAACAAAGTTTGAATCCAGTTCTTAACACAAATAGCCACGAAGTCTTTAGTGGGGTCCACTGGAAAGTGGATTTGGGGGCATGGGTTGCAAAGAGTTTCATATTGGCTCTTTATTCTTATCACCTACACAGCTTGCCCATGGCAGGTGGTAAGTTTTACAACAAAGTTTTGGGGGATATTCTGGTTGAGGGAGTGGAGAGTAGGAGGTTGAGAGTGGGTAGAGATACAGAATCAGACTTGGCACAATAGCCAGGTCTAGGCAAGGCCTAGAACTTAGTTTGGGTATTTTTTTTTATAATTCTTTTAATTTATGTTTCTCTGGAAATATCCAAATTTCATCATCATATTTGATGGACATTTTTGCTGGGTATATGATTGGCAATTTTTTTCTTTCAGAGTTTTAGATATATCATCCCATTGTCTTCATACCTGCATGATTTCTGCTGAGAAATTAGAACTTAGTCTTATTAGTTCTCCTTTGTTGGAAACTTCCAGTTTTTCCTGAGCTACTCTCAGGATTCTTTAATTCTCTTTGGTTTTGATAAGTCTGATTACAATGTCGTGGTGATTTTCTTTTGGGGTCTATCCTGTTGCCTTCAAGTTCACTAATCCAGCCTTCCATTGACTCAATTCTACTTATTTGCTCTTTCAATGTACTATTTTTAGAGATTTCATATTAATCTTCTGGCTTTCTAATTGCTGTTTTTATACAGTTTCCAATTTTTCATTTATTTTGTCAGATAATTCTTGTAGTGTTTTCCTGAAGTCTTCTAAGGCTTTGTGTGTGTGTGTTCTCCTTGTTTTTGTCACTCTTCCTCTCATTCCACTGGAGGTACCTAAATAACATTCCTTTAAATCAAGTGGTTATGTCTCCATTTCTGGTATGATACTTTCTAACTCTGTATTTAGGTCACTTTTTTGAGGTCCTCTGTTTTGTTTCTTCATGTAAGCTGAACTTGTCTGTTTTCTCTGAGACACTGTGATGTTGTTGTATTTATATTTAATTCACGATTGCATGTTGGTGTGTTTCTCAGGCACTCACTGTCTCCTGGTGGATGTGATAGAGACTGGAAGTATGAATGCAGTTCTCTGCTCGCATATTGCAGCTCACAGTGAGTTCATGCGTCACCAGAAGCAGAGTTGGGCTCCAGGTAGAGCTGAGGCTACACAGAAAGGTGTCCCACTGGCACTAGGCTGACAATGGCGGGACTGGCCAAGTCCAAGCTACCTGGAGGCAAGGGAACAAGGGAGAGCTGCAATACTCTAGCCTCCAAGCTACACCCACATCCTGTGTCAGCAGGCCACTGCATCAGCATCTGCTTGCAAAAACTCAAGATGTCAGTTGACATCTACCTATTGGTCATCTCGCTTGTTGCTCCTGTTCTGCTTCCTCTTCCAGTCATCACTCATCCACCTCCCTGTCCCGTCCTCTGAAGCTCAGGGTTCCAGTATCTGTTTCACATGGTTTCCCATGTCTTTATTACAAAGAGTCTGCTCAGTATGTCTGTCTACTCCACCATCTTGTCCCGGAAGTCCTCTAAAAGTATTTAAACACCCTCTACTTCATGGCGGAGACCTAGTGTGGTGCTGTGGGTTAATGCACCAGACTGCAAAGTCCTTTGAACTGCAAGGTCGGCGGTTCAAGCTCACCAACTGCTCTTTGGAAACGCTATACAGGGTAGCTATAGGTCAGAATTGACTGGACAGCACTTAACAACAACAACTCCATGGTGTTCTGGTGGGAACTTCTTTACTAGTCAGAGCTCAGCTATTAACTCTCAGTAATTTTAGAAGGCAAACTTAAATGGACAAATGCTCATTTGCAAGTACTGTTAGATGCTATGAAAGACAGAGAAAAGAAGAAGACACAATTCTCACTCTAGATAAGTTACCATCTACCAAATCTTCCCAGAACTTCCACGTTGTGGTAGTTAAAGAAGAAGACATGCTTCTCACTCGCGGGAAGTTATCATCCATCAAATCCTCCGAGGACTTCCCCGTTGTGATAGTTAAGGCTCTGTGTCAACTCAGTGGTTTATCAGTTATGATGTAGATGTCACCTCCATGATGAATGAGATCTAGTCTAATTACAAGATCACCTCATAATGTGATCTGATGTGATCAGCCTTGATCACTTCTATGATGTTAATGAGGTATGAATCCGAAGAAGCAACCTATAGGTTGAAATCTTATCAATCTCTTTTGAGATACAAAAGGAGTGAGAAGTTAGCAGAGAGAGAGGAACCAACTATCACCAAGAAAGATGAGCCAGGAATAGACTGCATCCTTTGGACCTTGGATCCTTGAATTGTGACGCTCACAGATTCAGGGGCAGACTGATATTAGATTAATGGAGATCTCCAGGAATATTGGTCCTACAGATGATGAAAGGAGATAAGGACCAATAAAGACAAAGTCTTCCCCTAGAGCCAGCACTCTGAATTTGGACTTTTTCAGTCTCCTAAACTGTAGCGTGTGACGCTGTGGCCTAATGCATCAGACTGTAAAGCCATCTGAACTGCGAGGTCAATGGTTCAAGCTCACCAGCTGCTCCTTGGAAACCCTATACAGGGATGCTATGGGTCAGAATCAACTCGACGGCACATAACAACAACAAATTGTAGTGTAGTGGTTACAAATCAGGCTGCTAATCTCACGGTCAGCAGTTCGAAACTACCAACTGTTCGGTGGGAGAAAGATGAGGCTTTCTGCTCCCGTAAAGATTTACAGCCTTGGAAACCCTGTACAGGTTCGCTATGAGTCAGAACTGACTCCAGGCACATAACAACAAACTATGAGTGGATAAATGTCTGGTTGTCACAGCCATTCATGTGAGGTATTTCTGTGACAGCAGCATTATATAACGAAGGTGCTAGTGATGATGGAGTCTGGGATAGATTAGCCTAAGGCTTAAATAACTCTCCATATGCCCGAAGAGAAAGACGGGGCTGCTTGGCCAAACTAAAGGGGTGCAAATGGAGAAAGCAAACCTTCTCCCTAGGCAATTCATGAAATTCACGAGCCAATCTTGACTATTCTATTCCACACAGCAGAAGTCACTACAGGACTAATGAATGCAGCCACTCAGTCACAAACAGTGATTGAACACCTACACAGAAATCAAAGACAGTAAGGGAGAGACAAGTGGAAACTTAACCAGTAGAGAGGCATATCCATTGGACTGTGGCTCCAGAAAAAACTACAGAGCCTTCTGCCTTTCTGCTCTACACAGAGCACACCAGGAGCTGTGTGCTGGCATAGACATGGGGTACATCTCCCCTAAAGTGATGTTCTTCAGTACAGAGAACACACAATCTCCACATCTATGAAAGAGACTCTTGCCCTCGCTGGCCAGTTCCGATTCTGAGGAGATCCATTTGAACACTCAGTTGAAATCTGCTTTTGATCAATTCCAACCATGACTCTTCTTTGTCTACTGTAGTGATCAATACTGATATACCCAGCAACGCTACCAACATTTAGCCATTAATTAGGAGCATGGGAATGGGATCCCAAAGCCTTTGTGAATTCCGGGGAAAAGGAAGACAGGCACACAAATAGGAAAAATGAAATGAGATAAATGTTTGGAATTTATCCCAATATTTATGGATCACAGGTGAGGAGATAACTCTTATGCCCAGAGAAGGGAGTACCAATGGACATTCTCTAAACGGACCTATTTTGAAAGAACATTCTATGCAGAAGGAATACTGCACATATGTACAGATAGGCATAGAATGACTAAAAACAAAAATGTTTTAGGAAGTTCAGGAGACAGATGTGACCAAGGGGAATCCCTGCGTGGTTGGAGTAGTTGACAGTTCGAGTCTACCCAGAATGCTTCAAAAGAAAGGGCTGGTGATAGACTCCTGAAAAATCAAGTACTGAACATCCTGCAAAGCACAGAGTTCTACTCTGACACAACGGAGTTGCCAGGAGGCCGAATCAACTCAGTGGCAACTGGTTACTGTTGGGATGTGAGCATACATCTAAATGGGGTCCATTACAAAGAGCCTGTTGTACCTGCAGAGTTTGGGTTTTATTTCTCAGGTGATAGGGAGTCAGTAAAGGCTTTTAAACAACACCTGGCTAAGATATAGGAAAATGAGTAACTGGTGCCCTAAATTAACTTATGAAAACAATCATGGGACAAATTATGCCTGAGGCTAATTGACAAGTCAGTTCTTCCTACCACCAATCAGACTGCTTTCCACCAACACATTCTGTTTCCACAGTCAATACATCATTGTGGAAAGCAATAAGATCTCTTTGGACGTCCTGCAAGAAGCAGAAGACTTACCTGCCAATAAGAAACTATAATCCTCTGATTTCGAAGAAAGGAATGTTACTCTGATAGCTCCCCAGTTACAACGTACCCATTTCTACCAAGTCTCTTCTCACTGTGTCATTGTGACAATTTATCCATCTGCCTCTCTCCATTAAACTGGGAGCTCCTTAAATTCAAGGGGCTGGATCTTCACTCAGTCTGTGTGTTGGCAAGTGTTCAATAAGTCACTGCCATGCGCCAGGCACAACGCAACCAGCTGCCCTCAAGGGAGCTCTATCTCATAGCCAGCCCCGGTGTGTCCGAGTACAATGCTCCATAGGGTTTCCAGTATCTGGTTTTTCAGGACTATATCACCAGGCCTTTCTTCCAAGGTACTTCTGGATAAATTTGACCCTCCAATCTTTCAGTTAGCAGCCAAATACATCAACCCTTTGCACCACTCAGACAAAGGAAGGCACAGGGTACTCAACTGTACCTGAACTAGACATGGCTTCTGCCACCCTGGAGTTTGAGTCATGCTATCTCTGCCTGCCCAGTACCTGGGCACAGGCTGACACTCCATAAAGGTGTGTGAATGAGAGTGAACAGAATGGCAGAGCTGTGCCATTGCCCCCAAATATCACAGACATTCCCTATAATTCTGACCTGTGACTGGGCTAGCTTGTAAAGGGAGAAAGGAAACTGGGTCTTAACTCTGTGCCCTACTGCCCACCCCACCATTAAGAAATATGAGATTTAGGACAGGGACACAATGCGAACCTGGATTTCAAAGACTGGAGGATGAACAGATGCCAAAATAATCAGAGGTTAGTAGCCAAACAGTCACCAGGTCAGATACTGCATGGAATGAGGATATGAAGGTAAGGAAGTCTTTAGTGTGTTCTAGGGCCCTCGACTTGACCTTTGGACAATTTCTACTACCCTACATGAGTGAGGATGAACCTAAGAAGGACAAGCATACTAGGTGGAGCACTGGGTTCTAGAACCCAAGCCGCAGCCAGGCTGTTTCTGCTTGCCACAAAGCGCCCAGCTGGGTGGCTCCAAGCACCCCCTGGGCAGCCTAGGCAAGGAATGCCCTCCCACTGAGCTGACCAGTAAGACTTCAAGACCTGCTGCCACCTCCCAAGAACCAGCCAGATTCCTTAAGACACCAGGGCCAGCAGGACTGGTACAACCTCCAGCTGCCTGCTGGGTCTACCACCAAACAAGTGACAGGCACAGCCAGGGCTCCATTTGTTGCCAAAGAATGACCCCAAGTGTCCTAAACTGGACATGGGTCCTCACCTTTTGCTATTACTTGGGCATTATCATAAGTTGCCTTGTCCTCTGGAATCTCTATGTAGATTCATAGCCTGTAGACCCACTTCATTCCAGAAGAAACATTCTCTGTGGAAAATCTTAGTGTCCCACTTGCTGCATGCTGGCTGAATTTGCACCTGAGGATAGCATTATCATCTAAGCTGAAACAGACCAAGACAGTCACCCCACACGTGCCTGTGTGGTCCCTACTGCCAACTCTGAGCTGACCACTGACCTCTCGGGCCCTCAGTGTCTTCTACCACAGAGGTATCTTTGCTGCCATACAGGAGGTGGAGAAGGCTAAGTGACAGAAAGACGTTCCGTTTCCACTTGCATTTCCACCTGCTCCCAAAAATCTTTCTGTGACAGTTTGTAATGAAGAAAACACACGTAGTAAGGCTTAAACCAAAAAAAAAAAGATCCAAAACTATGCAGACCAAGGAAAGGATGAGAAGAAGATGACCACGCCCAGACTCTTGGCCAATGGAGCAGCAGTTTTGCCTTCAGAAAGCTCTGACTTTAGAATGAATGAGTTTTGGGTGCTGCTGGTGTCTGGTACAGCTGCTCAAAAGGAAGCAAGGCGATCCCCCACCACCACCACCTATGGGTGGCTTTTCAATCAGTATGTGCCTACAGGAAAACCCATCACATGTACCAAGAGACAAAGAAGTCTATTTCTACTTCCAAGTATCTGTCCAAATGAAAGTACTCGAGAGAATCAAAAGCTATATAAAAAGTTGCTCAACTATCCCCATAAACCCCATAATAGGACACTATTAAAACACATTTATATATATATACTCAATAAAATAAGGAACCCTGCTAGTGTAGTGGTTACGCATTGGGCTGCTTAATCACAAGGTCAGCAGTTCACATCTACTAGTTGTTCTGCAAGGGAAAGATGAGGCTTTCTGCTCCCGTAAAGATTTACAACAGCTTTGGAAACTCTGTACAGGGTCATTATGAATCACAATCGACTCAATGGGAAACCACAATCACCACTCAACAAAATGTAATTTGGTCATTGAAATCTCTCAGAAAACACAGAGATGCAGTTGTGTCAGTGTGAACTGAAAGCAGATGGGAACAGACAGACACACTGCTGAGAGCAGAGTAGCCTGTCTTCAGAGACATGTAGAAGGTACCAAGTGGTTTGTCCACTCAACGGGCTTCTGGGTTCAGTGCTGTCTGACCTTGGTCAAAGTCACTTCCCAACTTGGACCTCATTTCCTCATCTGCAAAACAAGAGACCAATGAACTCGAAAGTCCTTCTTTCTTGAAGGTTCAGTGATTTTATGATCTTCTGAATCTCCACCAGAATAAATTCCTTTTTGTAGGTGAAAAACATTGTCATGAAACATATCTACAGTAAAAAATAAATTTTGTTTCTCCACAAATTTAATGATGAGCATTAAAAAATTTTTGTTTCTCCACAAATTTAATGATGAGCATTAAAAAATTTTTAAAAATTACTATCATAGCCTTCAGTATGGATTGCACATCACTATAAAGAAAATAAAAATCCTCACCACTGGACTGATAAGTAACATCATGATAAATAGAGAAAAAATTGAAGTTGTCAACCACTTCACTTTGCTTGGATCTACTACCAACACTCATGGAAGCAGCAGTCAAGAAACCAAACAACGTATTGCATTTATGCAAATCTGCTGCACAAGACCTCTTTAAAGTGTTCAAGAGCAAAGATGTCAATTTCAGGACTAAGGTGTACCTGACCCAAGCCATGGTATTTTTAATAGCCTCAAATACGTGTGAACCTTGCATAATGAATAAGAAAGACTGTAGATGAATTGATGTATTTGAGTTATGGTGTTGGCAATGAATATTAAAAGTACCCTGGACTGCCAGAAAAATAAATAAAGCTATGCTGGCAGAAGTACATTCAGAATACTCCTTAGAAGCCAGGATAATCAGACCTCGTCTCTCATAATTCTGACATCTAATAAGGAAGGACCAGTCCCTGGAGAAGGATTATCATTCTTGCTAAAGACTCCTAGTGTGGTGTTGTAGGATAAGCACTGGACTGCGAACCACAGGATAGCAATTGAAATCCACCAGGAGCTTCTCGGAGATCCTGTACGGGGTCACTATAAGTCAGAACTGTCTCAATGGCACTTAACAACAGCAACAAAGTGGAGGGTCAGCAAAAAAAGAGGAAGAACCCAGTGACGTGGAAACAGCAATGGACTCAAGAGTAACGACAATTGTGAGGGCAGCACAAGACCAAGCAGCCGTTCCTTCTGCTGAACATAAAGTCACTAGGAGGTGGAAGCAACTGGACAACATCTAATGACAACAAAAGCAGCTCAGAGTAACGGAGGATGTGAAATGTGGTTCAAACCCAGCTTGCTACTTCCCAGATGATTACTATCTGGAAATTACTTGAATCTTGCTGTAAAAGAGAATTCAATGTGATAATTCAGGAAACTCAACAGATGCCGAGTGGCCAAAAACATTCACTTAAAACAATATTCATGCCATATTGCAAAGGCATAACCAAATATAAGCCATGTGAAATAATTTGGCTTTTCTTGGAAGATGAGAAGATATCCTGAAAGGTTTACACACTTCAAAGGACCATACATCCCAGACTTTTCAAGACGGTTCTGCTATCTCAGTTTACCATTGCCCCTTGGAAGATACACGTGTCCATTTCTGGTTAGTGACAGTGCATCTCCTGGCTCATATTAGTGCAGGAAGACTTTCTGATTCTATTGACTGGGGACAGTCACCTTCCTCTCCCCATACAGGTACAGCACTCAAGTGCAACATGCTCTACCTGGCTGTCTTCTTGCCTGTGGTCTGCATTCTTGTTGTTGCCCAGTTGCCATTAAGTCAGCTCTCATGACAATCCAGTGTACCAAAGAGCAAAACACTGCCCTGCCCTGCACCATCTTCATGGTCATTCACAGTCCCCAATCCATTACTGAAGCCATTGTGTATTTTCAGTGCCTTGCAACCCAGGATACATACCTTCCACACATCAGAGAATATGTTATTGTGATCCATAGGCTCGTCTTGGTTAATTTTCAGAATTAATAAGTCAGGGCTCTCTTCTTGGTTCTAATCTGGAAACGCTGATGCAACCTACGTACTTTGGCTGATGATGCTCGTATTTAGAAATACTGGTAGCATCAGAGCAGCATGCAAGCCACGACAGTACAAGAAACTGACAAGACAGGTGGCCATGTTCCGCATTAGAATGGCCTGATGAACAAGAACAAAGACTGGGCACTTTATTTCTGATACTCCAATATTTTATCATGTGGCCCTAGGAAAGCCCGTTCTCATTTTGGACCATGGCTGTCTGATAAGGGGCTGGTCTGAAATATATTGCAGGCTCCAGAATTTAAATACAAGGATTTTCTGTTAGCAACTTACACTTTTAGTAAAGTCTCTTATTAAATATTCTTGGCTCTGCCCTAATCCCTTCATGAGATCGTTTGGACGCATGGCCTCTTGTTCTACCCTCACTGGAGCAGCATACACCTGCTTCCAGTCAATTGCAAGTATGCACAGCATGAGCCTGGAGACCCCTGGGTGAACCTAAGGGGAAAGATGGTTATCTGAGTCAAAACAGAAGGAATCCCATAAGATCATCCTTTCCCCTAAATCTATGGCGTATTCTTGTAAGGCATATGGTGCTCTGTGTAAGGAAGAAGCAAAAGAAACCAGGGGGAAGGAAGGTAAGCACAAAAAGTCACAAATTTGAAAAATATTTTCTTCTTAAAGTGCTTCTTTGCTATACAAGATCCAGGATTTAAAAACAAAAAATTAGCAGAGAAGACCCTGAGAGGGCAGTGAACAGAGGTGTCCTATGCCACCGAGCACACGCTCTGTCACATTAGAAGAGCAGCATTAATTCCAGTGGACAGTGAGGACTCATGGGAAGGCTGCCCATTTTTTCTGATGCCCCTGTGTTTCTAGAATAGGCTTCTGTTGAGCATGTGTAGGAAGTGGTCCTCTTAGAGGCAGGAATGGAGGCTTTACTGAGAGACATAACTCACCACTTGCCTGTCCTACAGTCTGGCAGGCCCCTCCCTACCAGCCCCTCCTTTCCTCTTCTACACCTTCTTCTCCCCTCAGCCAGCTGCCAGCCCCTCTCAGCCTTCTCCCTGGATATGCTTCCTAACTGCCCATCCAGCCTCCAGCCAGGCCCCTCCAGCCCTCCTCAGTATTTGCATTGTGGCCTTGGCTTGCACCTGCCTCACTCCCCTCCCCCCACTTTACAGTGGTCTGCCTTCACCCCCCTCCCATCCATTAGCAGGTTCCCAAGCAGATGATGCCATAGAATGAAAATGGCTATTGGAGGCTGTCACCCCTCCTCCCCTGTTCAGGCTTTTGTCGGACTGGCCCTGAGAGCCCTCTCTGCATCTCCTCACCTTCCCCCAGATCGCCCTTGGGTCCCAGGCTCCTTCCATCGTGTCTCTAATTTGCTTATTGATTTGAGGAATCAAGTCACTTTTATTCAGTAAAAGAAACAAATTGGCATTATGGGGAACACATTCACTTGAAATTGGGAAACCTGTATGAGACACTGACTCAGGAAAATAGGACTGAGAGGGTCCTGAAGACCACCTTCTTTAAGCCTGCCATTTCACAGACGAGGCTACATAAAGCCCAGCATGGCAATAGTTTCCATCACTCCGTATCTGTGTTCTTAGGTTGGCATGCTACCCAGCTGACTTAATTTCCCTGTCTGCCAACAGAAAGAACATGTTTTAATTCCAAAGACAACCCTGAATACTGTCAATAGGTTGGCTGACTACAGCGATAAATGGTCAATCCTGGACCAGTCTTAGCTTAACACAGGTTATATCATACACCCCACCCCACCTATTCCATGGAATACTGGGACAGTGAAACAAGAGATACAAACAGATAGACATCACATATACAAATAACACAGGTATAATAAACAGCTAAGGAGCTCTGGTAGCATAGTGGTTACAAATTGGGCTGCTAACCTCAAGGTCGGCAGTTCGAAACTACCAGCTGTACTGCAGGAGAAAGATAGGCTTTCTGCTCCTGTAAAGGTCCGCAGCCTCAGAAACTCTGTGCAGGGTCACTATGAGTTGGAACCGACTCCACGGTACTTAACAACAACAACAATAAGCAGTTATCACCGTTGTTGTTACGTGTTGTTAAGTTGGCCCCAACTCATAGTGACCCAGTGTCCAACAGAACCTAACACTGCCCAGTCCTGTGCACAATCACAATAGTTATATTTGAGCCCACAGCGGCAGTTCATCTCCTGAGGGCTATCTTCTTTTTCATTGACTGTCTACTTTATTGAGCATGACGTTCTTTTCCAGGGACTGGGTTCTCCTGGTAACGTGTCCAAAGTATATGAGAGGAAGTCTCAGCATCCTTGCTTACACGGAGTATTCTGGCTCTACTTCTCCCAAAACAAATTTATTCTGGCAGCCCATAGTATATTCAGTATTCTTTGCCAACACCATAATTCAAATGCATCAATTCTTCTACAGTCTTCTTTATTGATGGTTCTGTTTTCACATGTACACGAGGCAATTGAAAATACCATGGCTTGGGTCAGGTACACTTGAGTCCTCAAAAGAAAATCCTAAGTCTTTAACACTTTATAGCAAGGGTAGGGAAGGGAATATCTGGCTCACAGGCCATATACAAAGTGCCCAGTGAAGGAGGCTTCCTGCGGAGCCTCTGCAATACCTAAGACTATCCACATCCAGATCTCCAGAGATGGGAAATTCCCACTTGAAAGGACAAGCAGACCGGCCTGGAGTGGCTAGAACAGAAGATACTTCTTGAAAGAAAGACCCACAGGAAAAATATAAAGCAGGCTAACTTTTAAGCTGATGATTTTTTATGGAACACGAATGATGTTACAAATTTTGGCAAAAAAAAATACGGTTCCCCACCCCTGTTTTTGGATTCCTGGTATGGCGCTGTGGGTTAATGTGCTGCATTGCAAACTCGGCAGTTCAAGCTCATCAGCTGTTCCTCGGAAACTCTATACAGGGTCACTCTGGGTCAGAACCCACTAGATAATATTAAAAAACAGCAACAACAACTCGTGTTTTAAAGAGATCTTTGGCAGCAGATTTGCCTAACGTGCGATGTCCTTTGATTTCGTGACTGCTACTTCCATGAGCTTTGAGTGTGAATCTACATAAAAATGAAATATTAAACAACTTCAATCTTTTCTCCATTTATCATTGTTATCTTTTGGTCCAGTTGTGAGGATTATTGTTTTCTTTACTATGTTGAGGTATTATCAATTCTGGAGACTGTAGATTGGTGCCTGTCTTCCTCCTTATCTTGCCTCTAAGGCATAGGATTCCCCTTCCACCTCTTCCAGTTCAGAGTGTAAAGTTCATTCACATTCAAGCTCCCACCCCTCCCACCCTGCTGGTATGTCCCATCTCTGAGTTCTGCTGTCCTCGTGGTTTTGGAGCACACTTTATAGCTGCATTATAGGTATGTAGTCTAATCATGTTTCCTCATCAAGAAAGCAGTGAATCCTTAAGAATGGCCACTACACCATCTATGTCACTTTGTAGTGCCTGACATGTACTGGGACCATAATAAGAATATCATAAATATCAGCTGTTCAATTTCTGAATGGATTCCACAACAGGATCCAAGGTACACTGCGTGTCAAGCCCAGTGGCTCTGTCTTTTCCTGCCTCATCATGTGGGACTGCAGACAGACCTTCCTGCCTAGCAATGTGTTTAAGATACTACAACCCAACTCATGAGATTTATACCAACACTAAATGTAGCTAAACAGGATTCAAGGGTTCTATACTTCATATGCAAAGCTATCTCTACACACCTGGGCTCATGCGAGTTCATCCACCAGGAATACCCTTCTCAAAATCTGACTACGAAATCCCACTCAATTTTTTTAAGAACCTGTTCAGATTCCCACTCCCCACACAGGGTTGCACATATTGTACACTGCACAATAACAGGACTGCAGTTCAGCAAGGCAAGTCTACATCTCCTCTCTGAAGCATTGAGCAACTCTACTCACATAGATCTCTGATGTTAAAGGACTACTATATAACTCCTGGTGCAGCGCTGTACGATCAGTAGTGGACTGTGAACCACAAGGTCAGCAGTTCAAATCCATCTGATACTCCTCAGAAACCCTGTACAGGGTGGCTATGAGCCTGAATCGACTTGACAGCACTTAACAGCAACAACAAGACTATAGGATCAGTGCTGGACTGTGAACTACAAGTTCAGCAGTTCAAACCCACCAGCTGCTCCTCGGAAACCCTATATAGGGTTATAAGGAATCAGAACTGAGTGACCAGCACTTAACAACAACAACAACATTAATCATCCATTTGATCATACACACAGGGAATTTTATTTTGTCTTTACTTACTACTGCAGACCTCTACTTCCTGGACCAGCCAACAACTGTCATCATTTAAGTAAAACTTTTTTTTTTTTTTTTACCAATTCTGGGTATGTAAAAAACCATAAATGACTTTTGCCTGAGACACTGTAATACATCAGACTTCAAAGAACCAGAGCAATTTGATCTGGCCACTGGGCTTATCCTAGTCAAAGTTTTGCCTGGTTTCTTTATGTTAAAGCTCCTTCCAAGCTTACACAGCAACCTCTACCTCCACAACTACCACCACCTAAAGGCTGCAGAGAAAGGGACTCTTACTGTCTTCCTCAAGCACTCCAGTAGGGAGGATAGTGCAAGACTCATTGCTAAATAAAAAGTTAGACTAGAAACCTTAGAGCCCATTTCTCAACAGAACTCTCCTTCTGGAACCCAACAACATAAGGAGTGCTGAATCAAAGGTCTGCACAAAAGAAGCATGGTGAACTAAGGGTCAATGAAGGAGAGAGAAGGAAGAGAGGAAAAGGCAAGGCGTGGAATGGATATCAAGATGAGGGCCAGGCCAAAACTCTGGGGAAGATACTTCTATTTTCTTTGAGCAACTCCAGGAGATAAAGTTTTGTTTTGTCTTTTATGTTCTTCTTTGCTTGTTTGTTTTGCCCCACTGGAGATGATAAAATGACTGTCACCCTGAGGACATGGACAGTCACCTAATGTGTAGACAAGAGCCGCTAAATATTAAACTCTCCACAAGGAGCTCTGGTAGCATAGTGGTTACGAATTTGGCTGCTAACCTCAGGGTCAGCAGTTTGAAACTGCCAGCTGTTCTGTGGGAGAAAGATGAGGCTTTCTGTTCCCGTAAAGATTTACAGCCTGGGAAACCTTGTGCAGGATCGCTATGAGTCCATATGGCACATAACCACCACCATCATCCATAAACCCTGATTTTCACAGCAGCTCCCAGAGATCAAGATTCCTTCCTGCATTTTACATACTAGGAAATGGAAGCTTCTAGAAGTTTTGCTCTTGATCAAAACCACTCAGATTGTGATCGTTGGATAGAACTGACTTAGGTCTGAGTGGGTCAAAAGTCCATTTTCATTTCACCTTATTCTGCAGTCAAATGCTTTATCTTCCTGCCCATCCAGAGAATTTACCATCAACATCACTATTCTATTGGACTACACTTCAATCTTATCAATGTTCAGTGACTAGGTGAAACATGTGCCTCTCCAATGAAAGAGTAAGGTTTCTGAAGGCAGAAAATATATCATACTGGTTCTACAATCATATTTAAAGTCTATTCAGGTTGTGTACAAGGAGGTTCTTGTCTATTTTCTAAAGATCTCATTCTCTGCTTTGGGCTGTGATCTTCTGCTCCATGCCTGTTGCTCTCCTTCCCTCACACTTCTGCAGAGTTATGTGTCCCTTCATGCAACTTCAGCCTTAGTCTAAACTATAGTCTACATCCTCAGGTTACCTGTTGCCAGGCTCCCTAATTATTAGACTGGAGGGCCTAGGAGGGCAAGGACTAGAATCCTTAGCCACTGTTGTTGGATTTAAGTGCTCTAACAGTGGTGTTCATGGAATCAATAAGGAGACAGGACCAAAGGACCTAGCAATCAAAGGCACCAACACTATGGGTCCACATCAGCCTATCTGGAAGTCCCAGGTTTATCAGTGAGCAGAAAACCCACCAGTGTCTCCATATCCAGATCCCATCAGGATCCTAGCTGTCAAAGGACCCTGAACTTATGACTCAAGTTTGCATCAGCAGTACCCAGCACGTGATGGGTACACATTATGGAGTTACCACGTGTCAGCTGGCTAAATTAACTTTCAAATACAAGCCAGAGTAATACTCATGTTCTATCTTTCCTCCAAAGACAATGTTGTGTGAGTTTACTTTTTAATGATTGACAAAAATCATAGAAATGTAAGGTCTGGATTGAGTTGGATAAGCTAGTTGTAATTTCTCACTTACAGATAGGTACACTGAGGGCCAAGAAAGCATCCTTCTCCCAGTCTAGCATGCTTTGCACCAGTTACATTCTTGTGCTTTGCTGGAGATACAAGCTTCCAGAGTCGGAGAGGCCTGTGGCTGAGTTACAAGGTTGCTGGCTTCCTTCTTTCCATCTCTGCCCAGCACTTGTCCCTCCATCGTGAAGAAGAGTTTCCCAGGCAAAAGCCAGAATTGCTGACATTCCACAAGAGGAGCCTTCATCATAGCATCTACCAATGACAATGCGTCGATTTCAAAGATAAACTAAAAGGATAACATCTACTTTCAACCTGAGTTTGTGTTTGTAGACCATCAGTGGAAAAGGCCTCTCATAGATGCAGTTATGGGCAATATTGTAAAGAAACTACATTCAGTGTCTTTAAAAGAAAAGGTAGACTTGGGCCTCTTCTAGTTTACAGCCCTGCTTTATGTTCTATGGATAACCAGTGCTGAGAAGAAATGCGTTATTGTCATGGGTCCAAAGAGACATCGAGAGTCACCCATTAATGTCATAGAATCTACAATCTTGGCAGCATTCCTGACCTGTGGGGCTTTCACATTAAAGAAATAATTTTGAACAAGAGAAAAAAACCTCAGACTGCTGGAAGGTGGCCTAACTTTTTACTCAAAATGACTCTCTAAATCATAACTGCTGGGGAAATCTGGCCTTATAAATGGCCATATTCCAGTTTACACATTGGATTCATCCCAGTTCACATCTAGAAATTTGATTTCCAGATGCTGGCAGAAGGTGAATCAATGTACAACTGGACCACAGGCATCACTGTGCTGTCACTGAAAAGACAGCTGAACCCTCTGTCACAGGAGAGAAGAAAAGGTCGCCAACCAGGGCAGCAAACAGCCCCTGTTGGCATCGTATAAGTGAGCACACAACAAGCAGATGTGCAGAAACATCTCAAACACAATGATGGGTAAACAAAAACTATTGTTGGTTTGATAAAACAATTCCCCCATAATTGCTTGAGTTACCCTTCTCCTTTGTCCATTTAAGATTATTTTATGGCCTAAATCTATTTTCTAGAAGAATGGGCACTCGAAATCAATTAGGAAAATAGTCAAATCATAGAAGTCCAATGTGCTCTGGTGTATCAGTAAAAAAGACTGAGTCTGAAAAAATGTATGCAAACAGCATTAGAAATGAGACCTCTGCCATCATGGTCTGCATACAGATGGATGTGTATGCATTTGTATGTGTGAGTGTGTATATGTGTGTGCTTATGTGTGTGCATGGGATGTATTTGTGCATGCATGTATGTGACAAGTATTGTACAAGTATATGTATGAAGGGGCGTTAAGAAATCTGTGGAGGAGTGCTATTTTTTCCTTTTTCCATTTCTTTCATTAACTTTTTGAAGCTTCCTCGTGTGTATGTATGAACACGTGTGTGTCCTAGAGAATGGAAAGTAGAGCTGCAGAAACAATAGAGCAATGGTAGCAGAGACTCACACGTAGATTCCCTCACGTGATCCCCACAACACTGCCTTCTACTTCTTTGTGCCTCTTGTAGTGCTGAGTACCATCAGTCCTGAGGATGTGGATGGGCAGCTGCTCAGACCATCCACTGCTGGGTCTCCTAGAGCTTATTTCTATGGGGAAAGAGATCAAGCTGGTATTCTCTGATGATCCAGCCAGCTGTACGGCTCAGAAAAGCCACCACGCCAGTCTTTGGAGCATGAAAAGCTTATGTCTCACTATTAGTGCCCGCACACTGGCCAGCCACCCCGAGAACACCCGCCCATCTCTATTGTGAGCACCTAGTGAAAGCCAAGGACTTGAGGCCTTTGGAAAACACTGAGCAAGTGTGTAACCACATGGACTCATGAGTTGCTGTACCACTTAAGTACTCCTCATGCGAGGGGGAAGAAAGGCAAAGGCTGGCATCCGCTGTCTACTGGAAGGTTTAACTGCAACTATAAATTAAATTACTTTGATCTTACAGAAATTCTGGTAAATTAATAAAAAAAAAAAAAAAAGATCTATTGCAATGTCATGGATAATATCCTGATATGGAAGCTAATGCACTGGGCCACAAAGCGTGTTTGAACCGCTAGGCTGACAGTTCAAACCCAGCAGGTGCTCTTTGGAAACCCTAAACAGGGCCGCTATGAGTCGGAACTGACTTGATGGCACTAACAACAACATAATTCAGGACAGAGTAGAGGGAAGGCCCCATAGGGTTCCCAAGATGGTAATCTTTTCCAAAGAAGACCGCTACATATTTTACTCACAGGTTTGATAAGCCACCTTTCAGTTAAGAGTCATTCACGTGAGCACTGTGGCACATGGGCTCCTACCCTGATGAATTCTGTACTCCCAAAACATGACCGTGCATCTGGTAAAGTAGCCTCTATGTCTAGTCAGGACGAGTTTGCAGTCATGACTGCAGTATGTGCGAAAACAATCCTCAGCCTTGCAGGAAAGCTTTTTCTTTTCAAAGAGTGGTTGTGAGTGTTTTTAGTTCATCACTTGCATAGTGTCCACTGGCCCATAGGATCCAGATTCTCACATCCATTTTGGGCTGATCTCCACCCAACACTTAACTTTGAGCGTTCTCTCTACCGCTCACCCCTCTACTCGATTTGCCAATTCTTGAACACATGGGCCTCTGAGAGGCAGAGCACCTATTTAAAGGAAGGATCTTATTTGCAACAGGAGACTTCATTAAGGACAAATCACTAGACAGAGCCTCTTCCCTGAACCCAATCAAATGCTAAAGGCCATGGGTAACTCCTTGACCCAGTCAAAGGCTAAAGGCCTTGACCCAGTTTTTAAAGGCTGGCTCCCCTTATTCCTATTCTCCTCACAGTTCCAAGGAGTCTTTCAGGATGGCAGATTAATTTTCCCTTTAAAGCCTGAGGTCAGGAATCAAACACACCTATTACTCTTCCCCTAGACGTGTAAATCTAGACTAGGAGGATGAGGGTAATGCTTATTTATGGAATTAATTTGTTTGAACTTTCAGTTTTCCCTGGAGCTGCTATTATATGAGGATGAAAAGAAATCTCATGTTTCTAAAATCATCTAATTGAGGTTCTGAAAGTGGTATCTCTCAGATCCATCCAAAAGTTTCTTACATGCTCTTCTTGCAAAAAACAACAACAACAACAAGAAACAAACCTCTCCTGCTCTATCATCCACTCCTTCCTCCATTGGAACCTTCCAGTAGCTCAACAGAAAAGGGCAACAGTCTCCCAGGGGCAAGAAGCAGCAGCCATGCCAAGATTCTTGCTTCTCAGGATTCTGCTGCCAATAGTTAAAGCACAGAAACAACTTGTGTCATTGGATGAGACCTACCACCATGGGGCACCCTAATCCTACTTTGCATAGGATTTGCATTCTCTTGGTGGTTTGGATGGGGAAAGAAAGGATTTGGAATAACTCTCAGTTACTCATACAGAGATAAGGCTTTGTTTTGAAAAAGTTTCTTCTTTTGGTCAGTTTCTGTAACTTCTTCCCTGGCCCTTGAACAGTGACTACTTCTAAACTCAGCAAAATCATGTTAAAGTCATTGGTGTTACTTGTGATGGAATCATTTCCAACTCGTGGTAACCTCACATGTACAGAGATGTTGATGTTGTTGTTAAGTGCCTGCTAGTCTGTTCCAACTCATAGCAACCCTGTATAGGGTTTCCGAGGGAGCCACTGGTGAGTTTGGACAGCCAACCTTGAGGTTCAAAAGGACCTTGAGGTTGAATGCTTATCCTATGGCATGCTCAATAGAGCCTTCAATCTGTTTTCAGTACGTTAGGACACTTAATTGAGTGTCCTACCGAAAGCAGATCACTTGAGCCATCTCTGGGTGGATTTGAACCTCCAACCTTTCTGACAGTAGTCCAGTTTTTTATCTATTTGTCCCACCAGAGACTCCATGTTAAAATTAGTCTGGGTCAAATGTAATTAGAAAGGGAAACAAGGTCTGGAAAGGAAACCGGGTTTCCCAAATTTACTTTTTGCTGATTCTCCACACATCCCACCATGTGTTACTAGAAAGTTGGTCTCCTCAGTGGCCACAGCAAGGGTCTTTGCCCTGGGACACAAGCTGTGCATTCTTCTCTCCATATATCTCAAGCAGATCCTTATCAGTGTCCTTCCAATCTCCTTCTCTGAAGGCTTCCAGAGCTAGCCTGGTTGATGGTAACCTTCCTGACTCTGGAACCATCGCTTGCAATGAAACTTGTTTGGCAAATGGTAAATTTCAGTTGAACTAATTAATGGACTGTATATGCATACTCGGTACTCACTGACCAATGGGGAGAGAAACAGAGAGAGCAAAGATTCAAAATGTGGAGTGTATATGTCAGGGCCTGAAAGGGAAATCAGAAACAGAGGCATATCCAAATCAGGAGAGTTAGGAATAATTAATTTACAATGTGTGGAAAGAAGTACAAGAAGCACAAAGAGTCACTGATAGAAAAGCCTTTGTTATCTCAGGTTACGTAAAGAGAAGGGTCAGGGAAGGGAATCACAAGCGCTTCCACAGGGTAGGTAAACTTTTACTTCCAGTCTACTCTGTACTTGAAGTCATCACTCTCTCAGTAGAGGCTTGTGTATTGCTAACATGCTAAGTAGCTTTTAGCAGAGTTCATAGACTAAGATGCACTAAGAAAAGTCCTGGGAATCCGCTTCCAAAATCAGTCAACGAAAGTCCTATGGACCACAATGGTTCAAACCACAAAGGACCAAGGAGATGATGCAGGATTAGGCAGCACTTCATTCCATGACATGGAGTCACCCTGAGTTGTGGTGGGAATCAACTGGAAGGCAGTAGACTCAACCAAGGTAAACACCACCAATAATGGCAACTCTCCCTTCGATTACTAGAAACGTCTTTCAAAGGGGTAGAATTGAAGAGCTCATAACCTTACTTGTAAGAGTTGAGGGCTTCCTTTTGCCCTGAGGGTAAAGTCCAAAAGGCTTTGTCTGATGTTCCAGAGGGTTGCCAATCAGAACATAGACCATATTTTTTAAACTTCTGCCTCTTCAACGCCAAAGCTACCATCCTTTCTTCCACTATGTCCAGTCCATTGCTTTTACCTCCCTAACTGGCATGCCTTCTTCAACTAGCTAAGTTCTACTTGTCCTTCAAAATTCAACCCACAAATCTTTTTCCCTGTTGGACTTGCTTAGGTCTCTTCAGTGAAGTCATGTATTTTCTTCATTTTCCAAAGTGTGTATCTTCTTGATCTCTTGAAAGAGCACAGAAAGTCAGTGCTGGAGAGCATCAAAGTTAAAGCAGCCACAGAGGGACAAGGGTCAATGGGATAAACATTCAGAGTCTCAATTCTGGATCTCGTCCAAATTCTGGTTATATCCCAAAGGACCTGTTTCTTCTTTTCTTGCAATCAGAGGATCAAGGTAATTCAAGTATGTCTCAGAAATAACATTTGCTGCTGCAAAAATTGTTTACATTCACACACACAAAATACAGAAAACAACAGTATTAGGCTAACTCAATAAGCAGAAATAATGATGGTGACACTGATTATTTAAAGTCCCCTTGTGAGGTGTTCCCCTGACCTCATGCTCATATATACAAGGGTTTTTCTTATGGTCCAGAAAGTTCAGGGTTCCAGCAATAGCACTGTTCAAGAGACCCTAAATTAGTAATAGAAATATCTTGGAAATAAGTGACCCTGCTAGTTCCCAAGCACTGGGAATAAATTTTAAAAATTAAGCAACGAAGCATAAAGGACTTTAAGCAAATAAATTCAAAATGATAACATGTTGACTGGCCCAGGGGATTTTATGTTATTACCATTTGGGGGCTTTTTTGGCTCTCAAAGTTAAAGTGAAACTGCCAAGTGCTCTTGGCCTGAAACTTCTCAAAGGGGGGAGGGGGTGGAAAAGCACTAAATATGAATGGAAATGTCTCTACAATGGTGCATGGATAATTTAAGAGAGGATGGAAAAGGTTCCATGATTCTAAATTGAGTAAAACAAATTTAAACTGCTTCTTGGTAGAGCAGCTACTAACAGAAAACATCAAAAATAAACTCTTTAGATGGAGAAAAGAAATCAGTGGGCATAAACTTTAGATCTAAAATATAAACAAGCAATCAAGAAAGAAACTATATGTCGAAGCTGCTGAATGTGGTTTTAATAGATACGGTTCCCTGTGCTCTGAACCTCAATCAGTCTGAGCTCTCATTATAGTCCCAACATTGTGCTATGCAATATGGTTGCTATAGAAAAAAAATATGTATGTAAGATTTCTACCTGCACCTTATGGACTCCCGATGTAATTAGGGGGTGATGACTTAATATACTTGAAGCAGTTTTGTTCCCAGCACCATACCAGCTGTCTAGGGCTTACAGCAAGTGATAATGGAAACCCAAAACTGAGGCTGTCCATTTGGGCTAGGTATACAAAAGGACAGGTATCCACAGAGAGAACAGTTTACTACTCCATGCATGAGTCAGACATAAAAAGATATGAAGATCCCTAATCCATATCTAAAATTGTAAAATGGGGCAGCTACTGCAGAAAACAGTGCTGTGGCTGATTACAAAGTTGAACACAGAATTATCATTGCTGTTATTGTTTGATGCCTTCTAGTAGGGACCCGTTCATAGTGACCTTACGCACAACAGAATGAAACACAGCTCGGTACTGGGCCACCTTCACAAACGTTGCTATGCTTGAACCCATTGCTGCTGTCACTGTTCCAATCTACCTCATTGGTGGTGGTGGTATGTGTGTGTGTGGGGGGGGGGGTCTTCCTTTTTCTTTAAGGACTCTCCACTTTACCAAGCATGATTTCCTTCTCCAGGGACTGATCCCACCTGATGATAAGTCCGAAGTATGAGAGACAAAGTCTGGCCATCCTGGCTTCTAAGGAGCATTTTCGCTGTACTTCTTCCAACACAAATTTGTTTGTTCTTTTGGTGGGTCACAGTACTTTTAATATTCTCTTCCCACACCATAACTCAAATGCATCAATTCTTCTATGGTCTCCTCAATTCATTGTCCAACTTTCACATGCATAGGAGGTTATTGGAAACACCATGGCTTGGATCAGGCGCACCTTAGTCCTCAAGCTGATATCTTTGCTCTTCAACACTTTAAACGGGTCTTGTGCAGATCTGCCTAACGCAATACATTGTTTGATTTCTTGACTGGTGCTTCCATAAGTGTTGATGGTGGATCAACCATATGACCCAGCAATGCTACTTCTAGACATATGACCACAAAACTTTAAAGCAGAGACTTCAGCAGATATGTGCACAAGTATACCACTGTTCATTGCAATGTTATTGGCAATAGCTAAAGAAGCATCCATCAAAACACGACTGAAAAAACAAAATGATACACATATAGTATTGAATATTATTCAGCCATAAAAAGAAATGAAGCTTTTTATACATACTACGACAAGAATGAGACCTGAAAATATCATGATGAGTGAAATTAGTCAGACACAAAGGACAAATATTGCCATGACGTCATTTATATGAAACTTAGCGAATTGGGAAGCACACAGAGCCCTAAGCTTATTAGTGATTATCAGGGAGAAATGAGGAGTCACTGTTTAATGGGTACTGAGTTTCTGATAAGAGCAATAAAAAGTTTGGATGTGATTGTGATGATGGGTGCAGGACATGGTGAGTGTAATTATACGGCACTGAAGTTTACACATAAAAATGGTTGAAACGAAAATAATAGTTTCTAAAAAGATAGGAAGACATGGCATGGCTATATGGCAAGAAAGAAGGAAGCTGAGTCTCCTAAACACCAGGGCACTGCATTAGAACCCCATTCCCAGAGAGAGAGGCTACCTGTGATAATCACAGCTCTACATGATTTCAAAGGAGCTCTGGTAGCATAGTGGTTGTGAATCAGGCTGCTAACCTCAGGGTCAGCATTTCAAAACTACCAGCTGTTCCATGGGAGAAAGGTGAGGCTTTCTGCTCAGGTAAAGGTGTACAGCCTCGGAAACCCTATACAGGGTCACCATGAGTTGGAACTGATGTGAAGATAACAACAACCGCAAAGCAGTCACATAGGTAGGGAAATTCAAATACATGGAGCACAGATGTTTAGCTAGCTGCATAGAAATCTTTGTGATATAAGAGAGAGAGAATGCCAGCTTAGAATGAACCTTCTTCTCCCTAAAGAGATCAAAAGGACAGAGTGTTACAATGAAGATGCAGACCTGACACATTAGCAAGAGACCCCCTTTTGGTTTAACATTGCTAACAGATGTGAATGGCGCTTCACAAGCTTCAAGAAAATCATAAACAGAGCTTGTAAGGAAGATAGGAATCAGATAGAATAGTAACAAAAAAATAAATGGGGATGTCTTGCTTTTCTCACACAAAATCAATTTTCCTTCCACATTTTCATGGTTCTTCTCTGTTTCCTAATGTGACTTTTCCTTTATTTCACATCCTGCATACATGATACATTAAAATCCTTGACATACCAAGAAGTCTGTGTCAGGAGCAAAACGGAAAGCAACGTCCAAAGCATGACTTCTAGACTGCCCAGTACACTCTCATACCACGTACAGAGGACCCCGTAGTCTTTTGTCCTGACATCTAGTTCAGACACTCAGAATTTAACAGAGAGGGATGAGCACAGAACCAACTGGTTCTCTCCCCTGTCCTACTGTTACTAGTTGCTGGACAATCCATTCTGACTCACACCAAGCTGAAGGAATAGGGGGCTAGACTAGAATGGCCCCAAAAGAGCTTTCAAGGGTCTGAATTTTCAGATGCAGATTGTCAGGTCTCTCTTCTGAAGCACCTTTGGGTGGATTTGAACCACCAACATTTCAGTTAGTGGTCTAGTACTTAAAATGTACACACACACACCCGAGACTCCCAGCCCTGTCACTGCCTCATCAAGTTGGCCAGGAGTGACACAATAAGTACTCTCTTACCTCATCACACATCTGTTGCATGAAATAATAATCTCTCTTTGGACCCCCAAACCCAAGATGTCCTAACCCTACAATTTTAGAACTAAGCACAAGACCTTGACTAGAGTGGGCAAGACTAAGGGAGAATTAAGAAAAAGAAGATTCTTACCCTCAAGGAACAGAAACTCTCATTCAGAATAAAAAGCAAAGCATCTTGAATGAAGCAAGTTCAACAGAGCATATAAATGCATACTAAGTTGTAAGGACAATGGGACAAAATAATGGTTACAGACAGGAGAGGTGCAGGCAGGGGCCACTTCTGGAGAAGTCCAAATGAACGTTATGAAGAGGCTAGTATGTGAGCAAGAAATTCAAGAACCAATAGTAAGTATATGAGACACAGGAGAGAAAGGAATAAAGTATGTGCACATACACACACACGCACACACGCATGCATGTGCACACACATACACACACTTGGGAATACATGGAACCACAGCCATCCCATGGGTGTTTGGCAGCTATTGGACACACACAAGTAAGCTCCTCAGGTGAGCGGCTGAAAGGCCTGAGCAGGCTTCCCTATCCAAACTTCCAATGTCAACTTTTACCATGCTAAGAATAGTCTTATCACTTCTCTTTAATTATTTCATTAGGGTCTTCAAGTGAATTTTTGTTTTTCATCTTCAAAACCTCCTCATTCATTAAAATCTCTAGAGAAAGGAATTCTTTTACAGCTGCCCTCAGACTTCGGTCTTGTGGGGGTTGCAAACAGTTGAAGTCAGGAGACGATGGTGCCCAGGAAACAGTGTTATTTCCTAAGGAGGCCATCGTGGCCTCCAAGGAGCACTCTGGTTGCACTTCTTCCAAAATGGATCTATTTGTTCTTTTGGCAGCCCATGGCACTTTCAATATTCTCCTCCAACACCATAACTCAAAGGCATCAATTCTTCTACAGTCTTCTTTATTCACTGTACAGCTTTCATATCCATATGAGGTGACTGAAAATACCATGGCTTGGGTCAGTCACACCTTAGTCCTCACACTGACATCTTTGCTCTACAACACTGGCTATAAGTAGCTCCTATAAGGAGCTCTGGTAGCATAGTAGTTATGAGTTAGACTGCTAATCTCAAGGTCAGCAGTTTAAAACTACCAGCCATTCCACGGGAGAAAGATGATGCTTTCTGCTCCTGTAAAGACATACAGCTTCAGAAGCCTTATGCAGGGTCGCTATGAGTCGGAAATGACTCCACAGCAAACTACCACTACCAATGGACTTCTATGAGTCAGAATAGACCTGACAGCAGTAAGGTATGTATTCCCAAGAAAAGAAACTCATGCTGACTAATAATAGACAAGATTGGAGTAATTCAGACTTCTGAACAAACCATATAAGGACTTCGTATAATAAAACCCAAGGAAAGTATAGGAATGATGTTCATTAGGTCGTAAATCAGCAGCCTCTGTGAAGCTCCATTTTCTCACTTATAAAGAAGACAGGTGTGGCACTGTGGGATAAAGCACTGGACCATAAGGTTGACAGTTCAAACCTACCAGCTGCGCCTCGGAAACCCTTTACAGGATTGTTACCAGTTGAAACAGATTCAACAGCACTTAACAGCAACAACAACAAATTAAAAGGGGGAGTGATGCAAAAAACAATCATTACAAAATAATTTAGCCATAGAATTGCTTTCAACAGCTCTCTTACCCAATTTTACATGTTATGCTCTGCTAAAATGTTCTTCTACAGTTTCACTAAGGACTCTCCAAATCTCCTTATAGTGTAATTTATCAACATTCCTTTTTTTTCAGGAAAATATCTTCTACTTGAAATAAGGTGAACTTCATATAAAGGTAGCAAATACAATAACTCAGGAGGAGAAATCGAGAATATTTTGCTGGATCTCATCCTCTGGCCCCTTTGTTCGTACCCACAGCCTCGGTGGTGATAATTGTTACATGTTACATATAAGTTCTACCTAGTCAACTCTACATCAGCTTGATCCATTCTGTGTGTTTATTTGTTCAACTGCCCCTCTCCTTTTAACATGACACAAATCTGGTCACTGGGACAGTGCTGTCAGGAGATGAGGATAGCTGCAGACAACCCACTTATCCCAATTCTTTCCCTTTCATGATTATCTATTTAGCCAAAAGTGGAGTGTAGAAAATGGAGGAGTCTGTCATTCCAGTAAAATAATGCTGTTTCTCCACACACATCCCTGTCATTTCCCAAGAAACCATGGAAAGACATCACTTGTTAGTGAAAAGACGTAAGACCGTCTAAATCTGAAGAGCACTCTCGCTAACAACAGTAAAGCTGTGCACAATGTCTAAGGAACTCTTGTTTAAAGAATATATTTGGTTTAGAAGTGAATAAAATGAAAAAGTTATAGAGAAAATATATGAATACACAGAATGTGGGGGAAATAGTGAATAAAAGAGGCAGAAAGAGAAATATAAGACAAAGTAAGTCACAGAGAAGACATAAAGATAAGGAGAATTAAGGAATGTAAGTTAAAAGTAGTGCGATCTTTATGCTTACTATTGTAAAGTAACACTAAAAGTGTGGATCAAATCAGAAATGAGAAAGTGAGAAGAGGGAACAGCTAAAAAGGAACGTTCAAGGAGAGAAGAGACAGAACAAGATCATGAATCTCAAAGCAGAGTCTGTGGAGACAGTCTAAAAGGTCCGCTTGTCTGAGTAGCACATTCTGTCCTGGCTATCAGACACAATCCTGCGTACATGACGGCACCAACTATATTTAGCTCGGATGTAACTCAAGTCCACAGTGCTCCATTAGGGCAGCTGCCACAGAGTCCTGACGAGACATTTTACTACCTACCCTGGAACCACCACGTCAACGGTCTGGGCCTTCACAGCTACGGATCTCCATGTGTTTATATACAAAGGAGCAGCATTTTGAACATAACTGATAGGGCTGTTAACATAGTTTCATGATCTGTTGTATAACAGGACAGCATTTTCAGAAGGCCAAAGTGATTACTCTTGGTTCTTAATGATGCTCCTGTCCCCCAACACCCACAAGCAAATATGATCCCTTACCTTTTATGGTGTGTTCTTTCCTGAGAATTTCCCTGATCTTCAGGTCTGCAATTAAACTCTAATAGGACTCAGTGCTTTTAAAAAGGTTCTCTGGTGTCTATTTAAGTATCCCCAACTCCAGATGACCCATATTTCTTCTGACTTCTACTAAACACAGACTTGGGCCATTGGACGGTTAGCAGGTAACCAACCTGTATTATCCGTGGCCAAGAAATAAGGAACCTAGTCTAGCCCAGGAGATGTACTAAGTGTAGGAACAGTTCAGAAAGTCAGCAGGGCTTGAGCTAAGTAATTCATTAAGTAATTGTGAGTCAGTGTTCCCAGTAAATCATCCTGTTATATTCCGTGGGTCTTCCCTTCCCCCTCAAAGAGATGACGTGTGCACAGTAACAATTACGTATGGTTAAACAGAAAGTAGATACCCGGGCTCAAGATGAATGCTCAGAAAGGAAGAAGCAGCTGGAATCTGGAAAGACCCTTTTCTTGAAGGATGCTTCCCCAAACCAAACCTATGGATGTCGAGTTCATTCCAACTCAAATCAACCCTATGGACAGAGTAGTGTTTCCAAGGCTGTAATGTTTATGGAAAGGAGCTCTGGTAGCGTAGTGGTTACGAATCGTGCTGCTAATCTCAAGGTCGGCAGTTCGAAACTACCAGCTGTTCCGCAGGAGAAAGACAAGGTTTTTTTGCTCCTGTAAAGATTTGCAGCCTCGGAAACCCTGTGCAGGGTCACTATAAGTCATACCCGACTCCACAGTACTCAACAACAACAATCTTAATGGAAGAGCCCTGGTGTGGTGTTGTAGGATAAACACTTAACTGCTAACCACAAGGCCAGTGGATCAAACCCGTGCGCCACTCCTCAGAAACCCTTAACAGGGTTGCTGTGAGTCAGAACAGCCTCACTGGCATTTAATAACAATAGCAATCATTAAGGAAGCTGACTGCCCCAGCTTTCTCCCATGGAGAAGGTGGTGGGTACACATTGCTGATCTTTTCAATTAGTAGTTTAGTGCATGAATAGAGTTCCTTTGAAGGATGCTTAAGACACAGCTAAGCAGAGAAAAGGGAGGAAAGCATCCCAGGGAAGACAAATCACATTAGCAAAGATGTAATTCCATGTAATTCCTATTTGGGGGTTGCACTTAGACCCTTTGTAACCAAAGTTCTCAATCCTGTGTCTTGATAAACAGCACTGTTGTTGTTGTTACATGCCACTGAGTCGGTTCCAACCAATAGCGACCCTGTATAGGGTTTCTGAGGAGCAGCTGGTGAGCTTGAACCGTCAACCTTGCAGTTCAAACAGCTTTGCAGTCTGTCACAATAAGCCCCAGTGCCACACCAGGACAGCACTTTGTTGTTGTTGTTATTAAGTGCCATCAAGTCAGTTCCGACCCATAGCGACCCGTACAGGGTTTCCGAGGCTATAAATCTTTACAGGAGCAGAAAGCCTCATCTTTCTCCCATGGAGCAGTTGGTAGTTTCGAACTGCTGACTTTAAGGTTCGCAGCCCGATTCGTAACCACTACTCTACCAGCACTAGAGTCTCCATAATTGATCCCGATAGCAAAAGCCATCTGGACAAAGGGGCTTGCCAAGAAGTAAGTTCCTTTTCTAAGAATTTCATGGCCAAAGACTGAATGCCATTCTTCCATGAAACTAGATTAGGGAAAAAAAGCATGCAGAGACTTCTGGGTTCTCAAGAGAATGCAGCTTCCACTTCAGAAAGAAAATGCTGAGCGAGTGGGGATAAATGATGGAATCCCTGGACTAAACCTTGAAGAGGACAAATCCTGGAGAATGGTTAAGTCACTCATCCCTGCCTGTCAGATGAAAATGAAAGTTCAGCATCAGAAGGGGAGAAGAGTGTACCTAAGCCAGGCTCCACCTACTACCTGTCTAATGCCTTTCATCTGGACTCTACTGAAGGTCCAAGAGAAGAACATTCTCTTTAAGGTATGAAATGGATCATTTCCAGCGGCCAATTGGTGCTCTGGTAGCGTAGTGGTTACGAATCGGGCTGCGAACCTTAAGGTCAGCGGTTCGAAACTACCAGCTGCTCCACGGGAGAAAGATGAGGCTTTCTACTCCCGTAAGGATTTACACCCTCGGAAACCCTGTACAGGGTCGCTATGGGTCGGAACCGACTCGACAACACTTAACAACAACAACAACAAGTACATTGCTGACAGCCATGGTGTGGAAAATGTTCCTTTTGGATTGCATGTCAACTGAATAAAAGACCAAAGACCTTTTTTAAAAGGATGTTTTAAACTACTTCCTTTCCCAAACTTCTTTTTTCAAAAGATATAACTGTGTATCCAAACTTGCAAGGATCGTGTGAGCACGAATCATCCTGGAGCAGAGAAACATCGGCATAGACATGTGCACACGTGAACATGCACCTCACAGGTCACAAACCAAGGCTTCCACAGTACTTGTGTCACACCACACCTTGATGGCTTCCCCAAGCTCATCATCTACCTCTCATGAAGTCTTTTCCTTCTACCCCCAAAACACCCCTCCCTACTTGCTTCCTTCCATCCCTTCTCCATACAACTTCCAAAATGACTTCTTCATAATGTAATCTTTTGGTGCTGCTATTAAAGCCCTTAATAGCTGCCTAAGAATCCTAGGATTGTTTATGCCAGTTATAGGGTGACATCCTGGTGTGGACCACTAGTTCAGTTTGAACTGCAAGGTCGGAGGTTTGAACTCATCCATCACTCCCTGGAAACCCTTTACAGGGTTGCTGAGTCAGACCCACTTGATGGGACTTAACAAGAACACCAACATAGGGGCACGTACCACTGCAACCTCATCTCTTCTCACTGCCCTCACTGACTTCAGTCCCACTACACTGACCACCTGAAATCCTGCAGTGGTGATATAGGATAAGCACTGGACTTCTTACCACAAGGTCAGCAGTTCAAACCCAACAGTCTTTCCTCAGAAACCCTACACAGAGTTGCTATAAGTCAAAACTGACCCAAAGGCACTTAACAACAACACCACCACCACACTGACCATAAGACGCCTGGGTAGCACAATGATTAAGTATGTGGCTGCCAATCCAAAGGTTGGAAGTTCAAATCCACTCAGCGGCTCTGTAGGAGAAAGACCAGGCAATGTGGTTATATAGAGATTACAGCCCTGTGGCACTGTGCTACTGTATAAAACAAGGGTGTCACAACCAACAATACCACCAACCTAATTCCAGGTTCTCCAAACTCCAAACTCCAAAACAACTGGACTGTTGTTTTCCAATCACTTGCTCATTCCTACTCAACCTCAGATGAGAAACGCATTTCTTGATATTCATATCACTCAACATTCCTTCTTCACAGTGTTTATCATGTTTGTTTTTGATTGTTGGGTCAATGCCCATCACGTATAGCATTGTTGTGATAACCATGATGACCAAATCAGAGTATGGATGTGGAAATCCTTCAAAAACTGTAAGCTGGATCTCAGTGGAAGTCATAGTTTTTCAGTGCTATTTACAACTAACCCCAGCCCCACCACCACCGCCGTCACCACACACACACACAGAATAAAGGGAACAGCAGTTGTCTCTCTTTTCTGAAGCATCACATAGAAATGACAACGAGGAAGGCTCTTCTTTATATAGCGTTAAGGCAGTCATAGGCACAACTTGGCCTTGAGATCTCCTGGCATCAATTCAGAACCTAAAGCCCTGAGGTCAGAGGAGACACCACCAAACACCAACCAGCCTGGCACTGAAGTGCACCCAAGCTCATCCCTGGACCTCACACACCTGGTTCCTAAGGTGCCAGAGGGCAAAGGGGAACAAATATTAACCGTGGTAGAGAATGATTAGTCAGTGTGGACTGGCCTTAAGCTGCTTGGCTGCAGTTTACAAGGTACTGGCCTAGAAGGTAGATGAAAGTCAAGAACATAGAGGAACGTCCCCACTAGTACAGACATTTTATGTTTGGCTCTCTGGGTCCCCTTCCTCTCTCCCATTCACTGGGGAGGCTGACTTCCAGGGTCTGTACAGTTAGGTTCTTTTGAGCTCTGGCTTTAGTCAAGCAGGCTATGGGCAGGCGACAGCAGGGAGAGAGAGGTGAGCGAGGTCCCAGGATTCTTCTCAGCGGTACTGCCCTGCTGAGTCACCAAAAGATAGCTATGTCCCTGCACCAGAGGTCACCAAAAACAAAACCCATGGCCACTGACTCAATTCTGACATATAAGGTTTTTGAATATTTATGGTAACAGAAAACGTCATCTTTCTCTGGACAAGCAGCTAATAGGTTTGAACTGCTGACCTTGTAGTGTACCAGTCCAGTGCTTACCCTGCAGTGCTACCAGCGTTCAAGGCCTATCAAAGGTCTCTGCAGTGTGACTTGTTTGTGCTCTCTTGCTTGCACCCATCCCGCACCCCCAACAAATGTGTACATTCTGGGAACTTACTCTTCCCACTTCCCCTTCAAGGCGAGGTGTGGTCAGAGTTATCCAGAGGAGGAAAAAAACAAAAACAAACCCACAGACAGGAGTCAATATATAACGGTTCCCAAGACTATAAATCTTTATGAGAATAGACAGCCTCATTTTTCTCCCAAGTATCTGCTGGTGAGTTTGAACTGTTGGCCTGTAGCTAGCAGCCCAATCCCTAACCTGCAGGACCATTAGAGCTTCCTGAGTTATGACCATATTTTTATGCATGTAACCTGCCCTCTACTTTTTTTTGCCAACCTCATCAGGTATGTTCATAAGCATAATACGCTAATTTTTTTACATATTGCTGTAAAAATACCAACACAGCATGTTTACAAAAATATCTTGGGGGTAGGGCATGGTTGGCACAAAACATACAATGCATGTGCTATTTATGTAAAAGCATGACTCTGTTGGAGTCCTAGTGTTGCACGGTAGGATAAGTACTGGACTGCTAAATCAAAGTGTTTGTGGTTCGAACCCACCAGCCATACCTCAGAAACACTATACAGGGTTGCTATGAGTTAAAACCGTCTCAATGGTACTTACCAATAACAACAGCCTGGGACTGTCCAGGTGTCTCTGAAGGATAAGCACTGGACTGTGAACCACAAGGTCAGTAGTTCGAGCCCACCAGCCATGCCGCGGGAGAAAGATGAGGTTTTCTGATCTGATTTAAAAAGGCTCAGAAACCCTATACATTGTCGCTGCGTGGAAACTGACTTGAGGGCATTAACAACAAAGGCTCTATCCCTAGGAGCCCCTGGCATGGGGCAGCAGAAATAACAGTGAACAAATATCACCTCTCCTGAAGCAGACATAAAGCAGAGGGGACAGATGTTAATGCATAACCACGTGAACAACTCTACTCACTAAGGGCTGGGGCAGAGCCAACATCAAGTAGAGAGACACCAGTTGGAGTGGAATGCTGGCTCAGACAGGACCATGGCGAGCCTTCCTAAAGCAGAGAAAGGAATCCCTAATTGGTGCAAATGGTTTACCTGCTCAGTGGACAACCCAAAGGTGAGAGTTGGTCCAAGTCCACTCTGAGGTACCTTGGAAGAAAGGTCTGGCAATCTACTTCCAAAAAAAAATTTATGGAGTACTGTTCTACTCTGACACACATGAGGTTGTCATGAATCAGAATCAATTCCATGTCACCTGGTAGGGAACTATAGTCATTTCTGTGTTTGACCCTTACCCAGCTCCCACCTGGATAGAGACAGCATTCCAATAGGTCAACATACAAGCAAAAGAGAACAAACTGAGATGAGCTGGAGGAAGTGAGGCACTTGTTTCCACAGTGCCTGCATTGCTGTGATCTAATGTGGCAGAGGGACCAGGTGACCAGGAAAGGCTTTCCTGGGAGACTGATAAGTGAGCTGACATCAGCACTAGACCAGAATTAGGGGGGTGAGGAGATCAGTGGAGGAAAAGAAGAGTCCTTCAACGAGGGAACAGCATGTGCAATGGCCCTGTTACACTTTTTTCTCCCTCATACCCACTGACCGTCACAGACAGGATCTCAGCTCTTCACTTAGTGATTGGTTACTTACATTTGGGGACACATTTTGCCACTTCAAATGGCAAGACAAATAGATGTCCATGATAACAATAACCACATTAACAATAATACTCGTGTTTTGGTTTGACTTCTCCAACTTTGAAAAGCTTCTTGGTAACACAAGCCTTGCCCATAGAGTCTAGTACAATGACAAATACAAAGTGGAAGCCCAATACATATATGCAACTGAATGAATGAATGAATGATTGATTGATTGAGGTAGCAAAGGATAGGAGAAATCAAGTGGAGACCTAGTTCTGCCTGTCAGTGGGCAGTGGGCACATGAAATATAGTTGAATTGACTTTCAGTTAAGTCTGGGACTGACCTTGGACAAATTATACCTGTCTCCAGATAATATTTGCTCAGGTCTCAGACCCTAGAGTAGAAGATAAGCCAGAGGTATTTTGGTCTCCTGAATGCTTAGGATCAGAGAACAGACTCAACTGGTGATTTCTCCTCACAGTATATGGTCCTTCCTTTAAGACAGCAAACTAAATTCAACCTCCCAGTGGGAATTCATGATACCCAGTCCCCACAAATAGGCTCCATCGAAGAACACTAAAAGTTTAGCTAAGATGCAGAGTTTCCTTTGCTGAAAGGAGCCCTGGTGGAGAGTAACGGTTAAGCACTTGGCTGCTAACCTCAAGATCAGGTAGTTCCAACCCACCATCGACTCTGCAGGAGAAGAAACTTGGTGATCTGCTTCTATAGACATTGTTATTGTTAAATGCCATTGAGTCAGTCCAACTCAGAGTGACCCTGTATACGGTTTCCAAGGAGCAGCTGGTGAGCTTGAACCACCAACCTTTTGGTTCAAACCAACTTTGCAATCCAACGCACTAACCCACAGCACCACACCAGGACTCCTAAGAAACCCTATGGGAGAGTTTTCCTCTATACTGTAAGGTCATTACAGAGCACACAATAACAACTTTTGCTAAAGGCTTCTGATACCTGAACAGTGATATCTTTTTCTCCTAAAGTAAAAGTAAGATTTTTAGATTCAGTAATTCTCTGTTGCTTTCCTTTTTTCCTTTCTGCCTCAGGGTATATGATTTGTGGCACCCTCCCTATACTTCAGGGTGTGGTAAAGAAGGAGCCAGAAAAGTCATCTTTCCCGAGGCTGGCTGGAGTTCTATTGGACCATAAGGAAAACTGGACTGCAGGAGAGAGACTCAGGTACAGTCTTAGTTCTGTAATCCACCTCAGTGTGGCCTCAGGGAGCACCAGCCCTCTCTCAGGCCGTTTTCTCATCTGTAAAGTGAATGGGTTCTACTGAATGATCTATGACACCCTCCTATTTTATGATTTTGAATACAATTCTTTTTTTTTTCCCCCCCAGTAAATATATTTCCAAAGTCACTATGTCCTCAACATAGTGTTATATAAATGTATGTGGTCAAATGCCTAGGACACTTCTGGCAAAAACATAGCCCTTTGTCAGGTGAGTCCTCAATTTGTTACTGGACCTGGTCTGTGACCCCAGACCAGGCCACACTATAGTTGTGACCTAGAAGTGGTCTGGGGCTTGTTAGCAAAGGCTAACAAGTCACAATTGTGGTGGTGGTGATGTGCTGTGGAGTTGGTTCAGACTCACAGAGACCCTGTGTAGGGCTTCCAAGTCTTTAAATCCTTACGGGAGCAGAAAGCCTCATCTTTCTCCTCAGAACAGCTGGTAGTTTCAAACTGCTGACCTTGAGGTTAGCAGCCCAACTAGAAATCATGTTGTTGAAGTTACAATCACGTTACCCCAAGAGGGATCTCATTCACTGAGTTAAGGTAATTTTTAAACACAGTAAGTCACAGACTAGAAGTTATCCCACATACATTTATAAATGTATGTGATAAAACATAAACATGGCCGTGTAGATGAAGCACAGAAGTTCTAATTTATAGAAGAAATTCTATTATTCAAAAGTCTAAACATATGTGAGACATCTCATAGCAGATATACTGACATAAGGCATTGAAAGCCATATGTCAACACTTATAAGTAAGAAAACATGTCTAAAAATAAAATCAACCATGTTTCTCTCGACATGTAGGCCTCAGATGAGACCACTGCTGAGCGTCTTGGGTTAAGCATTAACCCACACCAGGATCTGCCTGTAACCTGTTTGTTAAGGTGCGGTGCCCTGGCTTATTAATACATCACTGGCAAATCAAGTTCAAGGAAAGATATTGAGCAAGTACATTCCTTAGGCCTCCTTTGCCTTCTTGGAAGTGGGAGGAAATCCAGAAGAAAGGACTGAAGAAAGAGAAGGATGCAAGAAGAGAAGAGAGTGCTTACTCCGATTTGCAATGCAGAACATCCTACAATTTGTGTATGTGTGTGTGCGTGTTTTGGTCAAATCCTGAAGTCATACCACTTGAGGAAAAGTTGAACGAATAGGTTTTGTTTACACAAGGAAACCATACATTTCAAAAAAGCTCCCATAGCAGCATTCTGCTGTTTCCAGGGTTGTCCGCTGACTATGGGAATATACAAGACTGCACTGGCTGTCACTTCCCCACCCAGGGCCTCATTTTCTTCATCTGTAAAATGAGAGCCTCAGAGGAGATTAGTGGTTCTCAACTCCTGCTCAATTAAAATCCCATTAAGGGCTTTTAATAAATACAGGTCCTGGGGGCCCCGCCCCAGATAAGAATTTCTTCAGGTGGGAAACAGGCGTTGGCATTTGAATCACACCCCCTCTAATTCCAATGTGCAGTCAGGGCTGACATCCACTGGTCTATGTTCTCCCAGTGGTCTCTTCCAGTGTGACATTCATGAACTCTAGTAGCTCTAAAATTTGACTTCACTCAATCATACATAAAGCTCTTCTCATCTCCTCTGCAGCTCCAGGAGGAATCAAACTCCTGAGGGAAACTCAATACATAAAATATTGATGTTCATTTTACAAATACTCCACACACGAGTTCACTGAACAGAACGGAGAAAATCTGTGGATGGAAACACTCCACTACAGCAGAGTTGCCTTATCTTAGTTCAGACCCGGTTTTTCCCACTTTCAGCGAATTCTGCACAAAGCTTGGTTACCAAATTTCTCATGCTGATCCAATGAGAAGCACAAATTGGAAGGTTGGTTTGGTGAAAGCATGCATTATATTTATTACAGAGGCAAAGAGAATGAACTCATATCCTGGCAGGGAGAGAGAAAACCTAAACTCTATAAAAACACAGCATATACACCAAATAAAAGGAAGTCTGAAGACATTTTAAGTCAGGGCACACGTCTCTTAACAATCTTTTAAAAACAGGAAGACAGCAATACGTACTGCTCTATAACTGGACAGAGAAAGAATGTATGCTCAAAAAAATCTATGCATGGATGTTGTAATATGTACGGACACATGTGCATAACATATATAATCTACGTTATGTATTTGCTGTTGTTGTCAACTGCTGTCCAGTGAACTCCGACTCATAGTGACTGTGTATAGGGTTTTCAAGGAGCAACTGGTGGGTTTGAACTGCCAACCTGTGGTACGTAGTCCAGTGCTGATTCTACAGCACCACACCAAGAACCACATTATATAGATATGTGTGCATGTGTGTGCATATATATAACATAATAGATATATTTGCTGTTATTGTTAAATGTTGCCCAGTGGGTTCCGACCCACAGCAACCCTGTACAGGATTGCCAAGGAGCGACTGGTAAGCTTAAACAACCGACCTCGTGGTTCAAATTGACATTGCAGTCCAGTGCATTAAGCCTCAGTGCTACATCAGGACTCTGCAGTTCCAGCCATCACATTAGGGGTGAGTTAATTAAATGTTTGGCCAAATATAGCAGGCTAATTTTTAAGTTGATAATTTTGTATGGTCTGCGAATGACATTATAAATTTTGGCATAGAAAAGGTTCCCCACTACTTATATATAAAGTTTCTAAGGAACAGCTGGTGGGTTTGAACTGTCAACCTTGTGGTTTACAGTCCAGTGCTGATCCTACAGCTATATATATGGAGTCCTGGTATTGTGCT
>NW_006408533.1:29782425-29788888 GCF_000296735.1 Chrysochloris asiatica | reverse complement strand
TGAGGCTTTCTGCTCTTGCAAAGATGTCAAAAGTCTTGGAAACCCTAAGGAGGGTCGGTATGAGTCAGAACAGACTCAACAGCACTTAACAACAACATATATAATGCACACATCTATATTGTTGTTGTTATATGCCATAGAGTCAGTTCCGACTCATAGAGATCCTGTACAGGATTTCCAAGACTGTAAATCCTTACGGGAGCTGAAAGATTCATCTTTCTCCTGTGGAACAGCTGGTAGTTTCAAACTGCTGATCTTAAGGTTTGCAGGCTGATTCATAACCACTACGCTACCAGAGCTCCTACACATCTATATATAACCTATATAAATGTGTGCACACACGCACACACACACACACACACACATATTTAACTGTGCCTAGATATGGAGTCCTAGTGTGATGCTGTAGAATAAGCACTGGACTGCCAATTGCAAGCTCAAGGGTTCAAATCCAGCAATTGTTCCTCAGAAACCCTATACAGGGTCACTATGAGCAGAATTGACTCAGTGGCACTTAACAGCTACAACAGCATGTCTAGATTAAATCAATAGATCTAGATGTATGTATTATTTGGTGATTTCCTAAGCAATGGTTTCAATCTTCCCAAATTTGGGGCCAGCCAAAAGTACTGTTATATTCTTGTCTTCTTGTCAGGATTTCAAAATAGACCTGCTATCTATCGCCTTTTCAACCGTCAAGTAGCTCTTCAGGTTTTCATCAGATAATGTTCATTCTTGGATGTAACCAATAAACAACTTCAGAAACTCCAAACTCAGCCTGCCAGTGGACAGACTAAAACAAAGATAGGGAAAACAATTTCTCCTGGCACTCTGAGTCAGTAAAGCTGATCTAAAATTATCCAACCAGACTTCTCTAGTTCAAATAAAATCTGTAGTGAATAAAAGGAATCCAGGCTATAAGGGAGAAGACTTAAGTTTAAATGTACCAAGTAGCAGTACAAGAGGAACAGCGTTGAAGGACTCACAGCCATCATGGGACTCAAAAGAATGTGAAACTGAACAACTAAGAGGCCACACATACTACTTTAGTAATAAACTTGTGGCACTTTAATAAGTCATGGTATTTCAAGAAAGGAAAAAGAACTGGATGGGAAATAGCAGTGAAATGGTTAGACGATCCATTAATATATATAAGTAAAATACCATGGCAAGCAGAGAAGTCATTCACAATAATGTCTCCTAATAAGACACCCTGTTTTGTATTCTTGAATAAATGCACTACTTGTTTTTCTGTAGCACAGGGAATTCTATGTGAAGCCAGAGGATAGAACCTTGACCAATTCGGCAAAATCTGGGAAAGCCAGGATTCTCTACAGGCTTTGAGTTCTGCCCATAATACCATTTAGAAGATATTAAATCAATGAATATTTCTTCACCTTATAATGTAAGAAAGAAGTAGGACACATGAGCCTAAGATCCTAAGAAACATTTTGTCTCCATGGGTACTTCCCCCCCAAAATGTATCAGGACTCCAAGTCACATAACTTCTCAGCACCATTTACTGAAGAACAATGCCTGAGGTGGCATTTGAAGGAAAGAAGACCAGAAAACCACCCTATTAGGATTTTTGGTGTCTTTAGAAGACAGCATGGTGTGTCAGACACAGAGCACTGGACAAGAATGACATCAACTAAGGGGTAACTATTGACCTCTCTCCATCCAGCACAAAGCAGAGTGAAGAAAATTAAAGATATAAGAAAAGCAAGCTGTCCAAAGGAAACAACCGGAGACCAGACCTACATAGTGACTAGGTACCACTGCCAATGTTGTGAAAAAGGTAAGAGTAGGCTGTACTGATCAAGTGGGAGGAAAATATGGAACAAAACTCAAACAATGAAAAATACCAGACTTATTGGTCTGGTAGATACTGGTGGAACCGCCAAGATTATGACCCATAGACACCCTTCAGGCCTGGAAGCAAATGCACCTCCATGGCTCAATTTTCAGCTAAATAATAAACAGGTCTATAAGGTGAACACTCAGCCACCCACTCTTCTGTCAATCTGTAGTATTGCCATGGTATTTTCAACAGCCTCATATGCATGTGAAAGTTGGATAGTGAATAAGGAAGACCTGAGAAGACTCGATGCTTTTGATTTATGGAGTTGAGAAGAATATTAAAAGTACCAAGGCACACTAACAAGAACAAGCTAATCTGTGTTGGAAGAAGTAAAGCCAGAATGCTCCTTAGAAGCCAGGATGGTCACACTTCGTCTCTCACACTTCAGACACATTATGAGAAGGGACCAGTCCCTGGCAAAGGGACAAAGTAAAGTAGAAGGTCAGCAAAAATGAAGACGACTTCCAATGAGATAGATTGGCACAGTGGCAGCAGCAATGGGATCAAGCTTAGTAACAATTGTGAGGATGGCACAGGGCTGGGCAGACGCAACAGCACCTAACAACCTAAGGTGAACACTAATGCCAAGGAGGGACGCACTCCTTAGAGCAATCAACCATATGAGATCAAAAGAGCAGCATCTGCCCAGGGTTAAAGGCCAAAAGTCATGAGGGGATAGGAATGAAGGATGCAAGGAAAAGGTCAACACAGGGAAGAAGTGGGAAAAGCGCTGTTACATTGTGGGGACTGCAGTCAATGTCACCATCAAAATGTGTACGAATTCTTGAATGGAAACCCAACTTACTTTGTAACCCTTTCCCCCAAATTAAGGACAACCGTTGTTTATTTAAAACAAATAGTCAAAAGAACTGGGATCTAAGTCAGCACCCCGCATCCTCCAGTGGGTTACTTTCCAGCATGAATTTCAATCACCTATCTATGAAATCGGACGGTACACTGGAGAATTCCTATGGCTCCTTCCATTTACCCTGTTGGCTAAGGGTTTATGACCTCATTACCTCTAGCAACTTCCCCAATTGCGTGCATGTTCAAATCATTTCAAGGAGTCCCCAATAATTTTCGGAACTCCAGCTAGCTTGATTGGCCTGCGGATCAGGAAGCCAAAGTTCTACTTCTAGATCTGCCTCTGGGTATTTCGTATTGCAAGCCAGTCCTTCATGAATCTCTAAGGTAAGTGGATGAAGTAATTTCTTAGTATCTCTAAAACTCAGTCCAGAAACACCATATCCTGATTAATAAGATCTTTTTAAACTTTATAATGCTTTTTATAAAAGTACAGTACAGTGACTGCGATCCTACATATACCTGAAGAAGAGCTAAAATTATAGCAGTAGTAGTATCCCCAAATAAGGAGCCATGGTGGTACATTGGGTCAAACGCTGGGCTTCTTACAAAAGGCCAGTGGTTCAAACACACAGGAGCACGATGAGGCCTTCTGCTTCCATAAAGATTTACAGCCTTGGAAACCCTGTATGGAAAAAGGAAATTACTATTTTCTGTCCTATAGAGTCGCTATGAGTCAGAATGGACTTGACAACCATGGGTTGGTTGTTGGATTCCCAAAAAAAGGTGCTGTTCATTCAGCCACTCTTGCTTGTCACTCCTCTCTTCACACTTGGCAGATTGTTATGTTGGTCTTGACATCTACCTGCCAAGCAACTTCCAACAGAAACTCTGCTCAGTCGCAGTAGCCACAGAAAACAAGGAAGTGCCCAACACTCCACACACCAACTCTGATTCACCCTTGCTCCATAGTAAGGATGAAACAGTCATTTCATTTCTCTACAGTTAACATACCCTGCCCTACAGATGTGCCGCCAGCTGATGATAGCATTTTCCCCACAATCCTGTGGCCCACAAAAACGAAATCCTTTGGGACAGAAGGAGGGAAGGGAACCAAGAGCAAAGGGAAAACACTGACAGTCTTTGAATCCTAAATATCTTACTGAGTAGTTAAAAAAGCTCTGGGCCATGGTTCAAAAAGCCTAGATTCTGCTAAGAGCTCTACTATCCCTGAAGCCAGCTGTGTGGCCTTAACTGGACCACATGCATTGTTTAAGCTGTTTATACCATTACAGACTTTGCAATCTAGTCCTATTGCTGTTGAGTTGATGCCAACACACAGTGACTCTATGGGAGAGGGTAGAACTGAGCCAAAGGGTATTGAGGGTTGTGCATCTTTAGGGAAGCAGACTGCCACAGCCTTCTCCCACGGAGTGGATGGTCGCTTTGAAACACTGACCTTTTGGTTACCACTCAAGCGCTTAACTACCATATCACTTCTTCTTGTGTAGCTGTTGTTAAGTGCCATCAGGTTGGTTCCAACCCATAGCAACTCTGCATAGGGTTTCTGAGGAACAGCTGGTAAGCTTGAACTGTCAACCTTGAGGTTCACACTGACTTTGCAGTATAGTGCATTAACCCACAATGCCATGCCAGGAGTCCTGACTCCTTTAATGTCAATGTGCTGCAAAGGTTTAGACAACTGGTCAAGTCTAATTGTCTCATCTTATAAATAATTTTAAAAAGATTCACAGGATTAAGTGGTGTATAACTTACCACATTCATCTACAAAAAGGGGGAGACAGCAGCTGGACATGAAATAATTTCAAGACTGCAGATTGTAATTTTATGGAATCCCTGAATGTTGCAGCTGGTTAATGCACTTGACTTTAAGTCCACCTAGACATACTTTGGAAGAAAGATCTAGCAATACAATTCTGAAAACGCAGCCAGTGAACACTCTGTGGAGCATGGTTCTAGTCTGGCAGCTTGGGATTTCCTTGAGTAGGAACTGACTCGATGACAACTGGTCTAATGTTCTGGAGTTTCATATCTCCTGTAGCCCCTGCAATAGACAAGTAGAGACCACAAGGCTAAGCGTGACTTATTTCCCTGCATGCTAATGCGTCAGACTGCCAAGTCATTTGAACGTGGTTCAAGCTCACCCACTGCTCCTTGGAAACCCTATACAAGGTCGCTATGGGTCGGAATTGACTTGACAGCACTTAACAACAACAACAACAACCCCAAGTAGCCATAAGGATAATCAAATTGAGACCCCGTACGCAGCTGGAAGACTCCAAGTATTGTTGAAGCTGTCCTCCACGTCATCTCTAAATATAACTAAATAGACACTCTGAATACCTCTTGGCTTCCCTGGTATAAACTTTCTCCCCACCTTAGATTATGCTACACCAGGACTAGAGCCCTGAGGGGAGAAATTCCTCTTCAAAGTCAGAACTACATAGCACTGCGTGTGGTATTCAGGTTGTTCTCCTTCAGAAGGAGAGGGGGAAAAAAAAAGTGGGGGACAAATTTCTAACACAGGCCAACATCAAAAAGGATATTCAAACCTGGTGCGTGTGGTATGTGTGGAGGGGAAGCAGAGTCAGAGCCGGAAATGCTCAGGCAAAAAAGACAATGAGCACATCCTGGCGCCAGGTGGGCAGGAGAAGGAACGTGGGCAGCAGCAGGTTCAGGTTCTCCAGGTGGGCAATGTGCAGAGCTACTACTTGTCCTGGCATGTACTGGCAGCCGTCCCTGTGCTGGCTCCACCCAGGAGGATCCTGGCTCAAGTTGGATGCACAGCTTGCCCCCAAGAGGTGGGCTCAGGTACAGTTTGGATTTCCTTTGTCATCCAGAGAACAGAGACTTACACCTTGCTTTGTGGCTCTTGCTGCTCCTTCCAGTTAGGAGTGGATAAGGTGAAGTGAGGAAGGGGAGTTTGAGATAGCTTAAAATTTGCTTGGAACATATGTAGACGCTGATATCTTTTCTATCACAAAAATATAAAAGTCTTCCCTCTTGCTTCGAGTGAGAACCAGACACTGTTTTTCCAACATGAAAATATATTTGTAGATTGGCATTGGAAGAGACCTTGGGGATCACCTAGTCTTCGCCTCTCGTTTTACAGATAGCAACATTTTCGAAACTACCGTTGATTACATGCCTATATAAATTATAATTCTCACCCAAGCTCCAAACTCAGTAGCAATTCCAGGTTAGAGAAGATGAAGTGGAAGCAGAAAGAGATAGAGATTACACAGGGAAAAATGTCTGAGCACGGATTCCCGTTCAATTTTCTGGCTCCAAACTGATGGTGCCTTGTCCAGAGCTAGGAAAGACGAGGATGAAGAAGCAAAGGAGAATGATTTCCTGCCTCCCCCACACCCGGGGGCTGCGTAAGGGCAATGGCCAGTCTGCCTTGGCTGACATCAGTCTGCTTTTCAAAACTTGAGCCATAACATTGCTGAGACGTTCTAAATGGCTAGGGGCTAGTTTTTAAAATTCTGGTTTGCCCCAGGGGAAAAATCGGTCTTTTGGTTTCAACCTCAGACAGAAAGAAACCCAGCTGCTATTAAAACTGAGGAGGAAATTGCGGGAGCAACCAAACAGCAATTCTTCTTCTCCAAGGGAGTTTCTCCAAAGTGCTGAAAGCTCATGGACAATGTGATTGTGGAGAAGGTCTGGAGACTCCAAACATGTCCCTCCCTACTGGAAGACGTGAGTCTCCCCGGGGCCTGGTGGGATGACCACAAAACCAAACACAGATTTCCACATTTCATCTGTATGTGCGTG
>NW_006408533.1:29776970-29777665 GCF_000296735.1 Chrysochloris asiatica | reverse complement strand
TGCTGCCTCATTTTCTTGAAATATTTCAATTTTTATTCCTTAAATGCAACTTTGACTTCTTCTTTCAGTAATATTTAGATGCAATTTATTAGAATGATGTGAAAGAAATGGTATTTCTGGTACCATGGAGATTATTTTCATTCTTATAACTGCAGAAAAAATATATATATATAAAATATCCTGACAAAAATCCTCCCCCCAACCCGCCCCTTTTTGGATTCTTTTCCAAATTGTGCTGAGACAACCATGGCATAAAAATAAACATTTGACATTTTAAAAGAAAAAAAGAGTAAGTGGACCAGTAGGACCTTCACTGGCAGAGCAGCAGGTGAGTCAAACCCAAGTTAAAAACGTAATGTACATGTTTGGTGGTATCTGTCACTGTTTTTGTTAAGTGCCATTGAGTCTGTTCGACTCATGCCAACCTTGCAGTTCAATCTGACCGTTCAGTCCAGCATATTAATTCACAGCCTATGGAAATAAAAATTTACAGTCTTGACCACCAATCTTAGAGTTAACACTTACAGGTTTTGTAATCTATAGGGCAGATCACTTCTAACTCTGGGTCTAAAGTAATTAAAAATTATTTTCTTCCCCATTTTATAGAACTGATGGAAGGATAAATACGATACACATAAAGGTCATCACAATATTTGATCCTTTCAACAGCTCTAAATATAGAAAAGAATAATATA
>NW_006408533.1:29767415-29776870 GCF_000296735.1 Chrysochloris asiatica | reverse complement strand
TTTCTTAAAATTTCCTATGACCAACTTAGTAACTTTACGGATGGATCAGGAAGACATTGTATATATATATATATATATATGTGTGTGTGTGTGTTTTTAAAACTACCAGGGGATTCAGAGGTGTAGTCAATGAGAAGAGTCCAGGAATATAAGTCTGTGAATGAGTCTTGGGACTCACTATCCTATAAAGAGCATAATGGAGGACAGGCCATCCCGGTTAGCTGAAACAGTAAACAGTGTCTCAGCATCTTCATGTGGCAATGGGACACCTGAGTGGTGCAAAGGGTGAGCATGCTCAGCAGCTAACTAAAAGGATGGTGTTTTAGTGCACCGGGGCACTTTGGAAGAAAGGTCTGGCAATCTACTTCCAAAAGATCAATTGCTGAGAAACCCTTTAAAGCATAATTCTACTCTGACACAAGTGGGGTCACCATAAGTCAGAACCCACTCAAGGGCAGTTGCTTGTTTTTTGTTGTTGCTGTTTTTTTCCGCATAACCATACTGGCTACGAATATAAATGAGAAAACTAACAACCAACTATCTAATATACAGCTTCTGCTCAGGAAACAAAATCGCTGTAAACATACTCCATGGTGGACACGTAAACTGGATGCCTTCAACTTGCCTTTGATCTTCCAACGCACTCAGTAGAAGGAAAGAACACAGCAACATTTGTTACATAGCCAATTGATTTAGCTGAAGACTTTTTTGTTTTTTAATTGTTGTTGTTATTATTATCGATTTTAATGCTGAGCCAAAAGTACCCAAAGTCTCCTTTCTGGAGCAAAAGCAATCACAAGAAAAACTGACAGTGGAGCATGTGGCCATTTCTGTCTCATAAAACGCAGCCTACTCTTCCCGCAGAGATCACAGGACTGTGATCTGGGCAGCAGCTACCAGGATTCAAAGGAGAAGTGAGAAAAGTCTCATAATGGGTGGGGATTTGGTGGAAAGAATAGACCTGGGTAAATTACATCATTCCTGGGTTTGTCCAGTGAATTGGATCACACAGCTTGTCACACAATGACTACTGACTCTCCTGGGGCCAGCAAAGCAACCCTGGGCAGGCCTTATCAGGAGGAATCAGTGTGGAAAAGTACTTTCTGAAATAAAACTAGCATAAACTAGGCATGTCATACTTGGTTGTGCTAAATTTCAGGGACATGGGAGGAGTTAGTTTACTATGTGTACAGGTTGGGGCCAACTTCGTTGGCTAAATGCACAACAAGGTCAACAAATCACCAGAAAATAAAATCTTTTGTTTGTGCTCTGAAGAAGACACTCAGAAGGGGAACAGTTACAAAGGCTTCCAAGACATAGCCAAACAATTGGTGGCATTGGTGTACTGAATCAAAAGGCTTGGAATCATAGTCTCAGGGGACAACTCAGTCAACTGACAAAGATAATGTTCTCCATCCTACCATGGTGAGTAGTGTTTGGGGTCTTAAAAGATTATGAGCAGCCATTTACGATACATCTATTGGTCTCTACTCCCACAAAGCAAAGAACAGTGATGGAAATCACATGCTCAAAGAAGAAACCAATCTGCAGGACTAAAAGGCTTCATGAACCCTAGCCTCTTCTTCCTAGATACCAGAGGAATTAGATTGTGCCTGGCTACCACTACCAACAGTTCTGACCAGGGAGACAACAGTAGGTCCGAGATAGAGTAGAGGAAAAAAATGTAGAACAAAACTTAAATTCCTAAAACAGGCCAGGACTGGAGGAAGACTCATTAACAACCTGTGATACGCAGATGATACAACCTTCCTTGCTGAAAGTGAAGAGGACTTAAACTATTTACAGATGAAGATCAAAGACCACAGCATTCAGTATGAATTGCATCTCAATGTAAGGAAAGCAAAAATCCTCACCACTAGACAAATAAACAACATCCTTATAAATGGAGAAAAGATTGAAGTTGTCAAAGACTTCATTTTGCTTGAAACAACCATAAGCATTAATGGAAGTAGTGGTTAAGTACCGTGGAGTCGTTTCCGACTCATAGTGACCCTGTACAGGGTTTGCGAGGCTGTAAATCTTTATGGGAGCAGAAAGCCTCATCTTTCTCCCGCAGAATAGCTGGTAGTTTTGAACTGCTGACCTTGTGGTTCACAGTTCATAACCACTACGCTACCAGAGCTCCTTGGAAGTAGCAGTCAAGAAATCAAACGATACATTTCATTAGAACAATCTGTTGTACAAGTCCTCTTTGAAGTGTTGAAGAACAAAGATGTCAGTTTGAGGACTAAGGTGCGCCTGATCCAAGCCATGGTATTTTCAATAACCTCATATGCACGCGAAAGTTGGACAGTGAATATGGAAGACTATGGAAGATATGATGCATTTGAGTTATGGTGTTGGGAGAATATTGGTAGTGCCATGGCTGCCAAAAGAACAAACCAATTTGTGTTAGAAGAAGTGCAGCCAGAACACTCCTTGGAAGCCAGGATGGACAGAGTTTGTCTCTCATACTTTGGACATATTGTCAGGAGAATGATATCATGTTTGGTAAAGTATAAGATTGGAGAAGAAGAGGAAGACCTCAACCGAGAAGGATTAATACAGTGGCGGCAACAATGGGCTCAGATCTAGCAATAACTCTGAGGGTGGCCCAGGATCAGGCAAGGTTTCATTCTGTTGTGCACAGGGTCACTATGAGTCAGTGCTGACTTGATGGCACCTAACAACAACAACAACTGGACCTATAGAGATTATAGAAACCCTGAGACAATCATTTTGATATCTTTGAACTTGGAATTGGGACTATTTCTGCAGGTCACCTTTCAACCAAATAGTAAACTACCTTATAAAATAAATATCACCCATGAGTTAAACAACTATGACAGTAAGCCAAAAAGTATTACTACTAGGGATCCAGTTCATACATGCATGGGTTTATTCCAAACAAAACATGTTTAAACATGTCTCTGTGATCAATGGATGACTATAGACAAGTTCTCTCAGTAAAACACATGTCGTAGTCTTGTTGTTGTTTTTGTTGTCAAGTGCCATCGAGTCGGTCCCAACTTGTAGAGATCCTGCATAGGGTTTCCAAGGAGCAGCTGGTGGGTTTGAACTGCTGACTTTTAAATTAGCAGTCCATTGTTTATCCTGCAGCACCACCTAAGGATTCCGTCAAAGAAACCGGCCCAATCAAAACAGTAGCTTCTGAGGGGATCTGCTGGGCCTGTGACAGTAAAAGTAGAGAGGTCAGCTCAGAAGGTCACAGACATTGTTTATTTGGATTCCAAAGGGGCAATGCTGATAAATTTTTTAAGGACCCAGGATGATCACTGGGACGTATTATGAAAATGTTTTAAGAAATTAGAAACTGCATTGATGAGAAAAAGGCCAGGAAAGTTGTGCAAAGGAATTTTTTTTTTTTTTTCCCATCACAATAATGCACCTACTCACTGAGGGGAGGTAAGGGTTGTCCTACCAGAATTTCATGAGAAGCCTTACCTCATTCCCCTTACAAGTCTGAACTTGCCCAATAGACTTCTTTTTGTTCCTCAAAATTCAAAGAAAATCTAAAAGAAACATGTCCTCCAAGAACACCCAAACTGTCATCTTGACATGGTGAAAATCGAAGAGCACAAAATTCTTCAGGGGAGAGTTAGAGACATGGAAACACCACCTTCAGAAGTGTATAGACCGAGATGGAGGAGATGTCCTGAAACAACAGCTTCACATTTTGGTATTTTATGTTTAATAAAAGTTTCTATGCATTTGTGGTAATATTTTTTGACTTAACCTTATAGATGAAGACCAAATGGTTACTATTTACCCCAAAACAAATTGGGGAATAAAAGCTCAGTCAATTGAAACAGAATGAAAACTAATGAGAATATTGGCACATTGAAGAACTTAGCCAATGACATAGAATGATGTGTACAAAAATTGGTAAAGATTGGCCTAATTTCCTATGTAAACTTCCACCTAAAATATTATTTAAAAACAAGAAAACACTGAGAGTAAGAAAGGAGGGGGGCAACAGACTATCTCCCATATAAGAATATAAATATTGAAAACATTAAAGGGAAATGGATTTGATCAGAAAATACACCCTGCCAATGATCCTTCACTTACTGTCTAGATCATCAATTTGACCATGTCTTATTTCTCCTCTATTCTCCAACAAACCGAATGAAATCAGATTCAAGAGAGAAGGTTTACACTGGCTGAGGCCCATCTAAAGGAAGCATTACTTCTATAGATTTTATACTTAGAAGCACTGAGCTGAAAACTATAGTATGAACCATTTCCTCCATTTTACAGAGGGAAAAGCTGAGGCATGGGGAAGTGAAATGATTAATCTAAGGTGTAGGATAAGCACTGGGCCATAAGGCTGGTTTGAACCATAAGGTTGGTGGTTCAAACTCACTAACAGCTCCTTGAAAACCCTATGCAGGGTCACTATGAATCAGAACGAATTCAGCAGCATTTAACAATGACAACAACAAAGTCACAAAGCTACTGTGCGTAAAGGACAGACCAACTGAATGTTGCCTTTTACATAATCCTTTCTCCTCTTACACGGTGTCAAGATTCACTGGATCCAAGGAAATAGGACATTCTCAGTTAGCAGTGTGTTTTAAAACATAGAGTAAGAAAAGTTTCTTCGTAGAGAGTCTTTCTTATGTCTGAATGCTTATTTTGATGACTGATAATTAAATGATTGTCAAGTGTTTACCTTCTTAACTTCACTCACACTCACAAGTGTTTCTAACAAAGGAAATAACATAAGGAAGTTGAAATACTGCAAAGATAAGGTCTTGAGGCTCCTTAGAATATCAGGAATTAATTCCTCTTCACTTCATCAAGAAAAAGCAAAGAAGCATAGCTTGGCGAGCTGGCGCTCACTGAAGGTTAAACAATGAACAGGCCAGCTGCTGTCCTGTGACCTAGAAACTTGCAAATGCATGGGAAATTGTTCACTGTCTTATGAGGTCACTGGACAAGTCCCCAAAGACATATCCTTTCCTCCATCTCTACCTCCTCTGCTGTGGACAGAAATTCCAGAAGGAAGCAACCCCATGTCAATGTCTACTCCAGAGAAGTGACTGCTACATCTCTCCTCCATCCTGGCTGGCTTCCTTAGGAGCCAGCTGTAAGCTAGGAGTCTACACTCCAGAGGAAAAAGTTACTTCGATGGCTTGAGAATTGTTTGTTGGTTTTTGCATGTGTGTTTCTTCCCATCCAATATCATCTGGGAATTACTGTGTGGTACCACAGTTGTTTTTTTTTTTTTTTTGATCTCTAAAGCATAGCACTGTTGCTGTCTTTAGAAATAAAAATTTAAAATAATTTAATGTGCACAAGACCAAATGGGTAAAGCACACAAATCCAAAGATCACAAGAAATCTTTTGTTTCCAGTTTCCCCCTTTTCCTTAGGGAAGGATTTCCCACACTTTCTTTAAATGGGCAACTTCTAAAGTTGTATTGTTGGGCCCTGACTCCCAGCAGCCCTGTGTACCACAGGGTGAAGTGCTACCCAGTTCTGCAACACTACCTGAGTAGATGTAAATCTAATCACTGTGATCTGTAGGTTTTTCAATGGCTGATTTTCAGAAACAGCTCAACAGGGTTTTTTTCCTAGTTCACCTGGGAAGTTCTGCTGATGTGTGCTCAGCATCACAGCATCACAGCAAGTCTCCACGGACAGTTGGACAGGGACATGCTCATGACATTCAAGTCTCCACTGACAGCATGACATGCTCATGACATGCAATGGCTAGGAATCGAACTCAGGTCTCCAGCGTGGAAGGCACAAAATTTACCACTGATCCAGCACCTTCCCCTACTTGTACGTATGTGTAAAAAAAAACAAAAAACACAGAACTAATTTCCAAAAGACCAGCATATACGTATATTTTCAGTAATCCATCAGTCCCAGAAAGTGAGGGATGTGCAGCACACCCACCACAATCACCTCAACTGTGTATTTAATTGGACTTCCTAGCGCTTGTCCCTGTTTCATCTTTGGCTTGGCGGCATTTTTCCGAGAGGGAAAGCAGTGCCGATTTGTGGAGATTCGAAAAGTACTTCAGGTTGACAGGTGCTATATAAATGAAATATCCTTCCAATTACTGCTGCTGTACTATATTGAATTAAGCTATATCACCATAACTAAGGAACAAGCCTGTCTACACAGTGGTGCCCTTTCTTGTCTGGGCACTCTTCAGACCCGTCTCCTCATAAATAAAATCATTTCCAAAGAGAGAAATCTAAATTACCTTCGGAAGCATTATTGTCCCTTGCACATTACGACACACCATCAAAATTAAACTGACAGAGCTTCAAAGTCTGTAAACTGGTTCCCAGGTAACAGCTCAAACTGTTCTCCCTTCATAGTGCCCAGAGCATCCTCTGTTTACTCTCTTCGTCGACAGAGACTTTGAGGGAAGGATCAGAAACTAAAAGCTATCGACAGCATGACAAGAGCGTCTCACATGACAGCTGAGGAAGATGATCACATTTACCCTGACAAACTCAATTGCTTGAGTAAATCAAGTGAAAGTCAATACAACCCCCCTCCCTTCACAGGTCCCATGTGGTTCTCCAATCCCAGGCCACCAAACCTGTTAATGGTGAAGGGGTGGGGGGGGAGCGGGTGAAAGCCAGCCCCAAATACTTGGAGAATGCAATACTGAGACCAGAAGAGTCTTCTTTCTGCCAGGCAGAACTTCACTTTGCAACACAAAGAGCTAAAGCAGTCTTACCTGGAAATTGAAATGCATTCTGTCCTCTTCATAAGTCCTACATGGGGACTTGACCTTGTCTGTCTGTTTCCCATGTTCTTCCCATTCTCTTAGTAACTTAACACTGCTGTAGCGAAAAAACCACAAGTCAGTGGCTTTAACGAACAGCAATGTATAGTTTAGGTAGCTAGAAGTCTGAGTTCTGTGTGTGACTCTCCTTCTTTGTCTATTCAGTCTCTGTAAAACAGTAATCCCTGAACTTTCTGGGCTTATACATTCATCTGCCTCCATCTTCATCAGAAAGAATCGGTCTTCATCCTTGTGTATTTCTTTTGGATCTAATCTCCTCTTGAAACCACTCATAAGTGACTGGATTTAGGGCACACTCTACAATGACTGATATGGCCTCATTAACAAAGAAAATTATGCTCCCAAAAGGAACTGCAGTCACAGGTTGTTGTTGTTCTAAAGTGCCGTTGAGTCGGTTCCGACCCATAGCGAACCTGAACAGGGTTTCCGAGGCTGTAAATCTTTATGGGAGCAGAAAGCCTCATCTTTCTCCAGCGGAGCAGCTGGTAGTTTTGAACTGCTGACCTTGCGGTTCACAGCCCGATTCATAACCACTACACTACCAGAGCAGTCACAGGTATAGGGGTTGGGATTCAACCACATAGTTTGAAGGAACATAATTCATTCTGCAACACCCATGAAGGACTACCTGTCCCAAAACAAGACCTAAGCTACATATGTTGTTGTTGTTGTTGTTAAGTGCCATCAAGTTGATTCAGACTCTTATCAACCCTGTATAGGGTTTGCACCAGGAGCAACTCATGAGTTTGAACCACTGACCGTGTGGTTCAAATCAACCTTGTACAGCACCACACTGTTGTTGTTGTTATGCGCCGTGGAGTCAGTTCTGACTCATAGCGACCCTGTACAGGGTTTCTGAAGCTGTAAATCTTTATGGGAGCAGAAAGCCTCATATTTCTCCCACAGAACAGCTGGTAGTTTCGAACTGCTGGCCTTGAGGTTCACAGCCCAATTCGTAACCACTACACTACCAGAGCTCCTAGAGCTCCTCACTAGGACTCCTGAAATAACTTAGTTTTTAGCTAAAAAGTCATGTGCTGTTGAGATTGTTTTATCTCAATAAGGAGATGAGTAAAGAGAATAACCACAATGACAATCAACAAGGAGATAGGACAGTAGTCTACCAATGACAGATTGGTAACATTGGACTGTGATCAGAAGCAGAAGGCTGAATAAAGAAGCTGGAAGGCAATAAACGTAGCCTTGTTCACCAACACTTAAAAATGTTCGTCCAAAAGTTTTCTTAAAGCTCAAAAAGGAAACACAGGATAAACAAAAAGTAATTTGCAGCACAGTAAATAAGCTAATACAAGAAGCAGTCTCGATGGCATCCATTTCTGCTTGTTGTTATTAAGTTGCATCGAGTTGGTTCTGACCCATAGGGTCCTATATAGGGTTCCTGAGGATCGGCTGTTGGGTTTGGACCGGGCCATGCCAGGATTCTCTAAAAGTTTCAGTAAATTCCACTTTTTCAGAATGGATAGTTAAGGGAAACTAGGCGGTCTAGGAAATACCTGTCATGTGACCTCAGACATTGATTTTCAAGTGAGCAGTCATGGCCCCTGGCAAGCTCATGTGCTGAATACCGTCCCACATAGACCCCCCTGAGCTTCTGTCAGAGAGAAAATCCTAGAGCAGCTTGACCAGGAATCTCATCCATATGTCATTGTTTATGTTCCTTGTGAGAGTGTATATGATACTGTGTTTATATGTTAGGTCCAAACGTCATCAATAAAAAATATTCAAAGTGCTCCTAAAATAAGCTTCTTTTAAAAATGAGTAAAACAAATATGGGATGATTGATGCTGAACACACAAAGTACAAAGATTTAAAAGTTCTGTTATTATCAGCCGAACAGTGTAAGCCTCAGGGACGTCCTCATTTCCCTTAAGAAACACATTGAGTTTCACAGAAATGCTTCATGATCTTTCTGAAATTTTATCAGGAGTCATCAGGAAACTCCCAGGTATAAATATGCATAAATTTTGACAGCATAATATTGGGTGGAAACAACAATAAACTAAGATCTAGTGAGTGAATTCTGGTCATAGTTCAGTCACTCACAGACGATGTAATCTTGAGCAAGTCACTACATTTCTCAGAAAATGTTTATTTTAGTCAACCAGTGTTCAATTCTAATGTGTGAAGAACTGTTTTGGGTGCATGTGATACAAACTAAAGCCAAAAACCGAGCTCTAGTGGGGTCTAAATGGAAGCCAGACAATGATAATGCAAACAAAAAAGACACAAAGTCAGAAGGCAAAAATACTAGGAAACAAATACAGCAGATGAGTTCGTGATACAGAAGGACTGGTCCATTGGCATACTGGCACGTCAACAAATATCCAATCACCCGAATACTTAAGATGCACCGGATTTCCATTTGTTCCTTAGTTCATTGCTTATGCACTTTGTTTAATCTAATAATGTGGTTTGTTGGTGGTTATGTGCCATGGAGTCACTCAACTCATAGCGACCCTGCATAGGGTTTCTGAGGCTGTAAATCTTTATGGGAGCAGAGAGCCTTGTCTTTATCCAGCAAAACAGCTGGTAGTTTCAAACTGCTGACCTTGCAGTTCACAGCCCGATTCATAACCACTGCGCTACCAGAGATATGCAGAGATTATTAACAACCTGAGATATGCAGATGATACAACCTT
>NW_006408533.1:29734922-29763830 GCF_000296735.1 Chrysochloris asiatica | reverse complement strand
TTTTGGAACCTTTATTTACTTATGTGGCAAAACATAGAATCAAAAGAAACAGCTGCAAATATCCATTAATAACAGAATATTGGATGTACTACATATGAATCTGGGAATATTGGAAGTCATCAAAAAATGAAATGGAACACTTAAAGGTGGATATTCTAGGCATTGGTGAGCTGAAATGCACTGGTATTGGTCATTTGAAACAATCATATGGTCTACAAGACCAGGAATAACAAATTAAAGAGGAATAACTTGGCATCCATAATCAAGATCTATCCTGAAGAAACTCTGGTAGCATAGTGGTTACGAATCAGGCTGCGACCCTTAAGGTCAGCAGTTCAAAACTATCAGCTGCTCCACGGGAGAAAGATGAGGCTTTCTGCTCCCATAAAGATTTACAACCTCAGAAACCCTGTACCGGGTCGCTATGAGTTGGAACCGACTCCACAGCACATAATCAGCACCACTATCCTGAAGCACAACACTGTCAGCAATAGGATAATATCCATACATCTACAAAAAGATCAGTTAGTATAGTTATCATTCCCATTTACAGAACAACCACTAAAGTTAATGACAAAGAAATTGAAGATTTCTACCAGCTTGTACAGTTTGGAATTCATCAAACATACAACGAAGATGTATTGATAATCACTGGTCATTATAATGCCTTGATGATAGAAATGATGCTAAAGATTACATGACAGATTTTTGTAAGACCAATGCCTTCCTTCCTCATTGCAAATACCCTTTACAATCATACACACAACAACTATACACATGGACCTCAACAGATAGAATACACAGGAATGAAATCGACTACACCTGTGGAAACAGACTATGAAGAAGTTCAATATCACCAGTCAGAATCAGGTTCGGGGCAAACTGTGGAACAGATTATCAATATGTAAATTCAGATTGAAGCTGAAAAACTGTAAAACAAAACAAAACAAAATCTACAGGAGCCTAATCACAACCTTGAGCATCTCCCCCTTAAATATAGAAAACATCTCAATAATAGATTTGATAGACTGAATACTAATGACCAAAGACCAGACAAATTGTGGGATGACATCAGGAATATCATGCATTAAGAACTCAAAAAGTCATTAAAAATACCAAAAACAAAAAAAAAAAAACAAAGACCAAAATGGATGTCAAAAGTGACTTTAAAAATTGTTCTTAAAAGTATAAGAGCTAAAAGGAATGAAGAAATCATGAAGTAAAAGAGCTTAACAGAAGATTTCATAATGTGAGAATTATAATAAATGTGTAAAGACCTGGAATTAGAAAACCAACAGGAAAGATCAATGTTTCAGCAAACCGAAGCAACACTGGAAGTACTCATTTGTGTATTCCAAGAAATTTGGAAGACAGATACCTGGCCAACATATTGAAATATTCCAAAAAAAAAAAAAATAAAGGTGACCCAACTGAATGCAGATATTAGCCAACAATATCATTAATATCACATGCAAGTAAACTTTCCTGAAGATCATTAAAAAATGATCGCAGCAGTACATGGACAGGGAGATGCCAGAAAGTCAAACTGGATTCAGCAGAGGACATGGAATGGGGCACTGCTTATACCAGATAAATGTTGGCTAAAATGCAGAGAATACTAGAAAGATGCTTACTTCTGCATTATTATTATTGACTATCCAAAAGCATTAGACTGTGTGGATCATAACAGACTATGGATAACATTGCAAAGAATGGGCATTCCAGAACATTTAATTGTGCTCAAGTCGAAGCTGTACCCAGACCAAGAGTTAGTCATGGTTAAATGTAAATCTCTAAACTTTTGATTACCACAGTCTGTTTTGATTCCCAATACTTGCAGAACAACTTCTTATAAGGTGTCTCTCATTTCTCCTGTCCTACTTGATTACTGATCAATTTCAAATCTATTATTTCATTTGATCCTTTTAGCAACCCTGGTGGTAGATGAGGAGTCTCTGGGTGGTGTAAATCTTCAAGTGCTTAACTACTAACCAAGTGGCATCTTAGCAGAAAAGCTTGACAATCAACTTCTGAAAGGTCACAGCCATTGGAACCCCTATGAAATTGCAATTCTGCTCTGAAAACCACAGTCAGCATGAGTCAGAGTCAAGGGATGGCAGTGGGTGTGGGGCAAATGAGAAAAGGGAGAAGGGCAGGAGTTTTATAGAGGAGAAAATGAAGGCTTTCTGTGATAGGTGACTGGCCCAAAATCCCTGAAGTCTGGGTATTCTGATGCCAATCCAACGCTCTTTGAAGTTTGCTGAGCCTCTTCCAGGTAAGGATCTGGTGACTTTCAAATGAAGTCATGGATATAAAAACTGTTCGGGCTTCCAAGACGCAAGATATAATTATTACTAATGACAAGGTAACTGGGACAGGCCATCTTAACTTGTGTGTCCTCATTCACTGGCCAGTTAGGGGAATCTGTCAATCTACACTGTAAACTGGTGGAAAGTAGGGACTGGTCTTGACATTTCTGTTTCCCCCAGGGCATCTGAAAAAGCACACAGTAGGCTCGGATCAGTGCGTATTGGTTTATTTATTGCCCGAGTTCATCCGCCAAGATTATCTTGTTTTCTGGCACCATACCAGTCATATAAGTTCTGGGCACCCTCAGGAGTCTCAGTAGGTAAAAAATAAAACACCCAACCCGGGCAACTTCCATACAACCCTGGAACTTTGATGGAACATTCTTGACAGACCATCCTTTCTGTTTCCTCCAGACTTCTCTTCTTTCTTTCCCCAATGAGGTAAATAAATATTTTAGAAAGAAAGAAAGTTTTGTGCTCTTTTGTTCTGTCTAATCTACCTACTGAATCAGAAGACTGTATGCTATCCCAAAGCAGTCTTCTTAGCTAAGTAGCAAAAAACGCATTAAAACAAAACAAAAAAAGTTTTTCTGTTGTTTTCTTACATGTTGTAAATAGCAAGAAATTCTTATCAGGATGTGAAAGTTCAGGTCCTGTTTATCTCTCACCCCCTTTCTCTGTCTTTAAGAGAGAGCAGAAGAAAACCAACCTCTCTCTTCATAACAAGACACCTTCTTTCTGCTCAGGCCCAGCTGGAAGCGGCTTTGTGGCCTCTAAGCAGCTTCGAACTTTCTGGCTAAGGTTGCTTTACATTCCTAACAGCTACTTCATTTTCCCTAATCCCCCAGACCAGAAGGGGATCATGCAATACCTCACAATAAAGTAGGTCTGGTTTTCTGACATCCTCTAGCAAAAGAAATTTTATGACAAACTCAGAATGTTGAGGATTGTCAACTGTAAGGGTTGTATGTGATTGCAACACTATTGTGTCACAGAATCACAAAAACTAGGTGATTAATAGGCTTTCTCCAGCCTAACTCCTTCATTTTACACTTGAAGAAGCAGGGTATCATGAAGCTGAAGCTTGGTCACATTGGTTCAGCTTCCAGGGGCAGAGGTGGGATGAGATCCAAGATGCCTGGTTCAGCTCTTGCCTTTACTATGCCTTTATCAATCACTTGGATATCAAGGGGAACCTTTAACAGGGCAAAACGTTTTTTGAGAGAGAAGTCTAATGAGAGTTTATGCATTTTCTTCATTGGCTTAACAATTTGGCAAGCATTAATTTGGCACCTTTTGTGCCAGAACTGTGCTAGGCAATGGAGAAACACAAGTGAAATGATGTAGACCCTTCCCTCGGAGAGAGAGAGTAAAGAGTGTTGTTTAACATTGTGACTTTTGTCCTGCCTTTAAGAATCCCAGGTCCACGCGCTCAATCCCCCATATCCATTCTGTGTCCTCTCAATCTATTCTCCACACAGCAGCGAGAACAATCATTTGTAAAAGCGATTAAGGTCATGTCATTCCCTGCTTCAATCCTTCACTGATTTTTCATTGTCCATGGGATGAAGTCCAGAACCCTTCAAAGGGTTAAGAAGCTCTTTACCAAGCATGCCCTCTACCACCCACCTCCTAGCCAGGCACCCCATCACTCTGATCCCAGTGTTCCTCTCTCTGTCCACCTCCCACCCCTTTCCCCTCATGCCAGACTCATCAGCACGCTTCTCTTACTCTTCAAGTCCCACCTTGCTGACCCCTGGCAGTTTCTCCAACTCACTAGGTTTCACTGTAAGCCATGTGAACAGACTGCTGTCCTTGTTTAGAATTCATCCTCCTGAGCCAGCCAGAATTCCCACTAGTCCACTGTCCAGTCACTTGTCTGAATGCACTTGTCTGAATGGACACCAGTTCTATAGGATGATCCCCAATACTAGGTGAGCACCCCCTCTGTGTGGTGGCAGAGCACCATGCTTCCTCTGTCTTACAGTCTATGGTTTTCTGTTTCCTTGTTAAGATATCGCTTCACCAGTAGATTGCAACCCCCTTGAAGGTAAATATTATGTTTGACTTGCTCACTGTGAGGCCAAAGTCTGGTACAGTGCTTGGCATTTAGCTAGTTTTCCATAAATACTTGTTGAATGACTGAGACTGGGTGAACGAATAAATATCTGAAACTGTGTATATGGACATTTCAAATGAGCACTGCCACCAAGTCATGATAGGGGTCAAAAGGTCCACTGTGGACTCAGAAGTCAGGTAACTCTGCAACTCAAGAATATCCTAAAGGGTGAAAACATTTTTGAGCTTTTGAAAAAAGAATCATGTAAGATTAATCGTCCTAAAAAGTTGTTCTTCTTGTTGTTAAGTGCCATTGAGTTGATTCTGACCCATAGCGACTCTGTATAAGGTTTCCAAGGAGTAGCTGGTGAGCTTGAACTGCCGACCTTGCAGTTCAAACACCATTGTAGTCTGGCACATTAAACCACAGCACCACACCAGGACTCCTAAAAAGTAGTCAGGGCAAATTAAAATCTGAAATATCCAAAGGATGACAGGAATGAAGTAATGAAATTTCCAAACTGAGAAATGCACAAGTCAGAGGACAAATACCAAAGAGGGTAGGGTGTCAAGGACCTGGGAACCCCTCACTACAATAGTATGTTTTCATCTGTGAAACACTGGAGAGGAAACTGAGGAAAGTTAGGGGAATGCAAGCCTTTGAAAAGCCTGTTAATGATCCTCAAACCAGATCTCCTAGAGAACCCTCCACGAGACAGCTGAGGGAGTCAGGCTTTCAGAGTATCTCCTGCTTTGGAATACACAGAGGGTTGCCCAGTTGGGTACGGATCCTTCAAGGAGCAGACAAGCATAGGGTTCCCCAATCCCAAGAAATGAGGGAGCTCTTCTCTGAAGTCCCCAGGTGCTGGTGGAACGTGTATGAAAGAGAAAGACAGGGACAGAGAGAGAGCAGAGGCGACCAGTGATGTGGAAGAGTCTTTGGGGCTGTAATTTATTTCACTCTTCTAGATTATTAAAATGAGGTTAGTGAGAAGAAAACATAACCACAGAGAAAAAACAAAAGGCAACAGGGAATAACATTCAAGTTTGACACAGGTAGATCAGTCGTGATGTGCAGTGGAGTCCTTTACAACTCACAGTGACCCTGCATAGGGTTTCCAAGTCTGCAAATCTTTATGGGAGCAGAAACTTCATCTCTCTCCCGTGGAACAGCTGGTAGTTTTGAACTGCTGACCTTAAGGTTCACAGCCTGATTCATATCCACTAGAGAGAAGTAGTAAGTTGGTGGTGGTGTGCCTTGGAGTCAATTCCAACTCATAGCGACCCTGCATAGGGTTTCCAAGGCTGCAAATTTTTACGGGAGCAAAAAGCCTCATCTTTCTCCCACAGAATGGCTGGTAGTTTTGAACTGCTGACCTTGAGGTTAGCAGCCCGACTCAAAACCACTATGCTACCAGAGCTCCTTAATGAGTTAATAAAGGTCAATAACTAAAGAGGCTCCCCTTAAAGAACGTCACTCACAGACTCCAAAAACATTTTTAGAGTTTTCCTTAAAGCCTACCTCTTCACAAAGTCTTCTCACAGTTAGCTGATCATTTCATTCTCTCTTTCCCTTCCTTCCTCTTTCTCTCTCCCTCCTTTCACACATTTCTCCTTCCTTCTCTGTCTCCATTCCTTGTCCTCTTCTGTCAACTGCTATCCCCAAAGCTAGCACTGACAGGCTATGATGGTTGTCAAAGAGAAAGAAGTAGTATAACCCATTCAAGTTGCAAAAGGAAACTAACACAGGCTAACTGAGGCCGAGCACAGATTCCGACACTGGACATTCACAAGGTGTGTTTCTAACACTCCTGGTTTGGGGAGAGTGCTAGGCTCTTTCAGGGGTGAGTACTGCCCAGCCCTTAGCATTTGTGGAGGTCAGTACATGGCTCATGGTCCCCACCAAGTGTAGAGGTCTGGCGACGTGCTCCCTATTTTCAGAGAACAGAAGCATTACACAGTGCCAGCCTCTCTGGTTGGCCTGGGATTTTCTCCTGGTGGAATTCTGGAAACCCAGCCTCCTCGAACCTGTCTAGTGACTCTCTGAAGTCACAAAAGCAACATTGTTCAATCCTGTCTAAAGGAAGATTAAACTACATTTAACAACCCAGAAAAGGTAATGAGCTCACTAAAAAATCAACACATGGTGGTGGCAGGGGCCACCCAACACCTCGGCTTCAACAAGCCATTCATCCCTGGCTATCCGGCTCAAGGGTTCTGACCCAGTGACATCACCCCACACCCAACAGGATTAAATGCTCTGGGCTAAGTCAACAGGCTGGGAAGCAGATCCTATAGGGGGCTCCAGAGAGGGAACCCCAAGTCTGCTCCAGGCCTTGGGCTGGAAGTAAAAGTTCCACAATCCTACTGTCTCTGGAAGCTCTACAAAGGCCCCTTACCTTCCTCTATGGCTCCCAACTTAACCCAAAGGGGAAGAGGAACAGAAGAAAAGGAAAGAGCCAAGCCGAAGTAAGAAGGAAAGGCGACTTAGTTACTTCAAAATGGAAAAGCATAGAATTTCAACAATGGGTTTGCCAAATTAAGAAATTTACATTTTTACCTCAGAAAATAGACACCTTTTTTGTGACTGCTGTTGTTGTGTTGGCATCTTAGTCAAAATCGGGAGTTAAGGAAAATCAAATGATCCAAAGCAAGGATCATTAGGATTCGGTGGTTAAGAGTTCATAATAGTTACACTGAATTCTAAGCCTAAGCTTACAAAATTTCCAGAGTAAAGCTCAGTGGAAAAAGGGTCAGTCAGTGATGCGGAGTTCCATCCCAGTTCTCCATAAAGCCAGCAGTATGCTGAGCAGGTTATTCAGAGGAAGGGAAGAGGCAAGTGGGCTTCAGACAAGGCCAGCTCAGTATCAAGGCCTCCAGGCTTGAGCCAAACCAAACAACTCAAGTCTTGGCACTGTCTCCTTCAGGGAGAAGAGAGGGAGGGAGCCCTGGCAGATAAAGACAGCTTTAGAGAACACGCCAGCCAGTCCTTCAGCCCATCCACATACACAAGGAACTTTATTTCCATGCCCCAGGGAATGTGGCGGTGAAATTGCAGAACTTCGTTTGAGATTGTAAATATAACAGTCAAGTTCAGAAACGGTAAGGCTGATTTTCCACAGAAAGTATTATCAGTGCTGTTCTGACCCAACAGACAGGGTGCTTGAGAAATCAGAATTTTGTCACTGGCCCCAGAATGGGTCTATTCCAGCTCGTCACCAGTTGTGTGAAAGTCAGAGAGTGAATTTGGATTTCCTCTTTTGGCCTGTGTTACCAAGCTACCGAGAAGGCGCCAAATATCAACTGTGTCTGAGTGTAATGTACATCCTTGCTTTCCTCTGACTAGTGTCTAGGAGCCTCCTGTGCCCCAGGTTTGTCTCCACAGACGTCTGGTGAAGGGTATGGTAGCGCTCGCTCTGAAGGAGATTTTGGACCAGGAGGTGACATACAGAACTTCCAGAGGGTGTATGACAGTCAGGTAGGGCAGGGCTAAGGAGTCAAGACAGGTCCAGAAGGAAGCAAGGCATACTGGGAAGACAATCCTAACAGCATATGAGTTTGTGCTGACAGAATGCTTTCTATGTGTCAGACACTGAGCTTGAGTATGAGAGAGAATCTGAGCTCTCTACTTATAAACCAAAGGAGCTCTGGTAGCGTAGTGGTTATGAATTGGGCTGCTAACCTCAAGGTTGGGAGTTTGAAACTACCAGCTGTTCCACAGGAGAAAGATGAGGCTTTTTGCTCCCGTAAAGATTTGCAGCCTCGGAAACCCTGTGAAGGGTCACTATGAGTCGGAGCTGACTCCATGGTACTTAACAACAACAACAACTTATAAGCCAACTCGAAGGCACTTAACAACAACAATAACAATTTATAGGCAGACAGACACAGGACAAGTTACTTAACCTTTTGATCCCTGACTGCTGTTGCTGTCAAGTGCAGTTAAGTCCATTCTGACTCACAGCAATCCTGTAACAGGTTTTCCAAGGTGGCTTTGATCCGCGGACCTTGTAGTTAGCAGTCCAGTGCTTATCCTAATGTGCAACACCAGAACTCCAGGATTACTCCTCGTCTATTTGTGGGGAGGAGTCCTAGTGTGGTGCTGTGGGTTAGTGCGCTGGACTGCAGAGTTGGTTTGAACGGAAAGATCGACAGTTCAAGCTCATCAGTTGCTCCTCAGAAACCCTATACAGGATCGCTATGGGTCGGAACCGACTCAAAAGCACTTAACAACAACAACAACAATTTGAGGGGAGAGAGAAGGCAATGCCTCATACCAAGAAAGCACCAAGTCTCACAGTAGAATAATGCTCATCCGAGGACTTACTGGTTATATTTTAGTTTTATTGCCCAGTTTGTTTCTTATCACTGGGGCATTTTTAATTTTCTTGTCTCATTTATGAGTCTATGGAAGGTGCAAATGGTTAAGTATGAAGCTACTAACCAAAAGGTTGGAGGTTTAAATCCTCAGAAGAAAGGAACAGGTGATCTGCTACTGAAATATCCGCCATTAAGACCTCGGACAGTACAATTCTACCCTGAACGTGGGAGTCCTGGCATTGCGCTGTAGGATAAGCACTGGACCATAAGGTTGGTTTGAATCACAAGGTCAGCAGTTCAAAGTCACTAGCTGTTCTTCAGAAACACAACGCAGGGTCACCATGGGTCAGAACCGACTCGACAACACTTAACAATAACACACATACACTTTCCATGAGTTGGAACGAACTCAACGGCAATGGGTTTTTGTCTCATTTTATCCTCCTAGCTTCCTAGGAAGGAGTCTGAGGAAAAACTCATCTCCTCATCGAAGCAGTGTGGAAACGGAGGCACAAACACACGGTGACTCACCTTGGAACAGAGAACAGAGGGTGGAATGCCCAAGAGAAGACTACAAATGCTCCTCATGTGGTTGTTGTTGTTGTTAGGTGCCATCGAGTTGGCACCAACTCATAGCGACCTTATGCACAGCAGAACGAAACACTGCCTGATCCTGGGCTAACCTCACTACTGTTGCCACACTTGAGTCCACTGATGCTGCCACTTGGCCAATCCATCTAGTTGGGGGTCTTCCTCTTTTTCTCTCACCCTCCATCTTACCTCAAGTGGTAGTATGCATTCTTCTCTTCATTACACTTACTAACATCATAGAGGAGTGTCTGGGTGCTAGATAGTCCCTAGGATATTATCCACCTGGAGCGTTATTTCGGGTGTTTTCTATTTCTTTACTTTTTGTCCTCCCACCGGCTGAAAGATTAAAAGACAGGACTCCTTTAGGCATAAAGGATAAGCCCAAATAGCACAGCTCAAGTGAGGAATAGGGAGAATTAGAGGAGAAGAGGAAAGCTTCTTAAAACTCACTTTCCAATTGCCCTGTAGCCCAGGAGCTTAACTACCATGAAATTTGTCCGTCCCTTCGACTTTGGGGAGTTTCTAACTAGCTAGATAGAGTCTTATCCTGACAGTTCCACCTCACAGTGTTGCTAAATAAAACGAGAGTAGATTCTGTCAGGTGGTAAAATCATATTTTCTTTGGCCTTTAAGGAAAAATCAATCCAAGCTGGGTCTGAATGCCCATCCATACGGATCTCACAGACTGGGCTCTGGAGTTACAGGGCTAGAGCCCGTCAATCAGGGCAGTTAGGCATGAGTCCCAGGACCTGGGTGCCCAACTGAGCCACGAGAGAAGACAGAGGATAGACAACAATGGGGGTGGAAATGCTTCTTAATACCATGTCAGACCCCAGCTGTCTGCGTGTTCTGTCTTACAGGAGCAGGCACCAATTCATAAAACCCTCCCTCTTACCTGTCAGGTCAACCACACCTAGCTGACCCTATTTCACAGTTTCATGAGAGAAAAGAGAAATACAAGGAAACGTCAGCGAAGTCAAAATGGCTTTGTACATTGAATGTTGGAGCGCAGGCAAGGGATAGAAGGACGTAGGGTAATTTTGAAAAGAAGAGGCTACAGCAGACTGAACAGTTGAGGTAAATGGCACAGTACAAAGAAAGTAGCCCGGTCAGGAAGCTGTCAGTCTCATCTGCTAGATGAATGACACAGGACATTTGGTTTCTCTGGGCTTCAGAACCATCATGTATCAAATGCATACAACTGATGAAATGGATTCATATCCCTTCCAATTCTGTGGAGGAGCCCTGGTAGCACAGTGGTTAAAGTATTTGCCAGCTAACTGAAAGGTTGATGGTGTGAACCCACCAGCCACTTAGAAGGAGAAAGATGTAAAGGCAGCAGCCTCGGGAATCCTATGGGGCAGTTCTACTCTGCCCTACAATGTCACTGTGAGTCAGAATTGACCCCATGACCATGGGTTTGATTCTCTGGTTTCCAACTCTGAAAGTTTTTTATTTCATCACTCTACATTTGATCTCTATGATGACTATTTCTTTGTCTAGCACAATAAAAGATGTTATTCAAAGTGATGTTTTCCCAAGCTTGGGAATTTCTCCACTGACCTAAGTTTGAAAATTACCCTCCATCTTAATGACTTAGATCAAGGAACTCAAAGGCAAATGAAAATCACTGCAGGAAAAGGAGATCAGACAATAAGATGAGAGAACTGTATCTTCTTCATTTGTTGGAAACAAGGATGTAGAAGAAATGACAGGACAGTAACCAAAATGCACCCAGTGAGAAAAAAACGCGGATTCTAGATGTGATAATCCTATGTTACCTCTACTGGAAACCCTCCTGATCGCCCAGATATGTTAGACTAGCACTTTCTGCACATTACAAGCTGTATCTATCATAGGGAAGCAGCCGTGTTAATTCTCTTTCTCCCAGAAGATGGTAAGCTTTCTGCAGACAGAGAAACTATCTTAGTCAATTTCACATGTGTAGGATTTTTCACAGAGCCAGTAGAAAATAATTGGTCTTTCCCCCTCCCCCACAAGTGAATGAATGAGCTTTGAAATTACTTCCCCAGTAATAATTAAAGGGGAAGAAGGATCCAGGCCACAAGCTTAAGGATCTCATTTCTGGGAAGATCTTCAGCAGAAAGACAAGGTACACTGGTCTGGAAGTGTTGGCTCTTTCATAGTTTTCATCACCATTTTCAAGAAAATGTACAAAAGAAAAGAAGGATGTACCTCCAGGGACCTTGTCATTACTTTTTTGCAAAGCATCATCCAACTTTGAAATGCTTTAACCCAGAATAAAACCCAAGTTAAAATGCAGAATCCTAAAAATCTGTGGTTACATACTTCGAGAGGACAGGAGTCAAATAGCCAGTTGTCTTTTTTTTTTTTCCTTCTTTTAATATGGCTACGTATCTAGAGTGAGCTCTAGAATCAGATGACACCGGTTCTAATTCTTTCTTGGTCCCTTCTGCGTTGTATGGCTATACTCAAGGGCAGACTGATGAAATCTCTCCAAGAGAGTCAGTAGAGGAATTATATTCAATGATCTCCAAGCTACCTCCATGTTCAAGTTTCTGTTAATCCGAAGCCTTCCTACACTATCCACTGTCAAGTCACACAGTTCTTGCTAGTGGCCACAGTATCTCTGACCATTGTTATCTAATGGGTATAGATTTTCCTTCTAGATCTTTTGATTTCTTAAAAGATGCAGCTATTCAGAGCTCCAACATACACTATCTCTCTTTTTCTGTCCTGGAAGATACTCCCAAGGATTTTTGTTGTTATGTGATGTGGACTTGGTTCCGAACCATAGCCACCCTCTATAGCGTTTCCAAGGAGTGACTAGTGAGCTTGAACCACCAATCTTGAGGTTCAAACCAATCTTAATGTCCAGTGCATTAGCCCACAAAACCAAACCACCAGGATTCTCAAGGATAGAGGTCAGGAATGTACATTTCAATAAAATATCCCAGAGAGACTGAGTTTCCATTCCTGTACACATCACTGGCATCGAGGCCCCTTGTCTGTGCTGAGATGCATGTCGACATCTCAAGAGGAGGTAAAGACTCCCATCATTTTAAGAACAAAATCTTCAAAGTCACAGCCACAGCCCATAGCAAACCAAGCACATTTCCAACAATAATTGGTGCATAAATCTTGGGGCCCCCCTTTCTCCCTCTTTACATTACCCTTCAATAATGATGATCTACCACTGGCTTAAACTTTTGATTTCACTCTAATTCAATGGTCATGTTGTCCCCAGGCACCTATAAGTGGTTGTGACAGGAGAACAGAAGTATGTTAACATGTCACCTAAGAGCTATGTATTTCACCTCGCCAGGCCAAGCCAAGAGAGAAATGAGTGTGCACATACACTTACAGAGAGGAAAGTGGAGCAAGAGAAAGGGGAGAGAAATAGTAATATTAACTTGGAAGCTGAAGTCTGAACCAAGCTTTAGACCTCATTCTCTTCAGCTAGCTTGAGATATTCTTCCATGTTTGGGCTGGGTTTTTGTTTGCTTGTTTGTGTTGGTTTGGATGTTGGTTTCCATCAGTTGGGAACAAGCACTAAATGAGCAAGATTCCAAACTTTCCATTGCCACTTCTATACATCTGTGAGCAAGGAGAGAGCTAAAGCCTGTTGCTATAGCAAACATGTATTTAAAACAACTTCAGCAAGCTGTCCGTGGGAATGGATGGGTAGGTGACCAGCAGACATCAGGATCCTTCCAGAGCCTGTAGCAAAGTCATTCTTTGTGCCCTGCTATGAGCTGAACTTGTCATATGGTGACATATCAGTAACCAAGATGTACTGGTAAGGGTCAAAGCAGTCGGGCTCCTGCTTCATGGACACTCTGTCTCTAAATACAGTGTAAAGGGCAGTCACTCAGAGCAAAGGTAGCTGCGGGGCAGGAAAGCTGTGCAAGTGCCTTTGGTAGGTAGTCGAGGAGGTCTAAAGGCACCATTACTGAGTATGCGTCCTCTACAGACAGTATGCATATTATAATAGATATATCATAGATGTGTGTAGATAAAATCATCATGGAGTCCTGGTGTGGAATGCTAGGACAAGCACTGGACTGCTAACCACAAGGTCGGTGGCTCAAACTCACCAGTTACTTCTCAGACACCCTATAAAGAGTCGCTATAAGTCGTAACAGAGTCCTGGTGTGGCATTGCAGGATAATGCACAAGACCACAATGTCAGTTTGAATTGCAAGGTCAATGGTTTAAACTGTTCCTTGGAAACCCTATACAGGGTCACTGTGGGTCAGAACCAACTCGACAGCACTTAACAATCGCCATAGGTCATAAATGTATGTATGTTATGAACCTGTATTCTAAAGGAGCTCTGACGGTGCAGTGGTTCAGGCTTTTGGCTGCTAACCAAATGGTTAAAACCCCCAGCTGCTCAGCAGAAGTAAGGTGTGGCATCTGTTTCTGTAAAGATTTACAGCCTTGGACATCTCACGGGGCAGTTCTGCTGTGTCCTACAGGGTCACTATGAGTCAGGATCAGCTTGATGACAGTGAGTTTGGTTGGGTGGTGTTTTTCTTATTGAAAATTATCAGGGGGAAGAGTAAGATGAGGGAGAATACCAACGCATTTTGTGTGTTCGGACAGCAAGATCGGTTTGAACCACATTGCCAGCAGTTCAAACTCACCAGATGCTCCTGAGAAACCCTATACAGGGTCACTATGAGGAGGAACCAACTCAATGGCACTTAACAACAACAACCAAGATATTTCTAAGCAGTCACTGGGTGGTGGTGGTGGTGGTGTCAAGCACCAACGAGTTGATTCCTACTCATAGTGACCCTGTATAGGGTTTCTGAGGAGTGGCTGGTAGGTTTGAACCACTGACCCTGTGGTTAGCAGTCCAGTACTGATCCTATGTTGCCATACCAGGTCTCATAGGCGGGCGTCTACTCTATACCAAGTGTTATTCAGGCATTTGCACATGTATCATCATTCTTAATGGTCAAAATATCCCTCATCCATTCAACACATGAGAAAGTTAAGTTGGAGAAAAGGTTAGTAGCCTAAAGTCAAGTTATCTGGTAGTACTGAATGGAGCTAAATCCAAATGCAGTCAGACCAAATACCAAGTCTAGATACATAACAAACAAGAGGAACATCACACTGCCTAAAAGTGGAATTTTCCTCAAGTCCTGGGGTTACACCCTTATGAAAATACCCCCAAGACCTCAAGAAAACTCATAGCCAAGAATGTTCCCTTACTTGACAAGCATCAGCATTCCCAGGGAAGCAACTCCCCTTCCCTGCTGCGTCCAGGGCAGGACTCCAAAGGAGGTGGCCCAACCCTACACTCCTCAGGCAGATGTGGAGCCTGGAGGTGTTTTCTTTTCCTTTTCTTATTTAAAGAGAAAACAAAACTCTACACACTCTCCACATGTGCAAAGCCTCTCGTGCTGCCGCCAGACAATAATTTTACAGCCACACGTTGACCCTTGTACAAAAGTAAAGAGGAAAAGCCTGCACCCCACCCACTCCAAGCCCAGGCCAGTCCATCTTTGGAATAGCTCAGGTCACAGAAGAACAACAGGAGGGGGGAAGGCTGAGCCAAAGGAGAGGAGAGGACTGGGAAGGAGGAAGCATAAAGTTTAAAGGTCACGACAAATGTCAACCTAAAACCAGTACTGTATGAACAGCACACAGGCTCAATTCTAGACAAATAAGTGCTGCAGGGAGGCAAGGTATCATGAGACTTTATTAACTGTCTTCCTGGAATCATATACATAGAAAGTCTGTTCCATGGTATGAGTTGTAAAGCACAATATTTATCCCTTGGGGGGAAAACCACAGAACTGATATTGAACCCACAATACACACCATCTCCTCATCTCCTCCCAGCTAGCCTCTGTTCTTGCGGCACCTCCAGGGCCCCCACAACAGGAAATACCACCTAGATTTTGATAAGAGTGGGAAGGGTCACATCCTGATGCTAACAGAGGGTAGTGCTCTATCTCTGCTTTCTGCTAACTCTTTCCCAGGCTTGATTGGGCCCCACTGGGCCCAAATGAGGCCTGAGATGAATGGGGTCTCCCATATCCTCTTCACCATGGGTGGCTGTATCTCTGTGCCCAGTTGTCTGGGGATCCCACCTCTATCTGTGGCATGCCCCTCTGTGGAGTCCAAGGGAGTAGAGGAGAACACAGTGGATGGCTGGTCTGGACTTGTCTTCTTGCAAGGGTTTCTGGGACAAATTTTCTGCCCACCTGTCCAGTCCCACTGTGCTTCCCATATTGGCTGCTCACCAGGTCCCCTGGGAAAGTTCAAAGCTAAATAAACGCATACACAAATAAGTGTGTGTGCATGTGTATGTGTGTGTGCATTCCTCAGCTCTACCCTAAGAAGTCCATTTATTTTGAGAGAGTTCTGAGAACTCTAAAAAAGGTCCAGGTAATTCTGATGTTCTGGTAATGGAGTGGTTACGAGTCGGGCTGCTAATCTCGCAGTCAGCAGCTGGAAACTCCCAGCAGTTTTGCGGGAGAAAGATAAGGCTTTCCACTCCCGTAACAATTTACAGCCTCGAAAACCCTATCCAGACAGCACTGCTACGAGTCAGAACCGACTCCACCACACATCATCAATTCTGATGCAGTCTCTGAATGTTGCACTTGACACACTCATCTGGAGACTCAGTCCATTCAGAGGCAATCTGCATCTGAAACTCAGCCAATGAAAACTGAAGTATAGTTTTACTCGGGCACACACGGGGTCACCATGAGTTGGAGTCAGGAAAAGAATGGGAATTGTGAAGCAGCCTTAACAGCAGGCTGCAAATGGATGTTGCAGGAAATTGAAGAGCACAGAATAGGTCTTCCTACAAATGGAAACCAATGGTCCAGAAAAGGTGGCCCAGGGTGCATCAGCCTTCTGTAATGACATCAGAGCTCCCAAAGCACCATAGAGTTCTCTGGATTCTCTTCAAGTGACAATCCTGGGTCTGGAAACATGCCTCCACCTTCAGGTCTTTCCCAGGTGCCACCCAGCATTAGAAAGCATGTCAAAGGCCCCCTTCTCGTCTAGTGAGTCTCTTCTCATCTCTGTTGGAATTTGGCTTAATGAGCTCCCAAATATTCTGTAGGAAATAACTGATATGTTTAACGGAATGTCATGAAATCTTTTATGGGCTGTTCTTGAACAATCAAGGCAGGTGCTAATAGCAACAACAGTGTGAGGTACTTCCAGAACATCATCTAAGTGTAGACGATAAAAGGATAAATCCACCTGGAAATCCTTAGGACACTTCAAAGATACAAAAATTCTAGAATACAAGGACAACCCAAAGGCAAGAAATAGAAGAAAGTAAGTAAACACAAACAAAACAAAGCAGATACACTCAACACATGCTTGATGTCTAACTGATCAAGAGCCAAAAGGCAGTGAGCACTTGAACTCAGCATCCCAGTGTTAGCCAGGGGCAAACCAAGTGCTCGCCAGGTTCCGACTCACCATTCAGCATCTTTCCCTACTGGTGTTGTGCCCCCACCCCACCCCGCCCCCATCTGAATAAGTTGGACAGGATGTCCTCATTCTCCTTCCGTGACTTTTACAGAAACTCTTCTCATAAACATATAAATAGTTATGTATAGACTGCGTTCCTGTTTGAACGCAAATCAGTGGTATCTCTCCCACAGAATGTGCTTGTTTCCAGGCAGTGGACGCAAAGAAGAAGAGACTAGGAGGAGAGCCTTTTCCTTTTGAAAGAATTTCAGGTTCTACTAGTAGCTAGGCAAAGTATGGCGCTTTCTTTAGCGAGTGGGGCTGAAAATTTGGGATTCAAGAATTTCTGGAACGAAATCTCTATCCTGGGTCCAAACAGAACATGGTGAGTCTTCATTTGCTTGGTCTGGACAGCATACGGACACAAAGATGGAGTCAGGCCTGCTGTTGAAAGAGAATCCTCACCACAGTTACATATTGTTAAGGTTTGTGGAAGAATTCCATTAGCGTTTCCTCCTATTTTCGAACCATCAGCTTTCAGACTATCTGATTCCCTGATAACAGCATGGTGGTCCTGCAGGGCATAGACACACACCACAGTGGCACAGCCTGGCCCTTCATGAAATTCTAGGGGCAAAATGGCAAGAAGGAAATTAAGTGTTGTGGGTGTCTCTGTTTGTACTAGATTTTCTTATAAGAATCGTCATAGGAAAGAAGATAACTTTGAATTCTTTACTCCCCACACTCACATTAACACAGATAGTTGCCTCCAGACTAGATTCCATGAAAAGTGGAAGAAGAGGAGGGTATACTTAGAAGATCACAATGTCCATGAGAACTTTGTGTGAGCCAGGGCAATGGAGATGCGTCTCTTCTGAAGGCTCCTGAAGAAACCACACCCTCCATCACAAAAGGACAAATACTCTATGGCATCATTTATATAAAAAGACAAGACAGGCAAATGTTTAGAGACCAAAGTTGATTAACGGTTACCATGAGCAGGAAGGAACTCTGGTGGTGCTGTAGTACTTCAGCACTGGACTACTAACCACTAGGTTGGTAGTTCAAACCCACCAGCAGCTCTGTATAAAAAGATGAGACTGTCAACATAAAGGTTTATGATCTTAGAAACCCTTCACAGGGTTGCTATGAGCCAGAAGTAACTTGATCGTAGTGGATTTGGTTTTGGGCTTTAGTATCAGAGGTTGTTAAGTGTCATTGAGTCAGCTCCAAACCACAGAAACCCTGTATAGGATTTCCGAGGAGCAGCTGGTGAGCCTGAACTACCAACCATGCAATTCAAACAGCTTTGCAGTCTGACGCATTAACTCATAGCACCCACATCAGGATTTCATCAGGATAGAATGGAGGACGAAAGAAAGAAGAAGGGGTTTTGTTGCTTACGGAGTACTGAGTTTGGGTTTACAGTAATGAAAAAAAAAAGCACTGATTAAGGATAACAGCTTTACAGTCGATTAATGTAATTTTTGTCAATAAGTTATAGTTATACAACTGTAAAAATTAAAATTGGCAAAAGTTGTGTGATTACTATATTTATCACATCAACACACAGTACCTCATGAGGTTACTTATGTATAAACAACCATCCCATAAGACTGGTTCCTTAGTTTTGAGGTTTGTTGTTGTTAAGTGCCATCGAGTTGGTTCCACCTCATAGTGACCCTATGTAGGTTCTGGTGGCTTTGAACCACTGACCTTGAGGCCCATGCTTATCCTATGCACCACACCAGGACTTCTGAGGTTGAGGGTAATCGTTTTATGGGACATCCCAGTTCACTGGCCCAATATGGTGGTCAGTGTGTCTGTTCTCTTTCCTAGCTCTCTTTGCAGTGTCTTGGGCATGAAACACTTGAAAGCAGCCACCCCAGGTATATCTCTGTTCACCTAGACCGACATAGGAAGAAGGAAAGTCAGGAATAGCAAAAGGAAATAAAATATGTGGCTAATTGCCTCATTGAACAACTGACCCTTTTGTTATGAGACCAGAAAAACTGGTTGGTGCCTAGCCACTACTGAATATTATGATCAAGGATTCTACAGAAGCATCCTGATCAAAAGGAGGAAAATACAGAACAGAATTTCACATTCTAGTAGGATTCAGATTTTCTGGGGCCATGGAGGCTAGATGAACTCCGAAAACTATTGAACTGAGATCATTTTTGAACCTTAAAGCAAAAATATTCCCTGAAATCTTCTCAAAACCAAATAATAATATTCTAGCTTAACTAAAAAAGAATGTCTGTCTTGAGTCCTATGCTCTTTAAAGACCCACGTGCATGGGGTCAAACTGACAGTAGAAACTGGGAAGACTGGACAACAACCTTAGGGGCCGTGAGTCTATGTTACTAGGGGAGGAGCACCTCAGAAAAGGGGGGGTGAGAATGGCTGCGCAACTGGAGGAATGTAACAAATGTCACTGATGTGTGCATGTAGAAATTGTTGAATTGGTGTATGGTCTGCTGTGCATCTTCTCAACAACAACAAAATAAATGATAAGGAAAAAAGAGACAGAAGACAAGTGTCACACTAAAGTAGCAAAGTGCTGGTGTGATGCTGTAGGGTACACACTGGATCCCAAAGTAGGTTTGAACTGCATGGTCAGTGGTTCAAAACCCTATACAGAGTCGCTGTGAGTCAGAACAGGTTCAAAGGCACTGAACAACAACAACATCATAGCAGAGGTAACAAGCACTCTTTGAAAGAACTTTCTTATAGTTTGAAAAAAAAAATTCAAGATATCCTCCCCATTTGTTCCCAAGGGACTTGTGGTTTTTAGAACCAATATTAAATTATAAAATCCAGTCTCGGGCTATACCCAAAGCTTCTAGTGGTTGAATTCACACAGAAAGATAAAAAAAAAATAATAATAAAGGTAGAGAAGTAAAAAAGGAGGATGTAACAAATAGGAGGGTTCTCTCCAGAGTCCGGCTGTATATGTCTTGTTCTGATCATGAATGGATGTTTCCAGTTTTGTCTTTTGAATTTGAGATTTGAAACCAGAATACCTCTTAGAAGACAGGCTGTCAAGACTTTGTGTCACATACTTTGGACATGTTATTAGGAGAGACATCATGCTTCTCATTCCTGGAGAAGGACATCATGTATGGTAAAGTAAAGGGTCAGGGAAAAAGAGGAAGGCCCTCAACAAGATGGACTGACACAGTGGCTACAACACTGGCTCAAACACAGCAACAACTGTGAGGATGGCGCAGGTTAGGGCACTGTTTCGTTCTGTTGTACATGAAGTCACAAGAGCTGGAACCGATTCAATGGTACTTGACAACAAGGACAACGCCCAAATTCCAATGGGAAACATTTGACCATAGGAGCTCTTGATGTCATCAGAGGACAGAGTTCCATTCTGGACTAGACACCTCACTTACATTCCAGCCCCAGAACCCACAGGCTTCCTGGCTTATCAGCTCTAAGCATTCAGCTTAACCTCCCAATTGTATCTTCTCATTTTCCCTTTCCTAGTTTACCTCTCTCCTCAGTCACTGAAAGAAAAGTCGCCACCTACAGGTGTCTAATACTCCACATCACTTCATAGGGCCCTTTACAGAGATGAAGCGAATCTCTCAGCCCATCCTCCACGCCTCACTCCCCTCTGAGTATGGAAAATGACTCACAAAGCAAGAAGTCTTTGTCTTATTCCTAAGGATTTCCACAGGATTTTCCTGAGCAACTAGGGGTAACTGTGAAAGTAACAGTCTTTGGAAAATACATCTTTCTATATACTATAAGAGCTTTTCAACAGTTCAGAAACTACAGTCTCCTTGTATAGCTCATTGTCTGATATGGTTAAGCTGTGATCTCTATAATTCCACTAATGGTAAACTTGAATCTTCTGAAAATGAAAAGAACAAAACGCCCGGTAATCAGCCCCCAAAAAACAAACGAACAAAAAAACTTGACATTCATTCTTCATTCTAGAACTCGCTCACTGAGCACCTGTTCGCTCCTGCTCACTCTGCTGCTAGAGAGAGAGACCCGCATCGTAACCGCGATTGCTCACAGTCCACTATGAGGAAGGTAAGTCACTGGAGCAGTCAGAAACAATAGAAGGAACAATGTCGTAAAGCTGGACAGAATCCAGCAGGATTCCAACCTCCATGTCAACAGAAGTCGTTTTGTTTTGGAAAACACAAGCGTGGACTGATCCTACCTTCAGTGATCAGTAGGAGGGTGTTGAGGCAAAAGATTGGCCATGGGAAGAAAAGAGCACATGAAACACTTATTTGAGAGAAGCCTCTATGAAATGATTTCATTTTATTTCTAAGCATCATGTGAAGAACACTTGCTATTTGCTCTGAAGAACAAGAGAAGACATCAAAACTTGAAAGACACAAGAATAAGTACATTTTCACACTGAACCCAACAGTGGCTCGCACTGTTTATAATAAAAATGTAATATTTAATAAAAATGACTATATTAAATATTTGTCTATAGTCAAATATATTTACTATAGTCATTTTAAGGAGGCAAAATTTAAGACCAATTTGGTGATTTCTGTGCCTTTGCTGAACTAGAAATCGTAAAATTTGAGTGCAAGGCACAGTTGGTGACCCCTCTAAGAAGAAAACTGTTTCTAACAAGCAGATTTGATCTGTCCCCAGATAATTCCATTTACGCCCACATACCTTCAAGTGTGGCACTGTCGGATAAGCACTGAACTGCAAGGTCAGTTTGAACAGAAAGGTCAGTGTTTCAAACCCACCAGCTGCTCCTCAGAAAGCCTAGACAGGGTCACTATGATTCAAAACTGACTTGATAGCATTAACAACAAACAAGAATCTTGGTCCTTAATAACTCCATTGTTGTTGGGTTTTCCTTAGTTTGTTTTTCTTTGTAGTGAATAGATGCTTTTATTTGGGCAATGAAACAAAACACTCATGGTAATGGCAAGGGAAAGACATGTTGTTTTTGTTAAGTGCCGTCCAGCGGGTTCAGGATTTCCGAGGAGCAGCTGGTGAGCTGGGACTGCCGACCTTGCAGTCCAGTGCATCAACCCACGAACTACAAAACCCCAGAGAGGATGATAATCTAGAGTCCTCTCATCTAACACCCCTTCCAAAGTAGGAAAGATGGAGCTGAGGATGGCCACTCACCTTTACTTGGACACCTGAGAAAGGACGGTGGGTTGGTTTGTTACTGTTATTTGGGTTGTTTTTCCATTAGGCTTGGACTCTTTTGTGAGGAAGCAGATGGCGGAAGGCCACAGCACAGTGTGACCAACGTGGAGCTCAGCCATTCCTCACAACTATCTCTTCTTAATAATGAGAAGCACTTTTGCAAGGGATGAGGTTTCTGTCAGAGAGGGCATGATCAATCATGATTAATTTTATCAGAGCCAACATAAACTGGATCCACCATTCACTGAATAATTACTCTCTAGCCTGGGTACCATTTCCACAGGGTTCAGGGAAACTGCTGACCATTTATCATATTAAAACAAAAGCAAAAAAAAAAAAAAAACCCAAAAACCTACATAAACAAGAGAGGCTAAAATAGGAAACCATCATGAAAATAAAATAAAATGCTTTCACATTCAACCACAAAATGCCTGCTCGGAAGCTAGAAACAGCAACAGAAACACTATGTTGCTAGCGTGTACCAAAGGGAGAGAAACAAAACAGACTGGACAGACACACTTCTCCAAGAAGAGAAAAGCGGGAAGTCTGGTTCTTATCTAGGAAGCGAAATGGAGTCAAATAGAAAGAATCAACCATCCGACTGAGAGAAAGAAGTATGTCTACCTTTACAAATGTTCTTTACATTTATACCTTGCAGGTAAGGTATCAGTTCCCACTCAATACATGTGAAAACAGTGGTTTGAGACGTTTAGGTAAATTTTTTTAAATCACAGAGCTTATTTATTGCCAAACCTCAATCCAAGTCTTCCATCTTAAGGGCGATCTTTTGCTGTGACATCTGACAAAGTTTATCCTGAGTCAGATCCTAAACCAGCAGACATTTTCTGATTTCTATTTTTAGAGAAGATCATTTCATGAATCTTTTGTTGTTGTTAATTGCCGTGGAGTCAGTTTCGACTCATAGCAACCCTGTATAGGGTTTCCAAGGAGCAACTGGTGAGTTTAAACCATCGACCTTGCAGTTCAACCCAATCTGTGGGGTCCAGTGCATTAACCCACAGCGCCACACCAGGATTCCACTGAACACTATGTTCCAGGCACTGTTCTAGATACAGTGAGCAAACCAGAGCCCCTGCCCTCAAAAATTTTTCATTCCCCCATAGAAAGCAGGTGATACATAAAGCACCTAGTAGTATGTGAAATGACAGTAAGTGGTAGGTATAAAAATAAAAGAGGCTAAGGAGATGGGGGGGGAGGTGTCTGCTATTTTATATAGGGTGGTCCCTAATAAATGATATTGAAGCAGCTACGCTAACTGTGAAGGAGCTCTGGTAGCGTAGTGGTTATGAATCAGGCTGTGAACCGCAAGGTCAGCAGTTCAAAACTACCAGAGGCTAAGCGGGAAAAAGATGAGGCTTTCTGCTCCCGTAAAGATTTACAGCCTTGGAAACCCTGTATAGGGTCACTATGGGTCAGAACCAACTTCATGGCACATCACAACAACAACAACAGGCCTGCTGTGAGCAATCCAGGTGTCTGGGGGTGAGCCTTCCAGGCATAAACCCCCCAAACAAACCATTGTCTTAGAGTCTATTCCAATTCATACCGACTGTCATCGGTTGCGCAGTGGCTTTGTAGAATAAGCACTGGTCCGAGAATCATAAAATTGGCAATTAGAGCCCACCGGCTGCTTGACAGGAGAAATATGATGAGGCTTTCTGCTCATGCAAAGATTTAAAGCCTCAGAAAGCCTAGACTGGAGCACTATGAGTTGGAATCGACTCAATGGCACTTACTTAACACAAGAACTCTAAGACAGAGTAGGCCTTCTTGAGAGGGATTCCTAAGCTGGAAATCTTTGCACAAGCAGATGGACTCTTCTTTCTCCTGAGGAGTGGCATGTGGGTTTAAACCACCAGCCTTTCCATTTACAGCCCAGTGCTCAACCCACAGCACAACCAGGGCTCCTCCTTCTAGGTATGCTGCTGCAGCTGCTGTGATGTATTGTTGAGCGAGCTCCAACTCACAGTAGCCTTGTGAGAAACTCATCCGCCTACTCTTTGTACATCAACAATCCCCCCCGAAAAACAAAAGAAACTGTCCTTGTCCTGTACTCCCCCCTTTAGTGCATGGCCTGGTCATCTCACCAGCAATAATCAGAATCATTATTATGTTGTTACGTGCTGTCGCGTCACTTCTGCATCATAGCAACCCCATGGAGAGTTTCGGAGAAATGGCTGGTGGGTTTAAAACACCAGCCTTATGGTTAGCAATCCAATCTTTCTCCTACAGCACTACACCAGGACACCAAACGTTATTATGGTTGATAGTGGCTATGTGACGTCGAGTCAGTTCTGAATCATAGTGGCCCTAGAGAAGGTTTCCAAGACTGTAAATCTTTATGGGACCAGAAAACTTCATCTTTCTCCCATACAATAGCTAGTGGATTTAAACTTTGTTGTTAGCAGCCCAACATGTAACCCACTATGCTACAAGCTGGTTGTTGTAGTTGTTAGCGCTGTTGAGTTGGGCCCAACTCAAAGTGACCCTGTGTAAGGTTTCCAAGGAGCGGCTGGTGGGTTTGAACCACTAACCTTGTGGTTAGCAGTCCAGTGCTTATCCTTCAGTGCCCTAACAGAACTCCAATCATTATGATAGTTGGTGGTGGTTGTGTCCTGTAGGATAGCAGTCCAGTGCATAAACTACTACGTTACCAGAGTTCCTTAGAAACCACAAAACCAAAGAAATGGGGGTAAACTGGTGCTTAGAGTTTTCTGTAACATGATGCATGCAGAGTGAGCAAGAGGAGAAGAGACTGAAATTTGAAATGAGGTCAGACAGGTAATAGGAGCAGCTCACTCATGACTCCACGGGCTATTGTGAACAGCTCTGAATGAAACGGTGAACACTTGGAGGGCTTGACACAGAGAAGTGTCCTGATTTAACGGGTGTTTTAAGGACCACTCTTGCCACTGAGTAGAAAATACAATGGATAAATGAGTTTGGAGTGTAAGTGGTAGCTACAGGGTAGAGACAAACATTTGGGAGTTGTATGTGTACAAGTTATATTCTTTCAATTCCATGACAGACTTAACACAGACTAAAGGTTGGATCTCTGAGTCCTGGGACAATCCAATGTTTTGAGGTCAGAGAGAGGAGGAGTGACCAGCAAGGGAATTCAGAAAAGGAACAGCCAGTGAACTTGGAGGGGAACAACAGGAGACATTTCCCAGAAGCCAAGGGAAGAGTGTCTCAAAGAGGAGGGAAGAATCAAATGTGTCAAATATAGCTGAAAGGTCAAATGGCAATTAATGTTATCAGAAGGAAAGGCAGATTTCTCCAAAGATAATTAAAATTCTGGCTTTTAGAATATATCAGCAAAATACTGGAGAAAGTATTCCACTGCTTTCAGTGGCCATTGTCCAGAGGCATATCTACAGGAAATAGCGCCCATGGGAAACACTGCAATTGTGTCTCTGTCCAAACATCTGACGCCCATTTCTTAGATGAAATCTATCATTTCAGCTCAAAAATACAAGTCACCTCATTCATCTTTTACTTAATACATCGTGGCACTACATGAAACTTACATCGGCACCTTCCTGGCTTTCACTGATGAAAAATGGTCTACAATGTGCATTGACCAGTTTCCTCTATTCCCACCCTCAGCAGAGTAAGATCTCACAGTCTGCTTTGACCCATGGAGCCTCTCAAATAGGAAAGCATTCATTTTAACTTGCTGAACCATCTCGCAGCTGGCGATGTAAACGGCATGGTTAGCAGGAATTGCTCACTGGTATCCATCTTCAAGTAGCACCCAGGGCATATGTCAGACCTGCCACACCTTAGAGATTCTTCTGCCGTTGCCCTCAAAGAATATTTATACCTCCTCTTTCACGTTCAAGCTGTCTCCGAGAGAGTTCAAACAGTCAATACAATAACCATCAGAGTCAAATAATAATTTCAGCCTGTCACTGGTGACACTTCCTTCCACCTAAAGGATGAGGAAGACTTGCTACCAATAGCCACCTTGTTCCTCATCACAGCTGGGAAACCAAGAGAGAAGAATCCCTTTACCTCTTCTTTTAGATATGAAGACACTGGGACAATAAGTTAAATGCATATATTAAGTGCTCAAGGATAAAGATTGGACTGCTAACTGCAAGGTTGGTGGTTCAAATCCTCAAAAACCCTATACAGGGTCACTATGAGATGGAACTGACTCGACAGCACAAAACAAAAATAATAACATGCTACATTGGTCCATTAAATTAAGGTACCCCTCTGCCCATCAAAGTTTCATTTCCATGACCTGGTATCCAATGCCTTAATCTACAATGCTTGTAATTCCAACTATTACAACTAGTACAACCCATGTGTGTACTAATTGTGCCCCCCAACACCTGAAGCACTTCCTTATTTTTGGAATGGAATAATTCTTTCCCCACCTTGGCTTATTAAGGTGCTTTTCTAAGTCCATTAAACCCATCCATGAAGGTTTATCTAAATGAAATTCTAACCAAGTCTAGAATCACTTCTCTCTTCTCTTTGTGATACTCATATAGCACACATTTTTTCACACATTATGTTTGTGTCTTGCTATATTAATATTTTTGGTGGCAGGCATCATATTTTTATCACATTTTTATTCTAAGTATCCCTTGATACTGTGTCTTTACCAAACAAGTACTCGTTGATTATTTGGAGGATGAATAAGTGAATGTTTACAATGATGTTACTTTAGAGCTAAAAGCAAGTCAATAGTTGAGCTCCATTAGATCTATAAATGTTGATATCCAGACCCACTCTTTAGAAATGTCTTTTCATTTTCCTGCCTATGACCACTGGTTAGTGGTGGGTGGTAAGAGAGGAGAGCACGCTTGAAGTGGGAAAAGAAGTTAGCAGTGCCCAAACAGAAAAAAAGGTATTAAGAAGCTTGGCACAACTGTGGGCTGGCCAAGGTAAGAGATAAAGCTGAACAGACCAGTCTTATCACCTGACCTAGTGTATTACTTAATACTTAATGGCCCTAATATAGCTCACTACCTTTGTGGTTCTGATGGTCTGAGTCAGGACAAGTACAATTCTAAGGCACCCCAGGTCAAGGGTTGCTCATGGATTGTGACCATGAGTCATAAGAGGTGGAAAGTGCACTGTACCAGTAAACTGAGAACTTAATTCCAATGGAATTGTAAACATAAACAAGGAATCCACTTCTTGCTTTGGTTTTCTCTCTTACAAAAAGGGAAAAGGAGAAACTGCCTTGCCTACTTCCTATGGTTATCTTGAGAATTATATACAGTAAGGAACATCAAAGATCCAGTCAAAAGTGATTAAGTGTATGAAATAAATCTCTAACAAAAATATGGTAGGCTGTTTAAAGAAATACATTGGTATAATGAGATCACTAATTAACCCAATGAGATCACTATAAACCCATCGTTGACCCTCAAAGAGTATATTGTCTTGATGAGGAATGATAACTAATTCTTCAGAATTAACAGGGAAGGAGTACTAGCGGCTCAGTGGTTAAGCATCTTGGTGCTAACCAAATAGTCAGGAGTTTAAATTTACCAGCTGCTCCATGATAGAAAGATGGGACTATCTGCTTCCTTATACATTTACAACCTTGGAAATCTTATAGGGCAGTTGGGATTCAAGTCTGAATTGACTCCATGGCAATGAGTTTATTTCTTGTGTTTTTGTTTAAAAGAACATTAGGGTCAGACAAACAGAGATTTGATTTCTAGTTCTGTTACTTGCTAGCTGTGTGATCTTGGGCAAATTTTATAAGCTTCCTGTTGTTGTTACTGTTTATTCTATAAAATTACAATATCACTGCCTATTTTGTGGTGGGAATTAAAGATGGTTTCATGAGAAGTGTCTAAGTTGCACACAGTGGTTAATTAGGTTTAAAATGAAAGGCCTCATGCACAATGGGTACTATATCAAATGCATCAGTCATTTGTAAAGGATTGAAAATGTTGTTGATACCATAAATATAATTTAAATCTTATTTGAACCTCTTCATGTCTTTATGTGTGTCCATTATTACTCAAACAAAAGAGAGGATGGTAAAAATCAGTATATGTACTTGACAAGTGTCTTTGAGTAGGTTAAAGCTCATAATGACCCTATACTGGGTTTCTGAGAAGCGGTTGGTGGGTTCTAAAATATTCTATGTATCACAACCTATTTCCCCACTGACAATCAAAGAAAAACAAAAACAGTCCAGATCTACTAATTGTGGAATAATTGAAAAATTAAAAACACATTGTTATCTCTTCCTACACTTGTAACTTGGTTTAGCTTTTGTGACTTTGGGTTGGCAGGGCTGATGAGGAGGGAGGAGGGATGGGAAACTATAATGAGTCATCCCAAACCAAACCAAATCCACTACTATACAGCCCATTCTGACTCATAGGAACCCAATGTAGGGTTTCTAAAACTATCAAATCTTTACAGAAGCAGATTGGTTGGTGGGTTCTAACTGCTGGCCTTGAGGCCTAACCCACTACACCCCAAGGGCTCCTGAAGATGAGTAAAACAAACATTAAATGTAAAGTTAATTAATTTCATTGCTTCAGTCCAAGTCTTATTCCTTTCTTTGACTTTACAAAATTTCAGATGCTGAGACTTTAGAAGTTGACTTTTGCTGGCAATTGTCACATTGAGGACTTGGGTTACTATGGCAGAGGTGGGATTCTGGACAGGTCCCAGGTGATCATTTATAGATTAGGCTGAAGATTCTTAAGCACAAACAAGGGCCCAGCCCTCTGCAGTACACCCTCCTAAACCAGCTTCCTCTCCTCCCATCCAGGGAGGCTGTCTGAGGTTTGCTGAGCAGGTGGCCCCATCCCTCTATATAAACAAGGAAGTAGTGACAAGTGTACGGTGAAAACATGCTAGACTGTCACCTTTGAAACAAAGGCTATTTAAAAAACGATAGTTACCAAGAAGTGTGGGGTGAACGGCAACTGTAACCGTGCTTGCACTAGTACTGTTGTTGGGGTGAACAACAGTGTAGCCGTGCTTGCACTAGTACTGTTGTTGGGGTGAACAGCAGTGTAGCCGTGCT
>NW_006408533.1:29723858-29734432 GCF_000296735.1 Chrysochloris asiatica | reverse complement strand
TATATATATATATATATAGTTGTTGTTGTTGTTGTTAAGTGCCATCGCGTTGATTCTGACACACAGCAACCCTGTATAGGGTTTCCGAGGCTGTAAACCTTTATGGAAGCAGAAAGCCTTATCTTTCTCCCGGGGAACAGGTGGTTGGTTCAAACTGCTGACCTTGATGTTCACAGCCCGATTCGTAACCACTATGCTACCAGAGCTCCATATGTGTATGTGTATATATATACACATATATATGTTGTTAAGTGCCATCAAGTCAATTCTGACTCATAGTGACCCTGTATAGGGTTTCTGAGGAGCAGCTGGTGAGCTTGAACCACTGACTTTACAGTTGAAAACGACACGGCAGTCCAGTGCATTAACCCAAAGCACCACACTACATATAGTCCTGGTGTGGTGCTTTGGGATACAACCCTGGACTGTAAGTTTGGTTTGAACCATAAGGTCAGCAGTTCAAACTCACCAGCCCTTCCTAGGAAACCCTATAAAAGGTGGCTATGAGTCAAAACCAATTCAACGACACATAACAACAACATGCATACATGAATTTCCTAGTGATTCTAACTTGCAGCCGGAACTGAGAACTATGGTCTAGTCCAATACCAACACATGTAGATGAAGAATGCAAGGCTCAAGTAATTTCAATGAGTGCCTAGACTAACAGGTAAAGATTGGTTCTTAAATCAAATTGTCTTCCCCTCATTGTCCAGTATTTTTGCCATATGTCAGAGAAAATCTTCCTAGTTGAGACTTAATGAGTCAGCCCCTCCACCTCACCCCACACTCACTGTAAGGGGAAATGAAACCCTATAAAGCTAGGGTGGAAGGAGGGGAACTGAAAGGTGAAACTGACTTTAAATAGGAACGAAACTGACAGGAGGCAGCTCAAAGGCCAAAAGAGAAGAAATGGAGCAAATGAAAACAAACCACCTCACTGAGAAAAGCCAGTTAGGCCCGGAAAGTCCTTTCAGTTTGGATAATTTAAGGTTTCAGGGAGGGATTATGTTTTACATGTTGAAAGTATCCCCCACGTGGTAAAGCTTTGCGAACTCCACATTTCTTGCAAGCAACAGAGGAGCTGTAAGGTCTGCTGATTGAAAACACATCTCCTGAAATGAGGCAGGGCAATGATCCCTGCTCACAGACCACAGAAAGCAAATGGCGAAGCTTCTGCATCCCATGCTCTATAAACAGTACCACAGTGCCTAACCCCAACATGAGTTCATTTACATCACTGTGATCAGTCTCATCCTCTTTCTACCTCACAAAGGATGGAAGGAAAACAATGTTTTTCAATTTGGAAAAGGCCTACATTTAGATTTGGAGAAATAATTTTCTAATGGAGAAAGTCAAGTCGTTACTTTGAGAAACTGGCTATGAAGAGAGGTTGGGTTTAGGCCAGGAGCAGCATCAGGCATCTGTGAATGTTCCGTCTGGTAGCCCGGAGGCATTGTGGGGGCATCCATCAGTGGACAATGGACAAATACTGTTAGCCCAAATTTATGTCTTCTTATGTGAAAAATATAGATGGGGACCCAGGCCCACACTTTCCCATCATAATAACCAATCCAGGAAAGATGTACAGGTAAAAGGTTACATTGTCAAGGATCTGCAATGGTTCATTCCACACAATTTACTCAATAAACAGCTAGGTTTTTGTGATAATATATTTCAGACTGGAATTAGATCCTGGAGTCTATTCTCAGCTACTGTTTTGCTTATTTGTCCCAAAGACAGTATTGATTAGGAAAAGAAATTGTCTGAGTACTGATTTACTCGATCAATCTCCTTAACTTAAGTGACTTCTCATAGTCCATCAGCTTTGTGGTACTCTGCCCTCATCTTCTGACTCAGGATCTTTGTCCCCATACTGTTGTTGTTGTTGTTGTTGTTGGGTTTCCAAGAAGCAGCTGGTGAGCTTGAACCGTTGACCTTGTGGTTCAAACCGACTTTGCATTGCAACGTATTGTAGAGCAGGACTCTTAAGAGTGTGACAGGATGAAGAGAATGCAGGTGGAATTCCCCAACTCTTTCTCTTGATGAAGTGAAGAGTCACGTTGAGGATCCCACTGTCTGCCAGTCTCATGAACCCTCTGAGACAACACATAACAGACCCATCTTCAACCAGAAATGGAGTGGTCAAAAGCACATCTCACTAACTAAATTAATGATGTGGCTGGGATCTCTTGAGACTTGGATTCTTTCCTTACCCATTGGCACATTATGAATAGTGAGAGGTTTAGCAACAGTCACAGTAACTAATGTGCAGACCAGTGCTGTGGGATAAGCACTGGACTACTAATGTCAGTGGTGCAAACTCATCATTTGCTCTTAGATTGGATCAGTAGGAGTCAGAACCAACTCAACGACACTTAACAACAAGGACAACGATGTGCAGAGTAATTTATGCCAAGACTTTGCTCATGTTATTTAACCTCTTAGTCTTTAGCCTGTTATCTCTTCACTTGAGTTTATTGGGAGGATTAAACTACATACTACAGGTGATGCACCTGGTAGAGTGGCAAATCCAGTAAGTGCTGAAAAAACCTTAGCTGTTGTTACGGATACTATGCTATTTAAACCTCACAATCCTTTAGACCACTTAACCACAGAAGACATAGGTAGGACAGACAGAATACTCAGGTCATGCACACCTGTGTGTATGTGTGTTGTGTGCCCACAGCTAGGTGATATGTAGTCAAATGGACCCTGTCTAATGAATAGGCTTTAAGAATAAGACAGGTTCCACATAAGACCATGATTAGAATGTTCTAGTGCAGGCATAGCTGTATTGTGGATCACACAGATCACTGGGGAATCACCAGTGGAGATTTAAGATAATTTAATTCAGCTCACATTCCAATGACAGAAATGATCCAAGAGATTAAGTGACTTATCTAAGATCACCTACCTTGTTAATAAGTGGCAGAATTGAGATGCCAATCCAGACCTATCTGGTCCTACAGCCAAACTCAAGGCAGAGAGAAGGGAGCCACACAGTTCTGGCTACTGGAAGGATCTCAGAGATGAGCCCCAAACCTCCTTTCCCTCTAACGACTGGTGCAAATTCCAAGTCACAGAGCCGTCCATGAGTGGAAGTTCTCCTCCTGGGAAGCCCTGAGAATGGCAGGTTTCCAGGACAGAGGTTTACATGTAAAAGGATGTTGCATCATTAGAAAGGGTAATAAGCATAGCATGGCCAATGCCCAAAGTCCCAGGGAAGAAAAGGGTGGAGGAAGGACATATCCGGGAAATTGTTCCCATTCTTCAACATCAGGCATGGTCAGAAGGTGCCTTGGTCATAGTGATAACTGTGGGAGAATGACAGGCCTGGAAATGGTTGGACAGTGACCTTCACATCTCTCCTGAGCCCACTGAGTGAAGAATATCCATGTCAGCATTAAGCTCCAGCAGACTTCTGCCAGAAACCAGCCACTTCCGAGATTCTCAAAAGGGACGTCCAGAATACTTGTCCCAATTGATACGGTACCATACCCAAATACAATGATGGGGAAAAGGCATGTGGAAATAACAGCATGTGGAAGTCTCTGAGAAGTGCTTTAGAAAGACATTTGTTGGATTGTTTTAACCAAACATTGGTAAAGCATGTTTAATCAATGAATTCCCTTGCTTCCTCCAATTTTTTTCAACCTAATTCCTAGTAACATCTGATTTTGGAAAACAGTAAAACATTTTTGAAAAAAATTGTTCTAGCCCCTAGATGTTTTTATCTCTCAGTGAGTTAAGGACATATAGCTAGGTTTAAGAAACTTAAAAATGCCAGGACAGTATGTTGACCAAGAGAGAAATATTAGCTTATTGATAACACCCTTTAATCAATAGAATCTGAAAAGGTACCTTTTATTCCCCATACTGGGCATGGTTAATGTTGCTAGGTGCAGTTGTGTTGGTTCTGACTCACAGAGACCTTGTGTACAACAGAACGAACACTACCCGGTCCTGTACACTATCTTGTTGGTCTGTTTGTCCCCACTGCTGATGTCTCTGCATCAGTCCACCTCTTTGGAAACTTCCTCTTTTTCAATGACCCTCCACTTTACAAAGCATGATGCTCATCTCCAGGGACTGCTCCCTGCTGACAACATGTACAAAGTAAGAGAAACAGTCTCTCTCCATCCACACTTCTAAGGAGCATTCTGGCTGTATGTCTTTCAGGACAACTTTGTTCTTCCAGAAGTCCACGGCACTTTCAATATTTTTCTCCAACACCATAATTCAAGTGCATCAGGTCTTCTACAGTCTTCCTTATTCACTGTCCAACTATCACATGTTGTTGGTATTAGTGCCATCAAGTTGGTTCCAACTCATAGCCACTCTGTTTCCAACGATTTCCAAGGCTTTACATCTTCAAGGGAGTACAAAGTCTCATCTTTTTTCCACTGAACTGCTAGCAAGCTCAAACTGCAGACCTTGTAGTTCAAAGGCCAGTGCTGATTGTATAGAGCCACTGTACTCCCTACTGTGTATTGCCGTTGTTGTTGTTAAGTGCTCTTGAGTTGGTTACAACCCATAGCGACCCTTATAGGGTTTCCAAGGAGTGGCTGGTGAGTTTCAACTGCTGACCTTGTGGTTCAAACCAACCTTGATGTCGAGTGCTTATCCTTCAGTGTTACACCAGGACTCCTTAGGTGTGGTAAATTCCAGAACCTTATCTGGGAGGAGATTTTAAATTTTAAACAAGATAAACATATCCAAAACCGGTCATCAAACCCAGAGACAGATACAGGAAGTTGCAGTGCAGGTCCAACAGGAATGGGAGAGCCAAGAAAACAACAAAAACAGTGCACACTGGTGTGGGTGACTGGGAGCTGTTGTTACGTGTCGTCGACCAAGTTCCGATTCACAGCCACCCTGTATAGGGTTTCCAAAGAGCGGTGGGTGAGTTTGAACCGCCAACCTTGTGATTCAAACTGACCCTGAGGTCGAGTGTTTTATCCCATAGCACACACCAGGACCAGGAGTGGTTTAGATAAATTCTTAAGACGGTGCAAATGGCTGGCATGCTCTGCAGCTAAGTAAATGAACGGTCGGTGGCATCTAGGAAAATAGTGTCTGATGATTTACTTCCGTAACATCAGTCATTGAAAATCCTATGGAGTACAGTTCTACTCCTGACACACGTGGGGTCAGCATAGTCTGAATCAGCTGGGCGGCACTGACTGGTTAGCTGGCAGTGTGGGTTCTGTGAGAATATGAGTCTCATTTTAAGAGGTCAAGACCACAAGCTTAAAGATACTTCTCCATTAGAATGCCCCATGTTTTTTAATTTAGCCTTATTTTATTCAGTATCTCCAATGAAGTCTTACAGGAAGTCATAAGAAGCTTTTCATTTTGAAATCAATTCCTCTGATGACACAAAGGGGAAAGGAATACTAAAATGATTGACAAAAGACATGTTGCTAAGTGGTTTAGACTCATAGTGACCCTGTATAAGGTTTTCTGACACTGTAAATCTTTGCTAGAGCAGAAAACCTCAACTTTCCCCCAGGACAAAAGATACCTAACTCAAAATCATTTCTACAAGCTGACACGTTGGTCCAAAACCAACCTAGCAGTGAATACGGCTAGTTCAGATAAAATTATTCCAAGCACACCATAGTGAGCCTAGGTGGTTCCTACAACATCCACACAAGTCCTATTGTGTGCTGCACTGTCCAGATTACCTATGAAGGAACGGATTCCACTTCATCAATATTCATGTGAAATGTAAATCATGCGCTGATAAAAGGTGTCTCTTGTTCAAGAAGCGTTACAAGGAACTACCAGGAGAATAAGCAAAAACTGTAGAAGCAAGGTTGGTTAAGATAGAAAAGATGAAGGCACCACATCAAAACTGCTTTTCAAGTACTGGGGAAACTCCTCTGCAAAGACCTGGTGTATAGGTTTTAAGGGATGTGTTTCGTTCTGTTGTGCACAGGGTCGCTATGAGTCGGTACTGACTCAATGGCACATAACAGCAACAACCAGAAACAATTATTGAGGGAATTTGAGAAGAAAAGATAAGAGTGAAGTCTGTCGAATAACTTACTGGAGTGTAAGTGGTCCATGAATGTAGACAGATGCCAAGCATCTTCTGAACAGCCACCCCAACCAGATTTTGTCTGCCAGAATTAAGTGGGATTGCCAAAAATTTGCTCCCAAACTTCTGCCACTGTCTTCACGTTGTGTCTTCCAGATTCCTGACTTCTTTCCCATTCGTGACCATGACTCTGCTCTTCTTCTCTTTCTACCTTCCTCATCCACTACATACCATCCTCTAGTATCTAGCATTCTACTAGACTCCCTGCAGGCACTTAACCCTGACTTTCAGCCAGTACATCACCCACTTGTCTCAAGCATGAAGCTCAGGCTCTCTCCTAAAGCATTTCTGCAGGGTTTATTCACAGGGAAGGGGAAGCCAGTGCTCATGGGCCTGGGATTTGAGGAAGGATTTCCTTAGGTGTGGGAAGTTGAAGCAGATGGAAAGGCCTATTAATGGTTTGTTTCTATTATGTTGAAGGTAGCACTTATTCTAATACACATGTCTTTCAAATGCTAGGCAAAGACATTTCCAGGGCATTAGGGGAGCCAGACTGTTTTCAATTCACAAACTCAGGCTCCCACCCCCAGATAGGCAGTTTCTTAAAATTGATGAACATTTTCACACCTACCTTCTAGGATCTATCCAAGTTATCCTTCAAGGTCTCTACAATACAAAATCTCTCTTGTTTTGTGGTGAACCTCGGGCTGGTTAGCATCGGTACTAATCAAAAGCATCCTTAGTGGACTAGAGGCCCTGGCAGGAACTCAATCCCTAATCTCTTTTCAGTGGCTCATCCTTCTGAGTTGGATTTTGGGAAGAATCCACAAGCCAAGGTGACTTCTTGATCTGCCAGAGAGGAATAGTAGAGAGAATGCTGTGCTGTAAGAATAAAAGCCTGGATAAGTGTCCAGAACCTTCAGGTAGCCACAAACCTTCTGAAGCTTCGATCTCCTCATTTGGAGATCAGAGATGATTGAATCAGCAGTAGACGCTAAGCTTGCTGGGTCATGGATCATCTTGAACATCTGGTGAACACTGAAGAGTCTCCCCTCAGAAAATACTCTACGTGCACCTATCCACAAAACTGTACTTTCAATTCCAAGTTAGAGAAGAACGTGATGGTTTATAGCACCTCAGACCTTAAGTCCAGAACCCCATGGACCAGTCAGTTTATTACATTCGCCAGTGCTTCTCAGCCCAACTTTCTATCAGATCTTCTTTGTACATGTTGAACTTTTAATAGGCATCATTCTGCTTATGAGCTCCCAGCCAGTTTACATAGATTTTTCATGACACCCATATGGCCCTTAAAGTAATATATAAAATGCGTCCGATGTACTCATTCTTCCAAACAACACAGAGACATGAACTGATAATCAAAGTCAAGTCTGCAGTCGCCACTAATGGAAACAAAAACTTGCTGCCAAGCTTCCTGCTGAAAAAAAGGTTTAGGTGCCCACAAGTAAGCACTCCATTCAGATCTGTTTCCAAGAGCTGCCACCTTCCTTAGTGTACTTTGCAGCTCCTGGTCCCAGAGGCAGTCATCTGGGCTCTCTGACCATGAAGAAGAGCCCACGCCCACCCAAATACTAACCATCCATCGATATTCCAATGACAAGGTGCTCCAGTGCCCTAGAGTCTTGTGGTGTCTTTTATTATAACTGGTAAATCCACCGGGTTGGGAGGGCAGTCTTTCATGTAAGTAAATATAAAATCAATAAACATGGATTGTTCTTCCTCTGATCAACACATATACACACATACAATTTTCACTTTATTGTTTCTTCACTCCATGTGTTGGGATGAAACAATTTCTTAGTAATTACTTAATAATATTGATGCAGTACATTTAGAGAATATACAGAGCGCAACCTTTAAACACAGTCGCTGCCTCCAAGGGCCTGGCGGTGTAATTGGGAAGAGCAGGAATGTATCAAATAGTAATAAATCAAATAACAGATAAGGAATAAATCAAATACCAATACAGCCTGCAAATATCAAGAAGCAGTAATAAAAACAGAGACCACGAGTCCTATATGATTAATTGCCAAAAAGTGGTAGAAAAGGAGGATGAGGACTTGGGAGCAAACAAGAGTGAGTGCTAATCCAAATAAGAGTCTCTTGCCTGTTTTGTTCCAATGGTGTTGTGGTGGTTAAGTGCCTTTGAGTCAGTTCCGACTCACAGCAACCTTGTATAGGGTTTCCAAATAGCGACTGGTGGGTTTGAACTGCCAATCTTGTGATTAACAGTCTAGTGCTAATCCAGTAGTACCGTATGGGGATACCTTTTCATTCCAATTTTTATGTGCTGTCGAGTTAGTTCTGACTCTCATCAACCCTATGTGATATTTCCAAGGAGCAGCTGATAGATTTGAACCACCAATCTTGTGGTTAGCAGTCCAGTGATGATCCTACAGAGTCACACCAGGACTCCTTTCATTCCAACAGTCCCCCCCTCCCCCCACCACCACCACCATTTAGTTTCTCTCCTCTAGCCCTCTGTTCCTCTCAAATTCTTCCAAGTTCCTACCAGTAGGTAAGTAGGAAGGTTTTTACGACTTGAAAGTGTGTATTGGTGAATTTTCCACCACAGACTTCCATTCCCCACCAGCTAGATTTGAAGGCAGAGTAGTGACACCGATGTGAAGACACATGCATCTCTCCCTTCCCTTTCTCCGTCGTCTTCCTCCCACTCCCTCCTTTTTTACTGCCTACATCCTGGTCAAACACAAAACCAAACCCAAACACTTTTGCCTTGCCATGCCCTGCATGATGTATGTGGATGGTGTACCTTTCCATGACCCCTAACGACAAGGCCCATCCCCTTTCAGAGCCTCCATAACCCCTGCTATCTTCAAGGTACAGCTCAATCTCACCCACCATAAGAAGCCCAAACTGAGATGTGATCATTTTATATACACAACACCGGCTGTCAGTACTCGGCACGCCTTCCATGTAACCGAAACTTCTTTTAAGCAGTTTCTAGTTCTAAATTTTTGATGACCCAGCTAAGCCTCCTGAGGTAGGCAACCAGTGCTTTCCCTTCCTTATAGCCTCCACAAAGCTATGTCTTACAGAATAGGGCTATGAAACGAATAACAATCCCAGTGGAGTTTGGCTTGATTCAAAGCAGTCTCAGATGGCCACGTTCCCTGAAAACAGCCAACAGATCACACCACCTCACTAGGACCATCAAACGTCTCCCAAGCCTGCTCCCTGTTTCAGGTTCTAGGGCCCAGACTGAATTTAAATTGGTTGTCAATACTTTACTTGATCCATAAAAAGATTAGTCTCCACAGTCTTCTTGGGTACTTTACTCTCACATCTGCCTCTTCTCTACCCATCTGAAATTCTTCCTGATCTTCAAGTCTTAAGCCAGTCTGTCATCACCCATGAATCCTTTCCTTACCACCCACCCCACTCCCACACCAGGCTTCCTTCCTTATTCTGAGCTCAAACCACCAATTGTCCGTACCACTCACTTGGTATTTCATCGCACACTGACATTTAAGCAGCACTCAGGAAACAACCGGGGGCTGAACACATATGCCTATGACAACTCTTGATAATCAAGTTTAATTTTAATTTATCTTTTGTGTTGTTATTATAAGGAGCTCTGCTAGCATAGTGGTTACGAGTTGGGATGCTAGACTCAAGGTCAGCAGTTCAAAACTACCAGCAGTTCCACACGAGAAAGATGAGGCTTTCTGCTAAAGATTTACAGCCTTGGAAGTCGTATTCAGGGTCGCTATGAGTCAGAACTGGCTCCACAACACATAATCAATCAATCAATCAATTACTCTCATAGCCCATTGATCCTAGGATGCGCATTTTCACTTCTCCCATTTCTGAAATTGTCCTACAATCCATGGCATTTTTTATTTGATGACATAGTCTTTCACTTTCAAAAGCATGTTCGAACTCCTGGCGTAAGTCGCAAGCTCTGTTAGAAAAGGGATCTCATGGGATATTCCCTCATATACCCAGCAAAGATCCGGGGCACAGCACAGACTCTTGGTTCTTTCACTAGTCTTATGGTGTGAAATGTGTCCTCCCCAAAATTCATATTGAAGACTGAGCTCCTGGTATCTGTGACCATGACTTTGCTTGAAAGTAGGGCTTTTGGAGATGTTGAGATGAAGTCATACTGTACTAGGGAGTGTTCTAATCCAGTCTGAGTGGTTCTACAAAAGAGAGTGGCAGAGGGAACACTGTCATGTGATCAAGCAGTTTTGCTCCAGGTGCAACCCAAGGGACTCCTTGATTACCAGAAGCTGAAGGAGACAAGAAAAGATCTTCCTCTAGAGCCTTCAAAAGAACATGGTCTCCCCACATTCTAAGTGTAGACTTGTAACCTCCAGAATTATAACACAACACAGTTCTGTTAATAAGTTCGTAGCCCGATTCGTAAGCACTACGCTACCAGAGCTGCACAGGAACTTTTTAAAGTATTGAAGAGCAGAGATGTCAGCTTGAGGACTAGGGTGCGCCTGACCCAGGCCATTGTGTTTTCAATAGCCTCATA
>NW_006408533.1:29696367-29721533 GCF_000296735.1 Chrysochloris asiatica | reverse complement strand
TCTTTCTCCCGCGGAAGAGCTGGTAGTTTCAGACTGCTGACCATGAGGTTCACAGCCCGATTCGTAACCACTACATTACCAGAGCTCCTTCTGTGAGTAATTAAATTTGTGAAATTCCATAAACTCAATCACTCTTGGAAATTCATAATTGTCCTTAACATACTAGAGAGTTTGAGACATTGTACTTTAAAGATAAGATAACTCTTTAGCCTTGTTTAACAAGGTCTTTCCCAATCTTTTTTTGACCATGGGACCCTTTTTGGTCTCTAACATCCCTTAACGTTCAGAATAACTATGTTCCATGGTACACATATTGTGAGATGTTTAGGCAAGTGGCTTCATTTTTCTCCTGGGAAAAGTAAGACACAGAGAGGCCCACTGGCTCACTCAATCTAGCACATAACTAGATGATCAAGTAGTGCCTGAGGAGTAGCTAGCTCCACCTTGTCTTACCAAGGCTGGGACCTCTCTTTTCTAGAGGCATTTTTATTCTCAGTAAAAGGAGGTTTTCTCCCTGAGGACTTCTAAGGCCCTTTTTAGTTCCCTCTTTCGGAGACACTGAGACGCTCTAGTACTTGTTGCAACACCTCCTGGAACAGGTCCCAGAAGCGTAATGCTATAGTTGTTCTAAATTTAAACTTTAAAGAGTTCATGAGATTGTCAACCCACATGATGGAAGAAACCGACAGCAAAAACCCCTTTTGGGCCACAAAGGCATCATTGAAAGGACGTCCTGGGAAGAAACGGGGTAAAGAAGGGTCTTGAAGAGTAGGTTACCTCCTATGGAGGCCATCTGAGTCAACCTGATTGAGACTGGAGTCACAGCGACTGGGACACCCCACACACACAGTTTCCTGGGGCTCTTGGAGCATGGCATGAAACAGCAGCCAAAGCTGAAGTGTGACCAACTATTGTGCCAAAGCCAGTCTCTGGCCACCAGATGCTGGATAAACATATGAGGCCGTCTCAAGACAATTTAGAGGGTGGCAAAGATGAGCAAGGGTAAGGGCTGGGCAGACACTGAGCTCCCTGATCTAAGTGTTCGTAGCCTGCTCTACTTGCCCCTTGCCCCTTACCCCTACCCCAGGGCAATGTTGAGACACTTAGAAACAGTTAGCAAACTTTCCAACTACATGTGCATGGAGCTATTCCACCACCCTGACAGCCATGCCAGGCCACAATCTCTATGCTGGCAAATGCCTTGCCCTCCTTGTTCCTTGCTGTGTCCTCAAGTGCTTGGCACTGACTGGCACTCTCCTTATAGCTACAAAATAAGTGATGGTTTCTAAACAGATAGGTTCTAATTGCTAATGCTCAGAATGCATATTAATCCACAAGTTCTTCAAACCAGTATTAAACACTAGTATGCTCTAGCACTGGGGTAGACATTATGGGGAAATCAAATCACAAGTCAGACCCTGTCCCCAAAGATATTAAATTAGGTAACACCGTGCAAACGTAACTATGTCAAAAACTCATCCACCTACTTCAAACCCCATTTCCCAGCCACCACCACCAAAAACCCTGCCCTTTGCCTGTATTCCCCATTTTCGGACAAGGCATAGAAACAACCAGTCACTTGGTCATCTAAACCAGCAATACTAATGTCCTTGTTGTTAAGTGCAGTCGAGTCAATTCCGACTCACAGCTACCCTCTCTATAAGGTTTCTGAGGAACAGCTGGTGAGTTTGAACTGGCGACCTTGTGTTTCAAACAGACCTTGAGGTCAAGTGCTTATTCTACAGCGCCACACTAGGACTCCAGCAATAATACTTATTATTATTAAGATGTTGTTGTTGTTAAGTGCCATCAACTTGGTTCCTGCTCATAGCAACTTTATATAAGGTTTCCGAGGGCTGGACGGTAGGTTTGAACCACTGGTCTTATGATTAGCAGGACAGTGCTTATCCTACAGTGCCATACCAAGACTCCAATTGTACTTAAAGATAAAATTTATTTACTTATTTATTTAGTGATTGATAAAAGTGAGTGCTTACTATGTGCCAAGTGTGGTGGTTATGTGCCGTTTTGTAGCCACTATGCTACCAAGCTCCTTCTGTGACAAGTATGGCAATGCTATAAACTTCGTTCTGTAAATATTTCCCCTTTCACAGGAACGTGGAGTCCTGGTGTAGCGCTGTGGGCTAATGCACTTGACTGCAAAGTTTGAATCGCAAGGTCGGTAGTTCAAGCTCAGCAACTGCTCCTTGGAAACCCTAAACAGTGTCACTATGGGTCAGAACTAACTGGACATCACGTAACAACAACACCAGCAGTTAAGTCTTTCTCTCTCATCTCTATCTAACCGGTCTTGAGGTCAGTCACAAATCACAGATGTCTTCCCTCCTCACCTTTGTCTTGGTCACCTCCCCTGTGTTGCCTCATATCTTAATCACTAGTTTCCTGAATCAAGATTGTCACCTTCTAAATGATTAACACGTTGTTGTCATCGTTAAGTGCCATCAAGTCAGTTCTGATCCCTAGTTGGCTAATGGGTTTGAACCACCAACCTTGCAGTCCAGCACATTATCCTGCAGCGCCACACCAGGACTGATAAGTTTACCACCCTCAAATCAGCCACCATTGACATGGTAGAGGGATCTCTCTGCTCTGCAAGTCTGGCCATGTCTCACCCCATACAAACTCACATTGACCCCTTAAGGACACAAGCCACTGTGATTAGGAAGGGGTCCAGAGGAGCGGAGGCCATCACCTGGCTGTGTAACCTTCGTGGACTACCTTCCCCAGCCACCTACCTTTCCAACTACCCTGAACTTCAAAGGAACTCTGAGCACCCCTTAGCCCCCAAGTTTTCCTCCTTTGCCCTCTCTCATGCTGACTTAGAGCTTTTACAACAGCATGGTCCCAGCGTGTTCAGTGATCCTGACTCTGAGAACCTCAGTGGGACTATGCCTGGACAATGCTTTCCCAGCACCTGGCATGTCATCTGACAAGAGTGGGCAGTATGGGAGAGGCTTTGGTCTTTCAGCACAGCTCTCTGCTTCCCTGGCCTGTGGCTTGATTTTTCACTGAATCATGCTTTACCCAAATCCTCTGGTCTGTTTCTCCTGACTCTGAAGAAATGCACTAATACTTTTTCTCTAACGAAAAGAATGCTCTCATTTTTCTAATGAAGAAGCTGAGGCTTTAAAAGACCAAATGACTTGACTAAGGTCACATAACCAATCAGGGACATACCTAAGGCTGGAAACTAGGTCACAAGAATCCCAGGCCAGCAGCTTTCTCACTATCTTACCTGCCCCATGCCTCAACCCAGAACCTGCAATGAAAAATAATTATAGATATAATTCCATTTACAAGAGGACTTCAAAAAGTTCATGGAAAATTTCAACTAAAGATAACAGAATTTTTTCAACAACTTGTTAAGTGTCACTGTGAGTAGGACATGGTTTATATACTTATATATGTTGTTGTTATGTGCCATGTGGCCCAACAGGATAATGTGCAGGATCAAAAGATCAGTTTGAACGGAAATGTCAGCCATTCAAACCCACCAGGAAACCCTATACAGGGTTTCCAAGAAGCAGCTGGTGAGCTCGAACTGACGGCTTGGGGTTCAAACTGACTTTGCAGCCCAGCGCATTAACCCACAGCGCCACACAGATAGATTAGATATATATTGAGTTGGAACTGACCCGACGGCGCTTAACAACAACAAATATAAAACTATGTAACTGGAGTCTTGATGTGGAGCTGTAGGATAAGCCCTGGACTGGTAGTCAAATGGTCTGTGGTTCAAACCCAGCAGCTGTTCTTAGGAAACGCTGTATACAAGGTCACTGAGTCAGAACCAACTTGATAACATTTAATAACAAAATATCTATAGTGCTCTCTATATAAAACTATATATGTAACTAACTATATATACAACATATAGCACTGTGTGTGTATCTGACACACATACACATGTACAATATGACTATATGTGTGTGTATAAATATGAATACACCCGAAGCGGTTAAAGAAAGGGGGGGTCTGAGAGCTTCCGAAGGGGGCGTCGCCAGGGCTTCTCATCAGCAGCACAGCAGACAGCTGGTGTTTGGGTGGTAGTAAATCACCCTGAAATGAGCCTCTTCCTCGGACTCAATGAGGCCCCCACAACAAAGGGAGGCCCAGCTTGCAGCCGGACAGCCTGCCTGCCAGCCCCAGACGCGCATAACAGCTTCATTCAGGAGCCCCATGTCTATACAATGGCCCCGAAATCAATCCGACATCCCGCCACCCGGGACAATGCCCTGAATCTTCTCAGCAACGAAGCCTCAAACGAGGGGACAGCAGACAGGGGAGATCAAACCGCCGGCCTGCCACTGAAAGCGCGCAAGAAAAACATGTTTTTTGAGAGACGGTTGGGCGGGTGCAAGCAGGAGCTTTTGGGCGCGTGGTGGCTGTGCTCCGGGCTCCTCCAGCCAGGGCCACAGTGGGCAGAGGCTATGCTAGCGCTGCTGCGAGGGCCACTGTGCCGCCGGCCTTGGGCTTTGTGAGCGTGGCCCGTGTGAACCGCCCGCGCTGGCTTTTCCCACTGGCTCCAGGCGCATACAGTGGGATGCACACACATGCAAATGCCGCGCCTGAGGCGGAGGCTTAGGGTGTTGATAGTAGCAGCTCCACAGGCCAGGCCAGGAGCTCCAGTTCCCAGGAAGGGCCCCTTGGGGTACTCATCTGCCCCATTCTGAGGCCTAATCTGGTTATCAGCTGCCTGAGGGGTTGCCTGGTGGGGCTTGGGAGGCATAGGAGCCTGGATTGCTTTTCTCCTTCCTCAGGGTCATTGTTGTCTCCTAGTTCCTCTTCCAGTCCACAATGAGAGTGCTGGAGAGCACAGAAGATCGGTCACTGAAGTGACCCAGGCATGGGCAATTCATTGTACATATATGCACTTGTCAGAATCCCTCCAGAAATTCCAGCTAATGCTGTCTTAAGTTAAACATTCTTGGCAGCCATCATGAGGGTTAAATAAACTTCAAATGAAAACAAAAGGCTTCTGCTGGAAGACTGTGGAAAGAAGTCCCTACACTCTCTTCACCGTAGTCCTGCCCTCAGGACTCTTCCAAGTAGTCAAAGGGAGTGGAGGGGGCCAGCAGAACCAGATGTGGTTAAGGGGCCCACTGCCCTATGAGTAAAACTTAATCAAACTAAAAAGGTACATGAACCAAGAAAGGAGAATTAGAGTAAAAAACAAACAACAAAGAACGACATGGTTAAGTGCGGTCTAGTCTTCTCTCAGACCACGGAGAAGAGCATTATGCTCAGTAAAGTAGACGGTCAGCAAAAAAGGAGGAAGACCCACCAACCAGATGGACTGCACAGTGGCAGCCGCAATGGGCTCAAGCCTAACAATTGTGAGGATGGGGCAGAACAAAGCAGTGCCTCATTCTGTTGTGCATAAGGTTGCTATGAGTTGGAACCGACTCAATGGTACCTAACAACAATCTTCCCCTTGCCCCTATTTTGGCCACAGACATCTCTATTTTTCCTCTCTCTACATTACTGGCCAAACGTCTCCCTGGAATAAATGTCCAGACAGTCGTGTACCATATTTATAAAGGAAATCCTGCCAGAGGTCTCAAAGCTGCCCACCCCCCACTACCCGCCCCACAGCTAGACCCTCAGCAATATAGAGAGTTGGTATGAGGGGAGATGGAGTGGAGAAGAGGGCTGAATCTTGGAGTTTCAAAGAGGACAAATTCTACTTTAGGTTCACTTCACTCTCAAAGGTTTCCACTGGCCAACAATTGTAAATTGAATCCAATTTCCCCACAGAAGGGTCAGTTGTTGTTGTTGTTGTTGTGTGTGTGTGTGTGTGTGTGTGTGTGTGTGTGTGTGTGTTTTACCCGTCCCCTTTCCATTTTCTGCTTTTGTAGCTCACTTCCTCCAATCTACTTCCCTACAGGAGCCGAAATTAAACAAGCTCCCCATATGCCATGCCTCACTTGTTGTCTGTTCCCCTCACTGCCATCTGGCCTATTTGCTCAGCCAAAAAGAGAAAGAGAGAGAGAAAGAGCAAAATGAGAGGGGGAGGGGAGGGTTGGAGGAAGCAGCAGAGAGAAATGAGGGAAAAGGGGAGGAAGGGGAGAAGAGGATAAGGGGAGAGAGAGAGAAAGAAGGAGAGAGAAGGAAAGAGGGAGAATGAGACTGGGAATAAGAAGGAGGGAGAGCCAGACACAATGAGGAGGCAGGCAATGATGCCGTCTCTCCCATCTGCTCCTTGGCCAGAATCCCGGATGGAACAGTAATGGAGAGCAACAGAACCAGTGATAATTAACCCAAACACAGACCTGTTTATTTAACCTGTTCAGATAGATCAACTCTGAGGCCCTTGCTCTAGCAGAGAACCTGGGGACACATGTAGAGAGACATCCTAGAGGCTCTAAGGGAGCCAGAGACAGGCTGACCCTGCCCACAGATATTCTGGACTTGGAAGCAGGGAGGAGAAAGGGAACAAGGGAGTTTCTGAAAGAAGTCAGTAACACCCACTCAAATCTTCTGCTAAGGGATTCTCTTGATCATCTTGTCCTTTCCCCAAGCCTAGCACTGTATCTCATGGCAATAGCTGCTCTTGGATGGCTAACTGCCACACATGAAATACACTTGTCTCCAGCATCTCTGCTGGTGGGTACTCTACCTTGGCACAAGGATTCAGAGCCAGGAGACAAAAAAGGAGGGCTAAACACAAAAAGCACTAGGCCACAAGGTTAGTTTGAATCACAAGGCAGGCGGTTCAAACTCACCAGCCAGTCCTTGGAAATCCTATACAGGGTCGCTATGAGTCAGAGTCGACTTGAAGGCACTTAACAACAATAACAAACAAAACAAGGAGGGCTAAACAAAGGATATGGAGTCCTGGTGTGGCGCTGAGGGTTAATGCACTGAACTGAAATGTCGGTTTGAACTGCAATGTCAGCGGTTCAGGCTCACCAGCCGCTCCTAGGAAACCTTATACAGGGTACGTATGAGTTGGAACCGACTCCATGGCCCTTAACAAGAACAACAGCAAACAAAGGATATAGAGAAAGTAATAAAAACACCCAAGAGAGCTCAAGCTAAAATGGTCAGCAGCCATGGGCCAAAGCCAATGGTAGTTACTAAAGCACAGAGTAAAAAGCATGGAGCCTGGGATTCAAGGCCTACATCAGGTGCTTTTGCTGCATCCCTGTGTGTGTCCCTTCCACTCCCTGGGCTTCAGTTTCCTTGTCTACTGAGTGGGAACAGCACCAAGGCTGACCTCTCAAGATGCTTCAATCTTCAACAATCACAATGTGAGAGGTCATTGCCATGTGTTCCTCCCTTTCTCCCAAAGTTAGAGAGGAAGGAATCTCTAGTCCTGACCAAGTCCACCACTAGTGCTGGCACTTCTTGGGAGCTGCCCACCCATGAAGGCGCCAAGGAAAAAGGGCAGGGGGATTTCTAGGGCTGAAGAGCAGTAGACGGGAGTTTTACAACTAGGAACTGGAACCTAAAAAGCTCTTGGCCAAGCAGAGAGGGTAAGGGAAGGGGTACAGTGTTGTTGTTGTTAGGTGCTGTCGAGTCAGTTCTGACCCTGTAGAGGGTTTCCAAGGAGCAGCTGGTGAGCTTGAACTGCCGACTGTGCAGTTGAAACGGCTTTGCAGTCTGGCACATTAACCCACAGCGCCACACCAGGACTCCTAGCTGGGTTGAAAATAGGAAGCGTCAGGGGTAGTGAGCAGTTGGCAGGCACTGGATTCCAAGTGGCGTCACGCTCCTCAGTGGAAGAAATGCAGAGATAATTTGAACATGGCTATTTTCAAGCTCCACAGCTGAGCTCCCTTGCTCTCCCACCCCACACCTCCCACCCAGCCCTGCAATTTGGCAAACCCTTTCTGCTGGCTGCTCTTATACCCAATATGTTGGGTTGCCTTAGCAACCACGGCAATTATCTCCTTGGAGCAGTTAAAACAATGACCGTCATAAATAATAACAATAAGAAGGATGGTGGTAAAAAATAGATCTCAGGCTTCCAGGGTCATAGGCTGGCATGAAACTGAAAAGGACAGGGGATCCTGATAGGACCAGCAGTGAAAGGTGGACCTAGCCCTATTTTATTTATCTAGAGAGAGAGAGAAGAAGTACTTAGCCTTTCCTTGCTGCCTCTCACCCCCCAGGCAATCATAGGGACAGTTCCTATTTGTGGTTGGAGCATTGTGCTTATCACCCTATTAGTCAGACCCAGCATGGAGCATACTGAACACTAATTGTTAAATGCCCATCTCTTCTGTGGACCATGAACTCCTTGAAGTCAGGCACTGTTGTCTTTCATCTTGGCATCCTTAGCATCTAGCTTCAGGTGCTCAAAAAACATTCACTGAATGAATGAAAATCATTTATTACACTGAGTGAACGACCAGTTTTTGGTATTTAGGTTTTTAGTTTTTGTTTTGTTTTGCTTTTTTTTAAGAGAAAAAAACAAAAACCCTTTGGGCTAGATAATTTTGAAATCACTGGTAGTTCTAATCTATGATTTTACAATCACCTCGCCTATAGTCTGAGATTCATTTGTTGTTGCTGTTGTTGTATCATTGGTTCCAACTCATAGCAACCCTGCATACAGTTTTCAAGGTGCAGCTGGTGGGTTTGAACCATGAATCTTGCAGTTAACAGTCCAGTACTCATCTGACAGCGCCACACCAGTACCGAAATAGAGTCGAGCCTCACAAAAGTTCAAAGAACACAAGGAGGCGACAAAAAGTTCATGGAAAATGAAATAAATGAAATAAAAAGATAATGAACTTTGTCTAAGAACTTTTTGAAACCCCCTTGTATAAACAAATCAACATGGAAATTCAGATGTGTCCAGTACAGATTCTGTTTCTCCCAAAGAGTCATCGCATAAGATTTTCTGATTGGTAAAACCTCACTTGAAACAAAGCACTAAATTTAAACCAAATAGAAAAGGGAATTATGGATAACACAACTTGCTTATGTAAAATACTCACCAACACCCAGAAATAGACACACCCTACACACTCCATCCCATCAATGATGTTCTACCAGGGAACACCAATTCATATGCAACATCTGTGTCTCAAAGCAGAAACAGCCGATTTTCCAGTGACCATGAGATATGTATGCATTACAGACCCAAACTCTTAGAGTGGAATTGGAGCATCTCACCTTACCATGGGAAGACTTTCTATCCTGTGAAGGCTTTCTGCTCCTGTGAAGATTTACAGCCTTGGAAACCCTGTACAGGGTCGCTATGAGTCAGAACCAACTCCACGGCACATAACCACCACCACCACCATTGTCAATATCCTACATGCCACATCAGGACTCCGTAGCGGCAGTCCTTAGCTCTCTTGACACTCAGTTTCTTGCTATTTCCCATCAGTGTAATTAGAGTTATCACCAATGCCAATGAGTGGCCAAGTAGTCAGCAAAGCATTAAGCATCTGCCCAAATTTACTCTGAGATGCTGAATGGAACTGATGTCATTCTGCCATTGATTCCTTGGAACGCTGGTGGCCACAACTGTCACTCTACAAAGCAACCAAAACTGCAGCACCTCCAGATCCAAGGCCAGGTAATCCTGTAAATTCTTAACCTTGGCAAGTCTCTCTGGAGGGTTCTGTGCCAAGGACTGGGGAGGCAGCTAAACAGGAGTACCGCGTCCTCTGCTATTCTAGAGCAACTCTAAGAAAGCTTTCTATTCTTCTGACCCAAGTCTGTTCTTTAGACTTTCTATTTTCCTCATTGTCTTCAAAGATCCCATGGCAACTCCCCCGTTTTTCATGAGTCAACCTGGAACTCCTTGAGAAACAAGTCTTTATCCTGTAACCAGATTCACACCTACTCAGCCTTCAGACACCTGCCAAAACACAGTGTGCACTTACTGGACTATAACCAAGGATACTGGCTTGGTGATTTTAATGAAGACACTTCCAAACTCTTCTGGTCTTTGAGTCTTCCAATAAAAGTAGCATGACCAAAGTAACCTTCCCCACGTACTTCAAATGTGAACGACCTCAACCCAAATTCAGATACGGATCTGCTTAGAAGCTCTGATGAATGAAAATATTTAGTCAGACTTTTACTAATACGCAATTTTTTAAATTAAAACGTATCTTGAAAGTGCTAGGACTCCAACAGCTCTACCAATTACAGCAAATTGGATTAAATAGAAGCAATTCTTCCCATTTCTAAGTATAAAGAATTATGCTTAGGAGAGGAGTCACAGATCAAGGAGGTAAAGTCAAGGTAAAATTGTGTTTTAATCTTTTGTTACTTCAAGTTATTATAATACTAAAAGAAGATGAGGTAGACAGAATAATGCCCCCCCCCCAAAAAAAAGATGTCCATATCCTTATCCCTGTGAATATGTTAGAATACATGGCAAAAGGCAAGCAAGACTGCAGAATGAATTAAGGTTGCTGCTAATCAGTTTACCTGGTGCAGCGCTGTCAGATAAGCACTGGACTGCAAGCCACAAGGTCAGCAGTTTGAACCCACCAACTAGTCCTTGGAAACCCTGTACAGGTCTCTATGGTTGTAACCAACTTGATGGCATTTAACAACAACAACAGTTTACCTTAAAATTAGGGAGATTATCCTAGATTGGACTCCTGTTATGGTGCTACAGGATTAGCACTGGACTTTGACACACAAAGGCCGCAGTTCACACCCACCAGCTGCTCCTTGGAAACCCTACACAAGGTCACTATGAGTTAGAATCCGACTGGAGGGCACTTAACAACAACAACAACAATCTTAGATTATCTAAGTGACCCCAATGTAATCACAGTGTTATTAAAAGTGAAAGAGAGGAGCAGCAAAGCAAGAAGCAGACAAATGCCTACATGAGAAAGTTTGGCTGATATTGCTCACTTTGAAAATGAACTAGTGGGGCCATGTGCCCATGACTGCAGGAATCTTCTAGAAAACCGGAAAAGCAAAGGAAGCATATTATGTCCTAAAGTCTTCAGAAGGAATGCAGTTCTACCAACACCTTGCCTTTTAGTCTAGTGAGTTCCATCTCGGATGTCTGATCTCCAGACTATATGATAACACACTTGTAGTGTTTGAAGCCACTGTATTTGTGGTAATCTGTTACTGGAGCAATAGAATACTAATACAGAAGGGTAAGTCCGTGTGTATGTGTGTCTATGTATACCTTGCTTCTTGTTGGTGGTGTTAAGTGCTGTTAAGTCGGTTCCAACTCATAGTGACCCTGTATAGGGTGTTCAAGAAGCAGATGGTAGGTGGTTGAACCTCCAACCTTGTGGTTAGCCTTCCAGTGCTTTCTGAGGCTATAGATCTTTACTGGAGCAGAAAGCCTTATCTTTCTCCCATGGAGCAGCAGGTAGGTTCTAACTGCTGACCTTGTGATTAGCAGTCCAACTCATAACCACTATGCATACCCTCCTTAGACATACAAATATATGTGTTTAAATAAGGTGAAAATGTGTCTTCTTATGGTTCTTGGGAAATAAAATCACGTAAAATAGAGGTGATACCATATTCTCTTCTCTAAAGCGTTTGGGTATTTTAATGTTAATAAAGATTTCCAGCAGAGCAGACACCAGGGCAGGACTGCAGAGAGTGGAGAGCTGTAACTAAGAGCACATATGACTACAGGGGGAATGGCACTCTCGAAACAATGGCGATTAGACCATCAAATACCACTGCTGACCCTAGTGACTGAGCCTCCTGCAGAGGGACTCAACCAGTACACAGCACCTCTGGTCCACAGCTTTAGCAGTGGTTTACACAGGCAAGTAACAAAGGGCCACAGGGTCTCAAAGGAAGCGAGAAGAGGCAAGAGCCTAGCATCACAGGAATCTGTACTATGTGTGTATAGATGCCCAACCAACTGACAGGCCTAGAAAAAGAGGGTTCAAAACTGGTGAACAACTGCAACACCCTAAATAGCCATGGTGTTGTTGGTTATGTGACATGCAGTCGGTTCTGACGCACAGTGACCCTGCATAAGGTTTCCGAGGTTACACATCTTTACGGGAGCATAAAGTCTCATTTTTCTTCCGCGGAACCACTGGCAGTTTTGAACTGCTGACCTTAGAAGTAGCAACCCAATGCGTAACCACTACGCTACTACACTGACAGAATTCCATATCAGCTAAGAAATATCCAGTTGGAAACACAATCGTGGTCATGCAACATAGGCCTCTCCTAAGGCACAGAATCCCTGCTACGGAAAGTGCCTGGCTTCAAAGACAATGCATTTGGCTTTGGAAAACCCTAGTTTTGAACTTGGATCAAGCAGTCTAATGTCCGCCTCCTTCAGATGCAAATCTGGAATGGTGAAGTGACTTTTCCAGGGTCACACATGCAGAGTACTCCAAGTTGGAAGCAGAATCTGTGTCTTCTAACTCCTAACCTAAGTGGATTTCTCACTACAACACATAGCCTCTCCTAAGTTAAACTGGTCACCTGCCCATACGATATAAAGTCTCAGTATGCTACACGTCAGTAGGGGTGTGTGGGTAGCCCATATATGAAAATACGGGTTGTCAGAGTTTTTCTTCCCTCGAGTAGATAAGTACTGACCATCTGTGACCAAGTGAACCAAATCTACCTCAGCGATCAGTATTCTCACACTATTAGATGTCACTATTAGATGTCAAACCTTGATAACTGTTTCTGGTTGAGTCACAAAAGTGGGCTTTTCTGGAAGGTCTGAGCCTCAGACTCAACACAAGCCACTAGCAAGCCAGGCCTGTCGATCAGTACCCACATCAAACAACTTTCCAGACTTGCAACTGAATTTGCCTCCCCATTTCCCCTAATGTATTATATCCGAGCTCCTGGAGTTCAATATCTATTCATCATCTCATTTGTCATTCATTCAGTCTTAAAAATAAAAAAACTCACTGCCACTGAGTTGATCCTGACCTTATAGAGGGTTTCCAAGGCTGCAAATCTTTACAACATCTTTTCTCCCCCAAAGCTGCTGGAGACTTAACTGCCTACCTTGCAGTCAGTGGTCCAGGACTTATTTTACATCACCACCAGGTTTATTAAGTGTCTGTGTTGAAGGAAAATATTGAAAGTGCCATGGGCTGCCCATAGAACCAACAGATCTGTGTTGGAAGAAGTGCAGCTAGAGTGCTCCTTGGAGGCCAAGATGACCAAACTTCGTCTCTCATACTTCGGACATGTTGTCAGGAGGGACCAGTCACTGGGGAAGGATATTATGTTTGGTAAGGTGGAGGGTCATAGAAAAAGAGGAAGACCCCCAACAAGATGGATTGGCCAGGTGGCAGCATTGATGGACTCAAGCACGGCAACATTGGTGAGGTTGGCCCAGGATCAGGCAGTGTTTCGTTTTGCTGTGCATAGGGTTGCTATGAGTCGGTACTGACTCGATGGCATCTAACAACAACAAAGGGAGTTCTGGTGTGACACTGTAGGATAAGCTTTGGACTGCTAACCACAAGATGACCAGTTCAAACCTACAAATTGCTCCTTGGAAACCCTATACAGGGTGGCTATAAAACAAAACCTACTCAACAACAGCACATAACAACTGTGTATCCTGTGATCAATTTAGGAAGATGGTATTGTTGAGAAAAACAGCTGAAGAGGGAAGGCAATCAGTGTGTAAGAGGGCGCAGGGTAGCACTTAGAACAAGTAGCCAGCTTTGCCTAAGCTAGAGGTCAGAGAAACCTTGGTCAGACCATCCTAGATAACTCTCTCAGCCACACCAGTAACACTTCCCAATGGCTCACTCCTTCAGAGAGCTGCAAAGCCATGCAAACTCCATGAAACAGCAACAAACAAGTCCCAGGTCGGCGCTTGTTGTTTGCCTGTATCTTGTTCTATAGGCACTATGAGTTATGATAAAACGTATACACACATTCATATCTAACTGAAATACATGGTAATTTGAAAGAAGCATGACAACCCAAAAGAATGATAGACTCATTCTTGCCAACTGTGTAGAATGGTGGTGGTGGTGATGGTTTCAAACATCTGTCCTTAAGCTTAGCAGCCGGACCTGTAACCACTACACTACCAGCGCTCCTTAGCTCTGTAGAATGGTGGTGGTTATGTGCCATGGAGTCGGTTCCGACTCATAGCAACGCTCTACAGGGTTTCCAAGGCTGTAAATCTTTACGGGAGCAGAAAGCCGCCATCTTTCTCCTGCGGAACAGCTGGTAGTTTTGAACTGCTGACCTTGCAGTTTGCAGCCCGATTTGGAGAATAGGCAACATGAAATCTAGAAAGGAAAAGCTGTTACCAGGGAAGGTTTCCTAGACTAGACAGCTTTAGAGCTGAGCAATATTCTCCCCACTTAGGGTAATGACACCTCATCTCTCCAACTACAACGTCAGTTTTGTGTACTTACAGGGTCCAGGCCAAGGCCAAGGAAACAGTTCATGTTCAATGAGGAGTGATCCTGACTCTGTTAAGAAAGATGGCATTTTTTGGGGGGGCCCTCACAGAAGGCAAGTAGAGTGATCTATACTTGGCAGTGAAAATAGTCTTCATTATTCTGATGCCGTATTAGCTAATACACTAGTATAACAGGATTCAAGATACACGATTCTTACCCTCCTGTCGCTGTATATGAAAATGGCAGTAGGCATTACTCGGGCTAGAGATAGTACAGATGTTTTATGAGACAGGGTACCACTAGGAACCAACCCACAACATCTTTCTGATGACTCTCCTTGAACCCAAGAACTGACCCGAGGGCACGTCACAATAATACCTATCAAATAATTAGAAGTTTAATTCAACCGACAGAGCCAACTTGGAAAAAAAGCCTTAACAAGCTACTTCCAAAAGATTGCAACCACTTACAATGCTAAGGAGCACAGCTCTGCCGGGACACAGAGATTACTATGAGTCCGAAAGGTGTGGGGTTTTGGTGACCAGTAGTATCATTTAGCTAGGCCATTGCCTGTCTCCCTTTTGAAAACTTAAGTTTTTTATCAGATGTTTAGCTATCAGTCCCTGCTATGCCAACACAGTTGACTATTTACTTGCCAAAATGCATTACGCAATGGCAAGGAGAATGAATTCATCTCACTAAACAATGGGATCAAAAAATTTAGAGATATAGGAAATGTAATAGATCATCTGGCTTAAACCCCTAACCTCAGGCAGTTAAGATAATAAGACCTTAGTTGTAAGGATGAGACAACCTGAGCCCCGAAATTAAGTGACTTGCCTAAGGCTGAACAGTTAGTTAAGTGGAAGAAAAGGAATTAGGATCCAGATTCTCCTGCCTCCCAAGGCAGAGATTTTCTCTACCACCTTGCTAGGCACCAAAGCCCCATTCAGATTCAACTGATCCTACTCACCAAGTATTTTGCAGTTTCTCGTTTCAAAGCGCCCAAGTTCAAACCATAAGCCCTTTCCAAGTGATTCAGCAAATTCCAGGCAGTGAACCTGCAACAAGTATTACTCCAGCCCTCTAATTCAAAGCTTGGTAAAAAGTTTGATGTTATTTTGCCCAGAAATCATCCACTTGAGACCATTAGAAAGGGAGTCATGTCATCTGAGCTCAAACCCTGTAATGGCTGCATGAAATCAGTGCTAACTTGAAGTCCTGATCTGACTTTGATGCTTTGTTTGGCATTGGTGACTTTACCAGAAGGCCCCATTTGCCCTTCCTGGCTTTCTGCAGTCTGTTCATCATTTCTCAAGTAGTTGCTCCAACCATTTTCTCTCGTAGTTGAACATCTATGTATTTGAGACTTCTCACCTATTGGGTCACGTCTCTGAATTTTAACATTTTCTCTTCCAACCATGGAAGCCTGCGACAGGGACTAAAAATTCGTTTTCAAATATAAACTCTTCCTCTTTCACGAAGGGAACATAGTTTTCAAGGGCAACTCTACAGAATGCTTGGGAGCGGCCTGTGTTGAATTAAGCTTCCCACAGGACAGATAATCTTTATGGACAAGTTCAACCTGTAATTGCATTCACAATATGAACACTCATAACGATGGACTTCCATAGGAGAATCTTGAGGCACATTTCCAACAAAATTTAGTACTGACTGCATTCAACCCTTTGCACCTGTATTAAACCCCCTTCTTCTGAGCAGTCTTCTCAAAAACAAAAAAACTATTCATAACTTAGTTTTTGGCTTCCCAACTCTACTGAGTTTTATTAATGAATATTTCTATGTAGAGTTATTGTTGTTGTTGTTGTTAAGTGCCATCGAGTCGGTTCCGACCCATAGCGACCCTGTACAGGGTTTCCGAGGGTGTAAATCTTTACGGGAGTAGAAAGCCTCATCTTTCTCCCGTGGAGCGACTGGTAGTTTCGAACCGCTGACCTTAAGGTTCGCAGCCCGATTCGTAACCACTACGCTACCAGAGCTCCTTATGTAGAGTTATAGATAACCTCATTTCTTCTCACTTGTTGGAGAACAAAATTCCTTGGAAGCAGAAATGGAGCAGTTATAAATTGTCTAGAAATTAATCATAACAAGTCAATTAGTGTTTACGAAGTACTTACTATGTCCTAGGTGTTACGAAGAGTGTTGTGGGGAATGCCAATCAATTAAAACCTTTATAGCCAAAAGACAACCTCTCGTCTGAAGGGGAGAAAGAAACATAAAACTTACACAAATAAATTACAGATAAGGTCTCAAAGAAGACCTGTAACAATGGGACACACAGAAAGTAACCGCACTAAGTGCTGGTGATTGGTGCTGGTGATAGGTTCAGGAGGAAGGAAGGTGTAAATTGGGGACATGGGTAAGGGAGGAGTTTTTTCATGGAGAGCTGAGTGTTGGCTAGTTGAGATAGTAGGAGGAAGGCAATTAAGGTCAGAATTATGTAAACACAAGAGCAGAGATCAGAAAGTGGAAGCTTGGTCCGAGAATGAACAGATCATACAGAGCGTGGTGAGAGATGTCTTTGCATAGCAGTTTGAGTGAAATTAGAAGCATCCTTCACTGTATTTTTGCCTTGTACGAGCACCAACAGTTATAGGTGTGAGGCTGCAGGATAATGCACTGGACCAAAAGATCGGTTTGAACTGCAAGGTCAGCTGCTCCTTGGAAACCTTATACAGGGTCACTAAGAGTCGGAACTAACTGAATGGCAGTTAACAGCAACAACAATTCGACCTATATATGCTCCCAAAGTATACAAGACTGGAATCGCAACTACTCAGACTGTGTGTATGGTGGTCATAGGGACAGCCCACGAAAGAAATTAGGAAGAGGTTTTCAATGAATCCTGGTATGGCGCTATAGGATCAGCACTGGGCTTTGAACCACAAGGTCAGCAGTTCAAACCCACCAGCTGCTCCTGTGAAACCCTACATAGGATCACTATGAATTGGAATCTATTCAATGGCACTTAAAAACAATACAAAACAAAATATTTAATGAATAGTTGACAAGTGGCAAGTCCAGATGTACTAAGAGGCAAGACAACTCTCTTAAGGAATAAACATCACACTTTCTCTTTCTTAAACCATCAGTGTCAGATTTTGTTCTTTCTCCTTTTAAAAAAATGATGTCAACCTAGTGTCCTGGAGAGGCCCCTAGGCTAGGCCTGAAGAGATTCTGATCTTTAGTATCTTTTTGCTGAGATCTGTGATTTACCACCCATAGTCATTCGTTCCTTTCCCAGGGAACTCTGACCTAGCCACCCTGCAGTTAATGCCCTCAAGGCCTGCCTGGCACACATCTGTGGATTCTCAAATCATTCCAAAAATGATCAGTTTCCTCATCTACACATGATGTTGACAATGGGACCAGAAGACATAGAGTGGAGGCCAGTCATTCCCCAACAGACAGCGGACAAGGGCTCTGCCAGGCATACCATCCGAAAGTCCATTCATCCTTAAATGTCTCTGGGATACCATGCAATTCATCAAAGGCCACCGTCCCATTGATGGTGCACTGAAAGAGGATTTTTGTTTTCCACAAAAAGGGAAATTGAGGTTTTGTGGTAAAAAAAAAAAAGGATGTAGAATCAGCCACGTAATGGTTTATTCACAGCCTGACCCCTCCCCAAACCCACAGTGTTACTGGAGCTGAGACTCATCTCTAATGAGTCATAACAACTTGCATGGGCCTGGTGGACTTTGGAATTAACATACCGGTCTGTCCAGTGTATCAAACATTTTGGGACCCACTTGTGATCCAGAGAGAAAGTGATACAGTTCCTTGACTTCAAGTTGAAGAGACAGGCTAGAAGATATGACCATCCAGCTCTGCGAGAACTGGTTTTCATTGAGGCTAGAGAATAGCTATCACATTTGGGCCTTGTTATTTGAGTCCATCACAGCTAACTTTTCCACTGACATCCCCAAGTTTCAAATTAATTATTTACTTACCAGCAATTCAGCTTGGCAATGTCAGATGGAAACAGTAGGGGCTATCACAGAGTTCACATGTTGTGAACTGACCATAGAGTCAGTTCCAACTCATAGTGATCCTGGATAGGATTTCCAAGGAGTAACTGGTGAGTCTGAACTGCCAACCTTGTGGTAAGCAGTCTAGTGCTTATCCTGCAGTGCCATAGCAGACCTCAAAGCTCATATGGACTGCATATGCGAGCCATTTAGGCCACATGTCCCTTTCTGGTGCAAACAGAAGTCACCTTCAAGTCTCGTAGGTGTCTAAGAGCCCTTTATCTTCCCTTGCCTAAGTCTGGAGAGAAATGTGGAATGATGTGTGGAGGCCAGAACATCCCCTGGTAGTTGCATTTCTGTTCTTTTTTTTTTTTTTTTTCTGGGCCCAGAATCAGAATGACAGGAGGCGTGGGTTGAACTGACTATCAGTTTTGGTGTGTCAGGGTTTGAAATCACAGGTAAGAAGGTGCTGAGTTATTATTGGTCATCATGACCAGGAGGGACTTGGCCATCAGTGTGAGCTCTGTTTGCAGGCAGAAGGACAGGTGCTGAGTTACACGTTGTAGGTGCCAAAAAGGGACCTGGTGGGTGCCAGCCAAAGGAACGAGGTCAATACCTCCTTCAGTCCTGCCTCTTCCTGGAGACCAAAACAACAAACCATTACTTGGCTTCAGGTTCCTGAAAAGACCTCAGCTGTTCTTGTTTACTGTTCTGAGAGGCTGCACTGCACTTCTTTTTAAAGTAATTCATTTCATTGAATTAAAGACCTCAGAAAGGCAGCAGTATATGCAGCGAGGTCTAGATAGGGCATGTTTACGGAGCACTTATGCTTGGCAGTAAGGGTCTACATAAATGTAACATACAATGTGGTCACTCCCATCGCTGCAAAGATAGCGAAGAGTACTCTATGCATATTTGGGCAAATGTCTTGACTTATTTATCCTCTGGGATGCAGGCTTTGGGTTTCCTCTTTCACCAGAGACCCACTCGTCACACTGAGCTCCCAGAGCCAGCAGTTTGTTCTTGCAAAAGGCAACAGGGACTGTGAGGGCAATGCAGCCTCTGCAGTCAAGTTACAGCATGTTAAAGAAAATCGTCTCTCATAAGCCTACCGATCTTCAAGGGGCAGGAAGGTAAACTCTAAGAATATCATAGTCGCACATAAATTTCAACTGATTCAAGACTCATAATGAGGATACACAAGTGAGTACTTGAACAGTAATCAAGTTTTGTTTTGTCTAGGCACACTTAGATTCGATGAACCCTTTGGGTAGAGTACAGTGCATGAGCCCACTCACACAAGAGCATCATTTATCAGTTAGTACACATTTCTCACAAATACTCACACATACCCATGGAAAGGAAGAGCTGGGGAGAGAGAAAGAAGCAGACAGACCACTCACAGTTCTCAAGTACTAGAATTGTACAATAAATGAAAATATGCAAAAAAAAAAAAAAAAAGAATTAGAAATGGCATAAGAGGTAAGGGGTTCAGACAGCTATTATGGAAACTCTGTTCTTTTTCAGTGCAAACCACCGGAATAACTGTCCCTTTGGAAAGTTGACTCTAAACAGATGTTGTTGTTGTTGTCAAGTGCCAATGAGTCAGTTCTGACGCACCGAGACCCTATACAAGGTTTCACCATGGCTGGTGATCTTGAACCACTGACGTGGCAGTTCAAACAGACTTTGCAGTCCATTAACCCGCAGTGCCACATGGGACATCTTAAATCCTATTGCCTCCATGACAGCTGGGTAAGTAGTAGTGTCTTCACGTGACAGATGAGGAAAACGAAGTCAGCAGAGGCAAACAACTTGTGCACAACATGTGCTTATGAAGCCTTAGAAATAGGAACATGGACCCTGGTTTGTCTGACTCTAGTTAGTCATTCAACCCTTCCTCGGGTTTATCGAAAATATAAGGATGTGTATGTGAGAGAGTGAGAGAGTGCAAGAAAGAGTCAGGGAGAGAGCAAAGATATTCTCCATCTTCTACGGTCAGTCTCACTCCGTGAAACACAAGGCCTTGGTCTGGTAGTGGTTATGTGCCGTGGAGTCGGTTCCGAGGCTGTCCAGGGTTTCCAAGGCTGTAAATCTTTACAGGAGCAGAAAGCCTCATCTTTCTCCCGCGGAACCGCTAATAGTTTCAAACTGCTGACCTTATAAGGTTTGCAACCCGATTCGTAACCACTATGGTACCAGAGTATAAAACCAACATGACCAGAGTTTTAATTCACAGAACAAAGCTATTCCAGGGTTGGTTGTTGTTGTTGTTAGTGCCATAAAGTCGATTTCGACCCATAGCGACCCTGAACAGGGTTTCCGAGGCTGTAAATCTTTATGGGAACAGATTGCCTCATCTTTCTCCTGCGGAGCAGCTGGTAGTTTCGAACTGCTGACCTTGTGGTTCGCAGCCCGATTCGTAACCACTACGCTACCAGAGGGTTGGTTAAATGAAGATAAAGTCATAGCCATACTCAAGTCTCCTGGCTTTTAATTCAGGGCTATACTTAGCTTTTAAAAGCCTTTAATCCCCAAAGAACTTCCCACAGCCCTCAGGCAAATTAAACCACACCCATGGTTTCATTTATTAACAGATCCCAAAGCCAGCAGTATTCTGTGAAGCCTAAATGTTGTTGTTGTTGTTGTTAGGTGCCATCGAGTTGGCACCCACTTATAGCGACCTTATGCACAGCAGAACGAAACACTGTCCGATCCTGGTCCAACCTCACTACTGTTGCCACACTTGAATCCATCGATGCTGCCACCTGGCCAATCCATCTTGTTGGAATTCTTTCTCTTTTTCTCTGACCATCTTACCAAACATGATTTCCTTCTCCAGCGACTGGTCCCTACTGACAATATGTCCGAAGTATGAGAGACGAAGTTTGGCCATCTTGGCCTCCAAGGAGCACTCTGACTGCACTTCTTCCAAAACGGATCTATTGGTTCTTTTGGTAGCCCATGGCACTTTCAATATTCTCCTCTAACGCCATAACTCAAAAGCATCAATTCTTCTACCATCTTCCTTATTCATTGTCCAGCTTTTGCATGCATATGAGGTTATTGAAAATACCATGGCTTGGGTGTCTCCAAATGCGCAGTCCATGGTGGTGGTGGTGTGCCATGGAGTCAGTTCTGACTCGTAGCGATCCTGTATAGGGTTTCTGAGGCTGTAAATCTTCACCGAAGCAGAAACCCTCATCTTTCTCTGGCAGAACAGGTGGTAGTTCCAAACTGCTGACCTTGAGGTTGGCAGCCAGACTCATTACCACTATGCTACCAGAGCTCCTTCGAAAACTCTAGACAAGGTCCCCATGAGTCGGAACCGACTCGACGGCACTTATCAACACCACCTTCTAAAGGAGTTCTAGTATCACAGTGGTTAAAGCGTGGTTTAAACTCATGAACCAATCCTCTGGAGAAAACTGGCAGTCTTTAAACTGTAATCAGTAAAGTTTACCAGCTTAGAAGCCCTAAGGGGCAGTTCCCTCTCCCCTATAGGGGTCGTTATGAGTCAAAATCCACTCAGGGGCAGTAGGTGAGACTTTCTGAAGTAATTCGCTTCTGGGGATGCTTCCTGTCACCAGCCTGGTGCATAACTTGATCACTTCTCACCTGGACGACCTCAAAGGCCTCTGCCTGGTCTCCCTTCCTCCAGCTACCCTCCTCTGTGGTGATGCTCTTTACATGACCTCTCCAGAACATAACTCACCCATGTCATTCGTGTGTCTAAAATAAACCAGCGTCATCAGGACAATGCACAAGAGTTAAAAGAGGAAATTCTGGAGCCAGACTTTGTGGGAGCCAAACTTACATCAGCTGAAATAGTTTATGAAGCCAAACTTGATTTGCGTTCGTGCTAAAGGGAGCACAGTGGAGAAGTGTGTGGTTTGCTCAATCAGAAATATTGTTCTTCCAAGTACCAGCTCTTCAGTGAGAGAACAGAAGGCTTTGCTTTTCTTCCTGAGATGGCCTTCCTCAATTCTTCCCACTTTGTGGTAGCAAAACTCCACCTCTTAAAAGCTCAAAGTCCCACAAATGATTTAACATCTCTGTGCTTCAGTTCCTTCATTTGTAAAATGTGGGTAATAATAGTACCCATCTCCTAGGGTATTATGAGGAGTCCATGAGCTAAAGGAGCCCCAGTGGCACAATGGGTAAGCACTTTGCTGCTAACCGAAAGGGAATCAAAACCCATCTGTCAGTGCTACAGGAGAAGAACCAAGCGAGTTGTTCCCATAAAGATTACAACCAAGAAAACCCTATGGGCAGTTCTACTCCATCACAAGGGGACACACTGAGTTGAAAATCAACTGGACAGAAACCTAACAACACTTGAGATATGCATGTGAATGGCTTACAACTCCCCCAGGCACACAGGAAAGATTCAATAAACATCAGTTCTTCTTTGCTTTCTTAGCACTGCTCAAACTTCTGCTGCAGACACCGCCTTTGCAGCCCTCATTCCACAACTACATTGACTCCTCACCTATCAACTGTCTCATTATATGAAATTTCACACTTCAAATGGTAATTTGGAAAACATTCTTAGGTGTTGTCTTTGATGGTTTAGACCCCACGTGGGGCCACAGCTAGGCCTGTGGTGCCCTCCATGGACTGGCTCCATATACTAGAGGGCCCAGCAACAACTGGACCACATGAGAGACTATAGTCACGTGGCCTAGGAACACCTCCTCTCATTCCTCTGTGCCTTCTCAGTCTGGTGATGAAGGGTGTGGGGTAATGGAAAGTTAACACGAGGTCATGGGCAAGCAGAGGGAGGTCAAGCGAGGGCCAAAAGGTGCTGAGGGGTCAGAGCAGGAAGGCAGGAAGAGGGGGCTGCAGGGCCACAGTGGGCAAGCAGGGCTCCCACCAAGGTAAAACAGTGGGTGGCAGGAGGTGGTGAGTGGAGGAAAAGTGGAATATTTGCCCTAACCAGCATCATCACCACCAACCTCTCTGGGCTCCGTGCTGTAGGGGAAGGCATGGTAAGGAAGCGGGCCACCACTGTGCCGTATACATCCTAAGACCTGCCAGAGGCATCCTCCAGGTGGTGAGCAATGTAGAGAGAAGGGAGGAAACCAGCAAAGATGATGGGGTGTGGCCCCCAACTTTCACATAATGCCAATTTCACATAACAACCTGGTCTTTGGAACTTAATCATGCCGACAAGTGAGGACTGGGTGTACTTGTATTCTATCTAATTTAGTCTTTCTTAGTCCAGCTGACTCCTGCTGTCTTTCAAAACATAGTTCCAAGGTCAGTTTCCCCTCCATGCCAGGGCTTTCTCCCACTAGCCACCAATCTGATTCAGAACATCGCTACAGTTAAGACAGGCCTCAGTGGTTAATTCACTTGCCTCTCTCCCTTCCAGTCTAATTGTAGACGGCAGGGGATGTGTTTATTTGAATACAATAACTCTCTCAGAATCCAAACTCATCAAATGGTGCTGAAGAAATAAATGATGACTGGGGTGGTGGGGGTGGTGGTTGTGTGCTGTGAAGTCAGTTCTGACTCACAGAACCCTGTATCAGGTTTCTGCGCCTGTAACTCTTTATGGGAGCAGAAAGCCTCATTTTTCTCCCGTGGAACAACTAGTAAATTCGAACTGGGTTAATGTGCCAGACTGCAAAGCTGTTTGAACTACAAGGTCAGTGGGTCAAGCTCACCAGCTGCTCCTTGGAAACCCTATACAGGGTTGCTATGGGTCAGAACTGACTCAATGGCACTTAACAACAACAACAACTACCCTGCAGTTAGCAGCCCAGTAAGTAATCCACTATGACCACTTTGTTGTTGTTGTTGTTAAGTGCCGTCGAGTCGTTTTCGACCCATAGCGACCCTGTACAGGGTTTCCGAGGCTATAAATCTTTACGGGAGCAGAACGCCTCATCTTTCTCCCGCGGAGCACCTGGTAGTTTCGAACTGCTGGCCTTAAGGTTCACAGTCCAATTTGTAACCACTATGCTAGGAATATTAATAACATTCCCTACTATCCAGCTAATTTCAACTCACAGCGATACTACAGGACAGAGTAGAACTGCCCCATAGGGTTTCCATGACTATAAATCTTTATGGGAAAAGATAGCCTCATTCTCCTCCTTAGGACCAGTTCATGGGTTTGAACCATCAACCTTGTGGTTAATAGCCCAACACTTAACCCACTGCAGCTAAAACCAAACCCACTGCCATCAAGTCAATTCCTATTCATAGCAACCCTATCTATGTAAGGTTTCCAAGGCTATAAATCTTTACCAAAAAAGCCTCATCTTTCTTTCTCAGAGCAGTGGGTGGATTTGAACTGCTGACTTTGAAGATAGCAGTCTAGTTCTTACCCTACAGCACCTCCAGGGCTCCCAGAGGTACCCTTACATTTGATTATTTGCACTTGCAACATGGCGACTTTTCCCCAAAACATGCATGCCTTCTATGTGTTTAATAGATTGCAAATAAATTTGGCAGACACTACTGTTGTTAAGTGCTATCAACTGGGTTCTGACTCAAAGCGATCCTACATAAGGTTTCCAAGGAGCCGCTGGTGGGTTTGAACCGCTGCCCTTGTGGTTAGCAGTCCAGTATTTATCCTAAAATGTGATTATATCCAAGGAAATTAACAATTCTGCGGGCCACTGGTCTCTAATAGTGAAAAGGCACTAAACATCCATAAGGCTTCTATTATCTCCATCCTCAGTCTTACTGCCTGGTCTAAATTAGATCACTGAGACACTGGAATTTGTGTAAAGTTGTGCTGCTATAACAAAAATACCACAAGCAGACAGTTATTTCCTCACAGTTTAGGAAGCGGGAAGTCAGAATCCAGAGCACAAACTATTTCTTGTTGTTG
>NW_006408533.1:29637678-29695717 GCF_000296735.1 Chrysochloris asiatica | reverse complement strand
CGGACAAAATTCAATCCATAACAGTAACTGAGATCCATATTTCAGCAGATACAAATGTGAAGCATGCACTGTGTGTAGTGCAGAGCGTCCTAGCTCTGTGTGAGTGTGTGTGTGTGTGTGTGTGTGTGCGCATTTTCCATGACCACTCCAGATTGAGTCATGCAAAATTCTAGCAGTATCATAGTTACTGCTGAACGTCTTGGTAAGCCCCATCCCCCATCATTTCTCCAATGAGAAAATCCTAAGAAAGAAAAACTTCTGGCAATTGACAAGGTTTCCTTCCCAAGTCCAAAACATATATGTACATTTTTTATTTACAATACGTATTCTTCATTGTTGTGGTTAAGTGCCGTCAAGTTGGTTCCAACTCATAGCGACCCTGTATAGGGTTTCCCAGGAGTGATTAGTGAGTTCGAACCACCGACTTGTAGTTCAAAGTGCCCTTGCATTCTAGTGCTTATCCTACAGTGCCACACCAGGACCATATTCTAGGGGGGCATCATCATTCACTCCATCACACTGTGCTAATGTGACCACAATGGAGAAGGGCATTATCCTCTGAGAAATATATTTCTAACTGATGAGTCCTCCGTGAGAATAAAAGACTCCGCCTTTCTTCCTGAGACAGCTTTCATTAATTTATCAGAGAACACCAAACACATGACAGCAGAACAAACAGAGCAATGAATGAATGGTACTCCTACGGACCTCCCCACAAAACAAACCTCTTTTATTACTAGATAAAATTGCATCCTTAACTCTGTAACATAGCACCTGTGTTTTAGGGTTAGATAAAGCTCCTAGGTAAAAGACACAAGAGTACTCTGACCCAATAACAAAAACTGGACAGAACTGTCCAACTACGAAAAGGCCATTCACAAAGCACAGGCAAGGCTTGGCTAAGTATATGCAGGGAAGTCTAACACATGAACGTTTGCATTAGAAGACTAAATGGCAAATATCTGGTGTGGATCCCATTCACCATCAAGAGTCTAAATTTATTACTTTTTAAAGATTTCATATTTAAAGTGCTGTCACAGCTTGTGGAAGGCACAGTAGACCACCAAAAGCCAAATCGACTTCAACTCATAAAGACCCTGTATAGGGTTTCTGAGGCTGTAAATCTTTACAGGAGCAGAAAGCCTCATATTTCTCCCTCTGAGCAAACTGTAGGTTTGAACTCCTGACGTACAGTTTTCAGTCCAGTGCTTATTCTACAGCACCAGATTCTTTTCCTGCCAAGACTGAGGAAATATTCTGGAGGTGTTGGCATACAACAGCTGACATCTCCAGCAGTGCTCAGACATAGTGCCTGCCCACCTGGGAAGGTGCTTCTGGCACCCAGTGTACCGCCTGCCTCTATAACAGGAAGCTGGCATCTCATCAGAATGCGTCTGCATGAACCGTCCACAACACTCAGCAGCACATCCTTATGATGCTTTCTGAAGAAGTGATGAGACCTCCCTGAAGACTGGAATTTCCATGCAGATCATGGATATCTGTTACCACAAACTGACTGACAGGAATGTTGTTAAGTCTGTCGAGTCAGTTCCGACTCATAGCGACTCTGTATAGGGTTTCCAAGAAGTGACTGGTGAGTTTCAACCACCGACCTTGCGGTTCAAACCTATGTTATAGTCAAGTGCATTACCCCACAGCACCACATAAGAACACTAAAAGTCAAACCGTAAAAGGCTGTTTTTGTTTGGGTTTCAAACAACAACAACAACACACACACTTCCATGCACACTTTGAGTATTTGAGTCCAAGGCATAGAACTCATCCAGAAACAAAAGCACGGATCTACCCAAATGTTCTGACCAAACAGGCTTCACTCAAGTCATCCAAATGAACAATCTGAAAACAGAACTCAAAAGTAGGGGTCAGGAAAATGACGCTGAAACATAGTGAGGACACGTTAAAAAAAAAAAAAAAAAAATGTCCATTAGCATATTTTTTTCTTGCATTTGGAAAATGCTTTATGTTTTCTTTGGTGGCCAGCATCTCCTCAGCCACCAGTAAGATTAATGGCAAAGGGATCGATCTTCTCAGGCGACCAGTGTGAAAGTCGAAACCAGAACAGGAATATGGCTGGCACACAACAATTGAAGCCCTTTTTGGCCTTTATTTTAGGCCCTTCTCTACTTATTCTAAAAGCAAATTAAGTTAGGGAGTACATGGTTATATGTCTTCAAGCAGTTGTTAAAGCAGAACCTTCATAAAGTTTTTTATACATAAAAATCTACTACCTTCATGTACTAGTCATTTAGAATCAAACACGTGATGAACTATAAAAATAATATTATTAGAGCTTATGACTTTCAAATTGCGAACAGGGGGTCGGTCCTATGTAGCTCCATGGAATTCTGGTGCGGCACAGTAAGATAAGCACTGGACTGCTAACTGAAAGGTTGACAGCTCAAACTCACCAGCCACTCCTTGGAAACCCTATAAAAGGTCACAAGAGTCAGAACCAACTCAATGGCACTTAACAACAGCAAAGTCAACAACAACATATAGCTTCATAGGTAAGAGTTGTTGTTACATATCGACAGGTTGATTTGGACTCACAGTGTCTCCATGTGACAGGTTAGAACTGCCCTACAGGGCTTTCTAGGCTATAACCATTGGAGCAGATACCAAGCCGTTGCTCCCTTGGAGCCACTAGAGAACTGCCAACCTTTTTGTTCATAGGAGAGCATTTACGCAGTCGACCACCAGGGCTCCTCTGAATATGAGTATGAACTTTAAAGTCAGACTTACCTTAATTCAAATACTAACATTCTTATCTAATAGCTCTGGTAGCATAGTGGTAACGAATCGGGCTGTGAACCGCAAGGTCAGCAGTTGGAATCTACCAGCAGTTCTGCGGGACAAAAATGAGGCGTTCTACTCCCGTAAAGATTTACAGCCTCAAAAACCCTGTGCAGGGTCACTATGAGTCGGAACTGACTCTATGGTACTCAACAACAACAATATCTAATAACTAGGAACCATTTAGCTAGTTACTTAACTTCCCAAAGCCATAACTTACTCATCAGTAAAATGGGAATAATACGATTTAACTCTTAAGAGTTGCCCACAGGATTAAATAGAAAACTTTAGGTAACGGGTTTAGCTCAATGCCTAATATACAGAACTCAAGACAGTTGTTTTTATTTTTATTATCCAATTGTTCATGATCTTGTTCAATGATTTCCAATTTTAGACCCTATAGCAAAGAAGACTTTCTACCTTTCTTGAAAAGAAAGCAATAGGTATCTAGGAAAATTAGAACTCACATCCAGAAGCCTGGATTATTTGTAATAATTACAAATTAATTGTAATAATTTATGTGAGGTAGTTGCTCAAGTTTGTAAATTATGTAGGAACTTAATAAAGCTTTAGAATTGGCAGGAAGAAAATTTCCTTCTGAATTTAAAAGCCAAAGAACTTCAAAGTGAAAGGGACTTTTTGGAGATCTACTTAAGGTCACACTAAGGTTGCTGTTGTCATTGGTTGCGGTATCGTCATCCCCAACTCATGGCAGTCCCATATGTTTCAGAGAACTGTTCCACAGGGTTTCCTTGGTCAATGACAAACCACTTGAGCCACCTTGGTTCCTCTTCTGAAGTTGAAGCTGGTGGTAGTAGTATGTGCTGTCGATGCAACAGGGTAGAACTGTGTAATTCGGGTTTTTTGGCTGTAATCTTTACAGAAGCAGATAGCCTGGCCTTTGCTCTGCAGAAGTGCTGAGTGTGTTTGAATTACCAACTTTTGGGTTAGCAGCCAACTGCACACAGGTCCTCAGTCCTTTCTCCTCTAGGCTACTGGAGAAGCAGGTGAAGGTCATCCTCTTTAAAACCTGCCATGCCTCCCCTACTAGCCCCCCCCCCCGCCCCATCAGCACCCTAGCACCCTTTTCTAATCATAGATTTCTAAGTAAAAAAGGAAATTGCCTAAAATTGAAACTGCTTTAGTCTATTATTGGCTTTGGTGGCTGTGGGAAGAAAATGGAGGAGGGGTGGAGGTGAGACAGGTTGATGAAAATAATCTGAGTCATCGCTTCCTGGAAGAAGTGGCAAAGCAAACAAGACTGGAGGTGGAGGCAGAGGCAGAGGCCTGAGGCTGAGCCCCAGCTCTGCACAACTTCACGAGACCCCAGGAGGATGCCACGTAACTTCTGTGAGCTTCCCTCTGCAAAATGACTCTAAGATCTTGGCCCACTCCACTTTCCTGTGATCCATAACAGTTCTGGGGAATTATCCATCACTGCTGCTCACTGTTGGCGTGGAAACCGAAATGAACATGCAACTCCCGAAATACTACAGCCACTTCTTATGAGCAAGAACAGGCAGGATGGACCAGGGGACAGAACAGCTGGGTAGGACTGAATACAGAAACCACTGCTTTTCTTTGTAACCATTTGCCTCAGAAGCCCTATACAGGGTCAGTATGAGTCAGAACAGACTCAAGCAAGGCACATAACCACCAACAACCAAAATGACTGTGAGTGGCACTGTAGGATAAGCACTGGACTGCTAACCACAGGTTTAGTGGTTCAAACTCACCAGCTGCTCCTCAAAAACTCTATACGGAGTCACTATGAGTCAGAATCGATTCGACGGCACAATGCCTATGACAGCTACTCACCCTTTGGTCTAGCATTGGCCTTAGTGAGTATGTGCTGAATGAATGACTGAAGAAATGAGTGAGGAGGGGGTGACACACTCTCACAATTAGTTGACCTCTGTTGTCACTTTGGCCTCCTACCATAATTTAATAATATTCTCTCTCATTCGTATGCTCTCTCTATCTCCAGCACCGCCCCCCACCCCCCGCCTCATTATGCAGTCTCACTGAATACCACTCAAAATATTTTCTCAATTAGAGAAGAAAACAGGAATTTGCCACTTGTCTGCCTCTATTCTGTTGCCTGTCAGCCTTCAGCAAATATTTCAATCCTGGGCCTTTGCCTGCTGCTAACCCTTCTCCTCTGACCTTTGACCCTGCCCTCTTCAAATCCTCCAGCCTTTACCTATTCGTCTTCCCAGCCAGACATCCCCACACCAGAATTGACTTCTTCTGCTACTACATTGAGCCAAAGCGGGGCATGGTGTCATCCCTGAATCAGTGACAGTCCCCCCGCCCCTCAAACACACACACACACAAACCATGTTGCTGGGGTTTGCTTGTATGATCAAGAGATGAGTAGAAAAACTTCCACGTCACAGTGGACAAAGGAATGACCCATAACTGGGCTCCCACGTCTCTGATTGTAGTCGTTACTCTAGGCCTACTCCCAACTTCTACAGCCCGTATATGTAAGGGCTTCAAAAACTTCATGGAAAAATCCCATTATCTTCCAAGTCCAGTTTTACACCAACTTCTTGAAGTCCCCTCAAATGGGCATGTTGCTGAGATTGAAGACTCAAAGCTTGGCTATGAGAATCGCCCACTGGACAGAAATAGTGATCACCAGAGCCATGTAGATGCAGAGGTCCCGGCTAACTTTCCTCAACATTCAAGTTCAGGGAAGCCAGCTCCCATCTCCCACCCCCAGCCCAGCTCCCACACCACTCCCAATCCTCAGCAACTTCCATACTTACAGCTCACCATCCACCCACCCCTCCCCCTGCATCACGGCTGATCCCTCCCTCATCACTGTCCCATCCTTGCTGTATCCACTACTATACGCACGGGGCCATTTCTGTGTTGCTGGAGTATCTGTGGAGGGCGGGGAATATTTAAGGGCTTTTCTTCTGCGATGACTAGTTTGCGTCTGAAGGCGCTCCTTCCCATGTAATTAATTGTTCTGTCTCTTGGCTCGTTAGAAACAAGAACCCCAGGTCCCAGCCAGCATTATGCAGGGTAAATCATGTTTAAGTAACTGCATAACTAGTGGGTCAGTTTTATCTTTTGTCTCGGCTGCGACCATTCTTTCGCTGGTTTCTGAAAATGCCCATCACCGAGGCTTTCATGTCAGGCCAGTACTGAACGACAAATGTTTTCTCCCATCCCGCCCCCATAGCCAGCCCCTCTTCCCTGAATGCTGCACGCAGAGGGCAGCTGGGAAATAAAAGACTCCTTTCTCTAATTCTCCTGGGCAGAGCGATGGTGGGTCCAGGAGGATTCAACAAAAAAGTGCCAAACTTTAATAAGATGGGCCAAGCAAATAGGCAGGGCCAGCTCCCATGCAGCAGCAAAGACTGGCCACAGCAACCTTGCTATGTTTTAGCAGCCAACGTTGTGATGACTAGAAAAGGTGGACTTCTTCCAGAAGGTCCCTGATTGCCCATGTGATCTTGACCACATCAAGAGACAGATCTGGGCTCTGTGCTCTCATCTGTAAAGGGAAGATGGCTCTAATGATCTTCAAGGTCTCATTCTTTGTATCCATCAAGCACTGGGAAGCAGTCTCAGCCTCTCAGACCGCTATGCAGAATGCCATCCTACCATTTTACAGGAGTTCTTTTGAAGAGATGAAAGCACCAACTTTCTTTAGAGCCCGTTTGCCTAGTAAGAAAGAGAGAGTAAGAGGAAGGGAAGGGAAAGGCACAATGCCCATATTACAAAGGGGAAATTAAGGTGTTGGGTGGCAATTTGCTTCCAAAAGGTCACAGACATAAAAATCCTATGGAGCAGGTCTACTTTGAAACATAATAGGGTCACCATGAGTAGGGATCAACTCGATAGCAAATAACTGGGCTGGATTTGGGTGGCAAGTTAAGTTGCCAAAGTCATAGAGAATTCATTATTGGTGCTGTTAGAAATAAAATGCCAAAGGACACTAACTCATGTCTCAGATTCTGATTCCATCATGTCATCATCATCCTTCCTTAGACGACACTGTGAGGATACTAAGAAGGAGCTTTTTTTGTGTGGTTTAAATTTTGCAGATTTGCAAAAATGTTCAGTCTCCTCACCAACAGGCCAGTCTGTTCATCCTGGAAGCTTAGAATGAGAGCTCTTCTAACCACATAGGCCATAAGGAGCTAAGTCTTCAGGGACCATCAGATCACAAGTGATCAGTCCCTCCTCTCATGTCCTATAGGACTTTTGTTCGAGCCATGCACAGAGTGTGATGCTCATCACACATCCCTTGTACTCCACACACGTTCCCTGAAGACAGACATACAGGCAGTCATGCAGTCTTTCAACCCTACGGCAACCAGAACACCACTCTGTCGTCTGTCTCTGGTAAAGCCTTGTAGGATGAACGAAGATGAAACATCTGCAACAATGGCACAGAACCATCAGTGGCAAATGCTACCCTAAGACATGTCTCCTAGCTTCTAACCAGAAGACAAATTACCCTAAACAGATTATGCCTCTTGCCCACACAAACCACCAATTAGGAACATAGAAGTTGAGGCAAAGGTAAGAGAGAATTGAGGGCAGCAGGGGGCTCAGGGTCGGAGTAAGGAACGAACAGGAGTGTAAAAAGGTAAGTGGAGATATTGACATGCACTGTGGAAAGATAATATAAAGGGGATCTCCCAGGACTCCTCCCTTTCCTCCTCAGCACAGAGTTCAGTTAGGACCAACTCCCCAAACATCTACTCCCATAGCATACCAACACTGGGTTCTTTTCTGCAAACACATCCCTGTCCACACAGATGCCCTCTCTTAGACACATGTCCAGACACCCTCCAGTTGGCAAACAAGCGACAGTATGCAAATGATCAGAAGCCCGCAAAGACTTGCTTCGGTGAGGAGAAAAGAACAAACAAGAACAATTTTACAAGTGGCCACAGATGGGCTTCGCTTCTCTGCTTACAATGGACACTAACAAGATTTACCATAACTAATTTATTCGTTCACACCACTGCCCTGTCCCAACCCCCGCAGCACTCCCCCCACCACCTTATGAGGTTAGGAGAAATTCCCTGTCAGGGCCATATGCATTTTTGTTCCTTTCTGACAGAGAAAAAGTGCAACTTGTTCATTCACACTGTCTCTGTCACATTTAAAGTGGCTAAAATGGATCTGAGAGGAGATAATGGTGGAAGCAAACATATGCTGACTTTTTTCTTCTTCTTTTTTCCATTTCCTTGAAAGCCTCTATTTAGTGAAGGAGTAAAAAAGAGCAAAGTTATTGAAAACTCAGCAGTAGCAAAGGAATAGGTGGCAAAACACAGCACAAACCAAAATGGCTTAGAAACAGAAAGGGAGCCTTCTAGAACAAGTCCGAACTCCTTATAGAGGGGTTGAAACACTAAGTAAATCTTGAGTTCATATGGAGAAAATAAGATGTTCTTGATGAATTTCATGAATTTCTTCCTCTATGCCTTAAGGAGCCTGGGTGGAGCAAGTGGTTTGTGGTCAGCTAGTGTAGTGGTTATGAATAGGGCTGCTAACCTCAAGGTCAGCAGTTCGAAACTACCAGCTGTTCTGCGGAAGAAAGATGAGGCTTTCTACTCCCATAAACATTTACAGCCTCGGAAACCCTGTGCAGGGTCTCTATGAGTCGGAACCAACTCCACAGCACTTAATAACACAACTAATCTGAAAGTTGGCAGTTTGAATACACTTATTGTCACTGCATTAGAAAAGTCTGGAAATCTGCTTCTGCAAAAATTATCAACAGGAAAACCCTATGGAGCAGTTCCACTCTGACATATATGGGAGCTGGAATAGACTCAGGTAACAGCAAACAGAAAGCATGCCTATCGTGGGCATTACTTTTTTTTTTTTTTCCGGTTGCCGTATAAGCAATTCCTATTCATGGCAACCCCACGTGTGTCAGAGAAGAACTGTATCCCATGAGCTTTAGGACGGTTGCATTTTTAGAAGTCGATCTCTACTCTGGGTGGACTCAAACCCCAACCTTTCAGTGTGCTTACTGTCTGCACCACCTAGGGCAATACAAGTAGAAGCAAAAGTCCAACGCAAGACAGTGGGCGTTGGAACCTTTGCATTTTGAAGCTCTTCTTCATTCCGGCACTTTCCAGTCAGCTGTATGACATCAGTGAATTCTTAAGAAAATTACACCATTTCTCCAAATCACAGGAATCAAGACATTGGAAGTTGCTCCTTTTCACCCCCCCTTTAGGGTTCGCTCAAGGAGTCCTGGCGTGGCGCTGTGGGTTAATGAGCCAGACTGCAAAGCAGTTTGAACTGCAAGGTCGGTGTTCAAGCTCACGAGCTGCTCCTCAGAAACCCTATACAGGGTGGCTATGGGTCAGAACCGACTCGACAGCACTTCATAACAACAACAACAAAGGTTCTCTCAGCCTCTCCCCGACATGAGAACAAAAGTCAAGAGCACTGATCTTCTTGAGAGCTGTTCCAATCCAATCTACCTCATCTCCAAGGCAGTCCTTATTATCATTCCTCCCCCATTCTCCTGTCTCCCAGAGGGAGGGTGTCAGGTGTCCCTGTCTTTCTTTTCCTACTAAGGAAAGAAAAGACTCAAATCTCCCAAATCTGGCTTACCAAGGCTTCCTTCCTTCCACCCAAATGTTCCAGGTAACTACTGCAGGCTAGCCAATGGGGTCTGATCATCGCATGAGCTGCATCCTAGGGAGAAGGGCTCAAGCAAGCCCCTGGCCACTTTTTTTTTCTCCTGAATAAAGCCTATGCTTTCTTCGAGGAGTGTCCAGGTCTCCCTTTATCCCCATACTTGTGTGGACTCTCCGAGATACCCCAGCATCTAGCACAATGGGGGTATCATGCCTCTCCAGTCAGGTGGGAAATGCTGTAGTGTCTGTTGAGGCCAGACAAGTCCATATAAACTGGGAGTGATGGTTCTTCTCTTCCCTAGCCCACCTGCCCACAAGAGTCATCATTCCTATTCCTACTGGGTGTAGCTGAGCATGTCTAGAAGTCTTGGTGTGGCAATCTGGGCTAATGAGCTGAACTGCAAAGTTGGTTTTAACTGCAAGGTCAGTGGTTCAAGCTCACCAGCCACTCCTTGGAAACCTTATACAGGGTTCCTATGGGTCAGAACCGACTCGACATCACTTAACAACAACAGCAAACATGTCTAGTTTTCTCCCCAAAATAAGTATGTACAAATGGGGCTTCAGAAAGTTTCTGGGACAATTCCATTATCTTTCTATTCAATTATTCCAGGGACTTTTGAACCTCCTAGAATTTGACACCTATGGCAGTCCACTCTTAAGAAAACTTGACACATTAGTATATAGGTGATTTAATGAAACTGTTCTACAGATCAATGTGGCTTAATATACACAAAGGTATGAATAACTATGTGACGAGGTATTTATATGGTGAGTCTTCAGAATACTGGAGTTTAAAAAAAAAAGAATGTCTTAATTTTAAGATATAACAATCCCTCCCACGCCCCCCAAGAACAAGAGGCAAGTAAGGAAAGCCAGGTGGTGAGGAGCAGAGGTAAAATCTCTTTTGTGTCTGACCAGGGGTCTTTCTATGACATCATACGCAGTATCTGCATTAGGAGAAGCTGTGTGCACACAAGTACATACATGTACGAGACACTGAGCTCTCTCCAACATGGCACACTGTGCAGCAGTAGACTCTAAAACAGAGCTCCTAGGAGAAGACTGCGTAATGAGGGTTCACTCCTCGGTGCTCTATCGGGGACTCGGGATGTCGCCTTCCCTATGTATCCTTCCATCCAGTTTGCCCCCACTACCTGCAGACTGTGTACTGTGGCCTCCAAACCCCCACAGCTGGGCAGTCCTCCTATGAACTGTGAACGAGAAACCCCAGCACCAAGAGTCACCTCCCAGCGTTAAATGAAGGAAGCAGAAGTAGCCAGTGCCACCTCCCAGACACAGTGGGATCTGCTGCAAGCCTAACACTGGGAGCAGAGGTCAGCTCTCACCAAGGAACGACTTCAGAAGAAAAAGCCAGGTTTCCAGAAGTCCAGCACCTGCTCCTCCACAGAGGCAGAGCAGCACAGCTGGTCCAGCCCCCTCTGTAAGCCCACCTGCACGGCTGCCCTACCAGGCCATAGGCCATGGCTTCAAGACCAGTAGAAAGCTGTCATACCTTAGAGCAAGCAAGCATTTCTGAGAGGACCAGCCCCCTCCACACGCACACACACACATAGCCTGCTCTCCAGTGGTACCAACCAATTGCCCCCTTCATCTTCTGGAAAGGTCAGCTGGGCAGATGGAACTTTTCAAAGGCAGTCGTTCCCTGCAGCTCTTGAACTGCTAACATAGACCACTAGCCCCTGCAACTTCCCTCCCCTTCATCCCATGAAAACCAGCTGCCACAAAGTGGGCTCTGACTCACAAAAACCCCGTGTATGTCAGCGTAGAAGTGTACTCCACAGGGTTATTAGTCTTTTTATTTAATAATATCCTTTACTTAGTCCAATAGATCCCAAATAGTACCATTTCACCATGAAGCCAATATAAAAAGTATTAAGGAGGTATTTTACATTTTTTCATGCTAAGTCTTTGAAATCGCTGATATGTTTGACACTTACAGCACATCTCAATTCAGATGATACGTCTTCACTGGAAAGGAGTAAAATCTGGATTTAGATTTCATCAAATTCAAAGTTGAAGAAGCAGATCTGCATACCACATTGTCCCAATGATATGGAATAATTTTCCCATAACTGAAATGAGTATCATTTTTAAGTTAACAGGAGTCCTGGAGTCCTGGTGTGGTGCTGTGGGTTAATGCACCAGACTGCAAAGCCATTTGAACTGCAAGGTCGGCGATTCAAGCTCACCAGCTGCTCCCTCGGAAACCCTATACAGGGTCGCTATGGGTCGGAACCAACTCATCAGCACTTAACAACAACGGGAGTCTTGATATGGCACTGCAGGCTAATGCACTGGGCAGCAAGGCCAGTTTGAACCACAAGGTTGGCAGTTCAAACCTCACCAGCCACTCCTCAGAAACCCTATACAGGATCGCTATGATCAGAACTGACTCAGTGGCACTTAACAACAACTTACGGTTTTCAGGAGGCCCGGTGTAGCTGTGGCACTGCAGGTTAAGCACTGGAATGCTAAATGCAATGTCAGTGGTTCAAACCCCCCACCCGTTCCTCAGCAAACTTACATAGGGTGGTTATGAGTTGGAACTGATTTGACACCTCGGAAACCCTGTACAGGGTCGCTATGGGTCGGACCCGACTCGATGGCACTTAACAACAACAACAACAGCAACAATAGTAGGAATTTCGATGTGAGAGTTTTCTGAAGTAGATCACTGCGCCATACTTCTGAAAAAACTCTGGGTGGACTTGAACTTCCAACTCTTGATTGGTGGCTGTGTGTTGTGGAGTTGATTCCGACTCACAGTGACCCTGTACAGGGTTTCTAAGGCTGTAAATCTTTACGGGAGCAGAATGCCTCATCTTCCTCCCGCGGAACAGCTGGTAGTTTCAAACTGCTGACCTTGAGGTTCACAGCCCAATTTGTAACCAGTACACTACCAGAATTCCTTAACTCTTGATTCCAACCAAGCATATTAATCAACGGCACCACCTTGTCTCTCACAGGCTGCCCTCAGAGACACCAGCCCTCACATGGCATTCACCATCACACCTGAGCTGCTCCAACACACTGGGCCTTACAGGCTTTTCCTTCTCCTATTTCTCATATTGCCACTTGTATTCCCTCCACTCCTTTTCTGGATTCTGTTTCTTCTGCCAATATGTGTGACATAAGTGTTCAGGTCTCTTGATACCTTGTATTGTTTCTTCTTTCTATGCTGGAAATTCGCAAGGACAGCCAAAAATTGAGTATATTAATTCTATGAAGTCACCAGTGGTTACTAGAATATCCTGTCTTTGCTTTGATTCAAGTTGTTTCTTGTTTCTTTTTAGTTAGTCATGGGTTGTCCCTATCACCTAATTGGATTGATCAGCCTTTTACAAGGTTTTTTTGTTTTGTTTTTTAAAGTTTTTATTGTGAATTGAGTGAAAGTTTACATCCATCATCATTTTATGTTCAATAAATCACACACTTTGTTTATTACAATTATTATAATCCTCTCCACATACCATCAGTTAACAGTATTTCTCTCTATTCATTTTAGCTCTTTTTTTTTTTTTTTTTTTAAATACTCAGGCATATATAATAATTTGCACCACCAAAGGGCACATTCTGCAAGTCTGCCTCCTGGCCGCCAGCTCTCAGTCCCTCTCTTCTCATGAATCCAGAGTACAAGGTATTTTTTGAGCATCTCTGGCATCCTCCTTCCTAAAAGAGAGCAGTGCTATGGAGAAGCTTCTCTGGATTGGTTCCTAATTAAACATGGCTTGCAAGCTAGCAAACATCATTACCCCACTGGATTTAAGGAACACTATCCAGTTAAATAAGAATTCTTGGGTGACACACATAGTTAAGCACTGGGCTAATAACCAAAAGATTGAGGGTTCAAATCCACCAAGATATGCCTCAGAAGATAGACTTGGAGATCTGTTTCCAAAGGTCTGGTCTGTGCACATGGGCTCACCAGAAGTCAGAATTAATGGGATGGTGGCTGGTGTGTGTTGTGTCCAGTTAAATCTCCACAATGATGCCTAGTACACAATAAACAAGTACTGAAAAAAGTATCATTAACTAAACGAATTAAAGAAATCAATGAATTAGCATCAGTCAGGGGCATGAAAGCACCACTCATCTTAGAGCTGGGCTTCTTCTCTCTGTGTCAGGTTCAGCAGGGTCCCACAGTTATTAAGTCAGCCTTGCTGTCCTTTAGCTGTTGCCGTTTGTTCTTCCTGCTCTCATAGCTCTGGGGCCTGCAGCTTTAGTGAATCTGAGCTCTGGAGAAGGACTCCAGCAAACCCAAGGAGCAGCCCAAACTAGCAGGCAAGCTGTGGCTAGAGACAACTCTTCTTTACCCCAGGCCCATTGTCTTCCCAGGTACTTGCTGGTACCCAGCCTGTAAACACCCATCACACAACACAGCCCAACGTGTCCATCTTCTCTGTCCTTAATTACTTCAAGTGAGATTTGTTTTCATACTTAGATTATATTATAAATGAAAGGCAGGAGAAAGCATTTAATAAAAACATCTCATTCCAAATGATAAGATGCTGAGTAAGGGCTTTGTTAGTTTCAGACAAGTTGCTACATTTCTTATAATCCACATTAATAGGAGACTACAAGATATTTTAATTATGCTTAATCGTGCTCATGCAGAACCTGTACAGAGATCAAGAGGAAATTGTTCAAACAGAATAAGAGGATTCTACGTGATTTAAAATCAGTAAAGGATTGCATCACAGTTGTATCCTATCACCATAACTATTCCATATGTGTGCTGAGCAAAAGCTGGACTATATGAAGAAGAAGATGCCATCAGGGGTGGAGAAAGATTCATTAATAACCTGTGATAAGCAGATGGCATCACCTTGGTTGCTGAAAGTGAAGAGGACTTAACGTATTTACTGAAGAAGATTAAAGATTACAGCCTTCAATATGGATTACATCTCAATATAAAGAAAGCAAAAGTTCTTATAAATTGACCAAAAAGCAACTTCAGGATAAACAAAAGATTAAAGTTGTCAAGGATTTAATTTTTAACTTGAATCTACAATCAATGCCATATAAGCAGCAGACAGGAAATCAAAAGATGCACTGCACTAGGCAAATCTGCTGCAGGAGGCCCCTTTAAAGTATTAAAAAGCAAAGATGTCACCTTAAGGACTAAAGTCTGCCTAAACCAAGACATGATATTGTCAACTACCTCACATGCTAGATAATCAATAAGAAAGACTTAGGAAGAATTGATGCCTTTGAATCACGGTACTGATGAATAATACTGAATATACCAAGGACTTCCAGAAGAAAGAACAAATCTGTCTTGGAGGAAGTGTAGCCAGAGATTTCTCTAGAAGTAACGATGGTGAAAGTTTGTGTCATGTACTTTGGACCTATTATCAGGAGGGACCAATTCCTGGAGAAGAATATCATGCTTGGTAATGTAGCGGATCAGTGAAAGACCCTCAACAAGATGGATTGACCTTGTAGCTGCACCAATGAGCTCAAACATAGTAACCATAATGAGGATGGAGACGGACCAGGCAATATTTCACTCTGCTTCTACGCAGGGTCACTGTAAGTCAGCACTGGCTCAACAGCACCTAACAACAACAAGCAGTTAACACACTGAAATATTATCTAAAAGGGCTTAGCAATTTCAGCCTACCCAGAGGCAACTCAGAAGGAAGGTCTTGCAATCTACTTCTGAGAAACTGACACTGAAAACGCAATGGAGCACAGTGCTACTTGTATACACACGGTGTTGTAATGAGTTGAAATTAACTAGACAGCAACTTTTAGCAACCTATTTCAGGCATTGGGACCGACCAGTCACAAATCTCTTAAGTTATCTAGGGAAAACTATGTCTTCTCTCTCCCTTTCTCTCCTGTTTATTTTGTTTTATTATCCATTCTGGGGGGATTCTCAAGTATCCCAATGTTCTGGGTCATAGGCCCAGCCCATCAGTGAAAGAGGGAGGAGATGGCATGTTTAGGAACAGCTGTATGGATTTCTACCACCTATGGAATTCATCTTGTATGTGACCATTCCTGGACCCTCCTGTCATCACCACAAAGGAGCAAAACACACTATGTGGTGTGTAAATGGCACAAACTTTTGCAAAGGTCAGTGAGAAGACATGGGAGTACAAGGTGGGGGGCTGGCAGAGAGAGCCCCAACAAAGACATTGAGTAACCTGAAAGGGCCCGTAAAGAACATCTCCTAAACATGCCAAGAGGGTTTTTATTAATTTTGTGGAACATGACAGAAAAAGCACTAGCTTCAGGGTAGAAGATCTTCAAAAGTGTCTGCAAGATTTGACTAAACTGCCTCTCTAGGTTTCCTGACATGCAGGTATCAGGCTTCTAGAAGGCCAGGACAGAAGTTGAGGGTTTCTGGTTCTCATCTCAGATTCAGCCCACCTGATCACTTACCGGGAGGTTGAAGCTCAGGCCTGAAGTGAGTTTAACAGAGGCCTCTGAGCCTCACTGGATTCATCTATAAAATGGGAACTATCTTCAATGTGTTTGTGTGAAGGATTTAGTAAACAATGCTTGTCAAGTGTTTTGAAAAGTTCCCAGCTACCCTAAGTACCAAAATGCTGGCTGCAGTGAATGCCCAGCAAAGCAACCTAGCTGACTTCTCTGTAATTCAGATTTCCCACAAAGGAATTTCTCTCCTGTGCCTCTACTGTGTACCTCACATTCTTCAGAAAGAAATCCGGAAACATCAGCAGCTGCTTAAACCAAAAGCTCTTCCAGACACCCTCCAATGCCTAAACTTAAGTACCCAGTAGGCTCTTGGTCGACTTACAGAATGGGAACAAAAAGAAAGACTTTTGTTAGCGGTGCCTGTCATTGTTTGCTGCCTCTGTTTTGTTTGTGTTTTCTTTTTCTCCCCCCCTGGCAAAGGATTAATGTGAGGGTTCTTAAACAAGGGATCCCCCATTTACAGCTGACGGCAGCAGCTGCAACCTCTGACTCACCTGCAGAATGGCAGGGAATCGAATCAAAGAGAAAAACCAGTGGACAACCTTTCCTCCGGGGGCAAGAAACACAATGCCAGCCTTTCCCCAAACCCGGCAGACACCAGCCCTGATTGGAGGTTGCCTTGGAACAAAGGGAAATTGGTTTAAAAAAAAAAAAAAGAAAAATCTCCTGAAAGCCAGCTCAGCAGATGGTTTTTTCCTGGGCTTCATGAGGAGGGGTGGCAGGGTGGGAGCAGGGGAAGGATGCTGGGATAACACAACTGCCACTGGGATACAGATGACTGAGAAGTGACAAAGATGGGCAAAGAGGGCTGACCTCTCACCCCAGATTTTCACAAAGGGCAATTACACCATGTGGCGGCGATCTGGACGCTGCTGCTGATCGCTTCCAACTTGCAGCTGTTGTTCGTCACAGCCACGTCTGGGGCCTTTATGAAAAGCCGGGGAGGAGAGGGGTTAGTGGGTGAGTGCCTATTGGGAAAGTCTAATTAAACCCTGGAGTTGGTTGGAAATCTACTATTAGGGGAGTGCTAAAGAACGGCATCCTACAGCTCCATGGCACTTTTTAATATTTTGAAACTTAAAGTCATTCCTTCTGAATATTTTCAAAACAATGTGGAAGGAAAAGAAAAATGATTCCTTTTTAAAAACACTATGAGAAAGCAGAGAGGATTCGTTAAAGCAAAACTGGCACTTGGAGCCAGAACCTCCTCGGTCCCCTAAGTGTTGGTGGAATTGTGTTTTAGAGGGGCCCTCCACTGACTCGCTTCATGTTCAGTCAGAACTAGGACATTTTAGCATACTCAGTATATAACCTCTCCAATAAATCACGAGGGAAGCTACTATCCTATAACCCCGTGCTTTGCTGCCAGCCCATCGCTTAGCTCCATGCTCCATGGCTACAGCGCTGATGAGTGCTTTCCAGTAGGAAAATGGCTGTGGATCATTAGAGAAAGGAACTGTGGATCTTTATGATGAAGCCATGATGGTCAGCGTTTACCCACAGCCTAGGCCAGCAGCAAGCAGTAGGAACAACCAGGTGAAGTGGACAGGACTCGACTTGTCTCCCCTTAAGGATATACCAGCAAGACAATCTAGATTGGAATCTTTCAGCAACAGCTTCCTGCGACTTAAAACGAGACTACTTAGCAAGGAGTTTGGGTCCTCACCCCTCCAACAATTAGCTGTAACCTTGAACAAGCCACGTCAAAACTCCCAAAGTTTGTCCTCAGTCTATAAAGCAGAAAGCAATAACAGCTACTTTAATGAAACCAGAAAGAGGCACCAGTTGGGCCGGTATGCATACGCTTTACTAAGTGCTATGCAGATGCGGTGGTTACTATCACTGCTCCGTATTACATACATCCTCTGGAACATATATGTTGACTGTTGATGAGACTGTTCTGGGTTTTTCCCTATATGCCCTGTGATCAGTTCTTTGCAACAAGATCTTCCTGTGCCCACAAGGCATTTATGCTGAGCACACCATATAACTTTGCACTCACTTGTAGAATTCAGATGCCTCCTCTCTGCTGAAGGATCTCCGGATAAGAGCACAAAAAAGAAAACACGATGAAAGGTTTCAGATGTTTCTGAGGCACCAACGCAATATATACAGGACTGACAAGGCATAAGTTATTTTGATAGAGAAGAAGGTTTTCCAAAGAATTATCTCGATTAGCAAGGAGCTCTGGTAGCGTAGTGCTTACAAATCGGGATGCAAACCTTAAGGTCAGCAGTTCAAAACTACCAGCTGTTCCGTGGGAGAAAGATGAGGCTTTCTGCTCCCGTAAAGATTTACAGCCTCAGAAACCCTGTACAGGGTCGCTATGAGTCGGAACTGACTCCACAGCATATAACCACCACCATCTCGATTGGCACGGAGCTAACAAGAACTTAACTTTTAGGCTGAGGAAATAAATAAGTAAAGGAGGAAATAAAATAAGTAAATATCATAAATATTAAACAAAAAGGCTGCTGGCAGGGACTGAGAACCACAAGGTTGGTAGTTCAAATCCACCAGCAGCTCCTCAGAAACCCTATACTGGATCACTATGAGTCACAACTGACTTGACAGCACACAATAACAACAATATTAAAAGGTACCATCCTATCTTCAAAAAGCTTACACCCCATCGCTGAAAAAAAAAACACTCTACCTTTTGCAGCCTATGTTCGACCCTTTCTGGTAGATTCCATAGGTCATTAAGAAAGAGGGAAACCAGAGCTCAGAGATGGTGAGTGCTATTAGAGAAACCACAGACTTCTGCCTGAAATGGGCATCTACACATCAAAGGGGCTTTGCTTCCGTAGCTTCTGAGTAGTTCCCAAATCTAAACTAGACCTGGATTTTCTTACAGAGCAGATCAGTTTTCCATTCAAGATTTCAGACATTTTTATTTCATTTTTAGTGCCATGTCTACAATGTAACATCACTTACCCTATTTCCTCCCAGTCTTTTCCGTCTCCATTCTTCTTCCTTCATTCCTAATATTTCTGAACTTTGTTCTTGGGTAAATGCTACCCTTTTGATCTCAAATGGGTAATTATTCTAAAGCACCTCCTAAATGTTATTATTCATTTCCCTTATAGACCTATTATTTGGCTGAGAACTGAACCATGGGAGAAAATTCATTTCCAGATCTGAAGGGTGACTAAGGGCACTCCATTTGACCAATCAGCCTGGTCTTTGTTATGACTTATCTTTGTTTCACAGTTTTCTCCCACACAATCCAGGATCTCTTAATGGTTTGCCAGATCCCTTTCAAAACAGTTGGCAGTGGTAGCTGGGCACCATCTAGTTCTTCTGGTCTCAGTGTTGTAGAGTCTGGTGTTTGTGTGATCCACTAGTCCACTGGACTAATTGTCTCCCTGCGTCTTGCGTTTTCTTCACGCTTCTTTCCTTTAAGCAGGAAGAGACCAGTAGTTACACCTTAGATGGCCACTCACAATCTTTTAAGACCCGACTTGCTAACTTTTGATTCACATCTCTGTTTAGAACTGTATACCAAGAGGTAATAGTAAGGATAACACAAACATCTGAACAAGCCATTCCAAGTACGATGGGGGTGATTTAGGCCAGCAGATGTACATAGGGTGTGTTGACATTCAGCTCAATGTATACCAACAGTGATGGAGGCTGGGACAGCACAGGTCTGCTTCTAAAGAAGAAAAACCAAACCCATGGCCTGACATCAAGTCATAAGGACTCATGGTGACCCCAAGTGTTATAAACCAGAACTGCTCCATGGGTTTTCTTGGCTACAGAAGACTGTCAAGGTTTTTTTCCACAGAACCACATCAACCTTTACGTTAGTAGTTAAGTATGACTAATTGGTACCACTCAGGGACCTGAAAGTCAGAAAACAAGAACACATTTCCCCCAATGATTCTTACTGAATCACACTGTGAACAATCTCAGAGGCACTAGTGAGGCGATCACAAACCCTGAGCACTCTGAGCACCAGACCACCTCCAGGTATTGTCCTCTGCTTCACAAGCCCTAAAATCTCTAGGAGGAACGCTGATAAGACAGCATCCCTAGCCCCAAAGTGGACAGTTGGGAATCAGAAACCATGGTATCCAAGGAAATTACAGGAACTCGGTTTAAAAGAGATAGCTTAGACAACTACTCCAAGGATGACTTCAGCTTTCTAAATCTAGAGCTGCCTCTGAGGTGGCGAATCCCCTCCCAGGGGGCCTTGGAGCAGGAGCCCAACAAAGGTCCATTGGGAATTGTAGACAGTGTTTGTCGTTTGTTCAGGAGGGATGCTGAAATGCTCAGAGACTCTTTGGAGTCTCAGTGCTGTGTCTGACTCTGGAAGTGGTACCCATTCAAGGACTCATTCCTTTCTCCTGGCCTACAGTTCCTCTTGTGACTTAGCCTCGCCTACTGTGCCCTCAATGAATTTAACTCCTACTTCTCCAACCCTTGCTGCTTCTCCCAATCTTGGTTTCCATCATGATCCAATAGCACGCCACCAGCCTGTCATTGATTCAATGGACAGCAATCAAAGGGAGACCGGGTCATATCAGTAACCTGATGGTTTGAATAATAGCCACAAACACAAATCAATTTATTTCTACCCACTGGCCATCCAAAAAAGATAAGGATGGTGAAATCACAGAAATCCCCATTCTACACCACAAATAGACCCCCTTTAGCTACAGGAAGAGCTCTGAGGGTACAGTGGTTAAGAATTTGGCTGCCAACTGAAAGGTCAATGGTTTGAACCCACCAGCCACTCCCTGGTAGAAAGACATAACAGTCTGCTTCCATAAAGATTTAGTCTTGGAAATGCTATGGAGCAACTCTCTCCTATAGGATTGCTGAGTTGAAACCAACTCAACAGCACTGAGTGACCCACCAGGAGAAGCAACTACTTTAGGTTGGTATCCCTGGGGTACTGTCTTAAAAAATGCTGAAATTCCTGAGCCGGGTTCTCATCATCATGAAGCAAATGAACTACCTAGTCTAGCATGAAAGGCTGCCCACACTCCTGGACAAATTAATATTAATATGTACAAATATTGATTTCTTTTTGATAAGGCAAGGCCAAAGCTTCTGTCTGTCTATCTCCCCATATTCCACCATGAACCTGGCTGAAACTGTGGGAAGTAAAGGAACAGGTATACAGAAACTTTTTTAAAAAAAAACTGTAAACAAGGTTAAGAACACAATGAAACTACTGCCATTCGATACTAATCATGATTATCGAGTGGTCTCACAAGCCCGGCACCAAGGTGGGAACTGTCTGGACTTTTCAGAATCAATAAAGAATTCCATTGTTTCCATTGGTAAGGTGAAGCTAGTGGCAAGGTGAGGGAAGTTGGCTCAGGGAGGGATAGGCAAGGGGGAAAAGCCTGGAACTTCTAACAGACATGTCCTCTCGAGATATCCAGAGACACTTTTCTTCATAGGGCAGAATCCACTGGAGTATTGCAGAAGGGAGGAATAAAGGGGATTGGAAGTGTGGCAGCGGCAGAAGGCAGCCACCTGCCAAACCCCACTCAGTGGTTCCTCTGACACCACTTTAAAACTTTTATTTTGAGTCATCCTTTGCGCTCAGCAAAAATACTGGCCATAGAGATAAAAGACCTTAGAATGATCTCTAAATAGATCTTCGTTGTAATCCCCAACACCACCAAAAAAACAAAAGTGCATCAGTATATATTCTTCTAGTAGTTAGATATTTGTGCAGGTATCACAAATAAGACTCTAGCACTGCCCCAACTACCACAGTTACACACAGCCCCGAGCATGTGAAAGCTGGACAATGAATAAAGAAGACTGTAGAAGAATTGATGCATTTGAGTTATGGTGCTGGAGGAGAATATTAAAAGTACCATGGGCCACAGAAAGAACAAACAAAATTGTGTTGGAGAAAGTACAGCCAGAATGCTCTTAAGAAGCCAGGATAACCAGACTTTGTCTGGTTCAGACATATTATTACCAGGAGGGACCAGGTCCTAGAGAAGGATATCATACTTGGTAAAGTGAAGGGTCAGTGAAAAAGTGGAAGACCCCCAACAAGATGGATCGGCACAGTGGCAGCAGTATTGGGCCCCAGTGTAGCAACGATTGTGAGGATGGTGCAGAGCTAGGCAGTGACTCATTCTCTTGTGCATAAGGTTGCCACAAGTCAGTAATGACTCAACAGCACCTAACAATGACAACATGAGCAACAGGGAACCAGAATTGGCACAAAGAATCAATCTTCTGAAATCCAGTTGTTCAGGCCCAGTAAGGGTCACCAGATGCCTTGGCTGAGCCCCTACAAGGATAGTCCTGTGAATGGTCAGAAAGAAACCCATGCCATAAGGAGAATGAAAGGAACTCAGGCTGAGCAAGAGTTGTGCAAAGTGTCTGGCAGAAGACACCAGCAAGGAGATGCTACTCTTATCTTGAATCTCCCCAAACCAGGACCTAGTTTGCAGAGCTTAAGTATCTTTCCTGAAGTTAGACAGAGTCAGCAGGCAGTGGAGCCTCAGAGAGAGCTCCATCCTGAAGCTGGGGGCTGGGTTCTAATCAACTCTCTGGCAGGAACTTCTTCTAACAGATCCCGTATTCCTTACCTTCTATTTTCCACTTTAAGTCTCTTTACACAGTGTCACAGCCATTATGTCCCCAGGCCCCAACACTTGCTGTCTCCCCTGGCACAAAATCTAATAAACACTCCTACTATTTACAGAAAAAAATCCAAGCCTGTTTGTTGTTGTTCGTTGCCATGGAGTTGAGTCTGACTCATAAAGGCTGGTATAGCACTGTAGGGTAAGCATTGGACTGCAAACCACAAGGTCGGCGGTTCAAACCCACCAACCACTTCACGGAAAGCCTGTGCAAGGTCACTATGCGTCAGAATCGACTTGATGACACGTAACATGTGCAATGTAGAACTACTCCACAGGACTTTCAAAGCTATGATCTTGCAGAAGCGGAACCACAAACCTGTCTTAGTCTCTGGATGGGTTCAAACAGCTAACCTTTCACTAAGTAGTTAAGCATTTCAGTTTGTGCTCCCTTTTACCCCACAAGATTTAATATTCCTTACTTTCTTCAGCAATGTAATGCCAACCTAGTTTTCCATCACAGTAACTCAGGTATCCATACATTGTACATCAAGAAGAAGATGCTATTTGAGGAATGAATGAATAAATGCATGATTTATTGGACTTCCCATAAGAGGACAAGTGCTTATGGAATGACTGATTACTCATCTTAATAGAACAATTGTCCTGCTATGTCACTCTGTCAGACTCCTTGCAAAGGCGTGATGTTCAACACAGAGCACTCCTTGGGAAAGCCCGAAGTGAAACTGACTACCAAGGGAAGATCAAAACCAAGAGGAAAGGACTAGCCTGGTGCGTTCAATTCCCAGAGAATCACAAACACAGGAAGGAAAAAGAAAAACACAAAAGGTGGTGGGGAGAGAGCAAGTATTCCCAGAATATCCTCAAGGAATCCAAGTTCAAAAATCTTACTACTTGGTAAGCTCAACTCTGACACTTGCTGCCATGATGTTAGAGCGCTTTCAACATTCTGTGCAAAAAGGGAAACAATCTGATGAAGGAACAGTGGGTTTAAAGAGAGGTCAAAAATCTATGTTTATAATAACTCATGTTCTTGAATGGCAAGACTGGGTCCCCTTAAACAGGATGGCTCTGGAAGTTCCCAGTGTTTACAACAGAAATAAGGGTTCAGAGGTCAAAAGCCATTTTTGTTTTGTTTTGTTTTAATTCTGTTTCAGTGGGTTTCTCTTTGTTTTGTTTTGTTTTAACATGCAGAGACTGAAACCCCAGGAGGTAAAGCATTCTTGCTAAAACCATTTAATAACAGAGACAGAGCTAGTACCCAGGGCTCCCATCTCCAAGTCCAAGGTTTTTTTACTACCAACACCTGCAGTCCAAGATGTCAAATGTTACCTGTTGCCCTGTGGAGACAAACATTTGGTGAGAAAGGCCATTCATCACTCCCCATGCTACTTTAGCTCTGAAATAACTGAGAGGAACTTATCAAGAAACAAAATTCCCAGGCACTCTAAAGAATAAGCAGACATGAACTGCTTCAAAGCAAAAAAATATAAGTGCAGAGGAAAAAACAAAATAAGGGAGAAATTCAGTCTCTTGTTAGGAAATGCATATGAGACCCACCTTGTCAGGTTGACAATGTTGTGGAAGAAGCAGCTCATACTCCCAGCAAAAACACCACATACTCAGCCCCAGAAGGAGAGACTCCACCCTCAGTCCAATAGCATACCTAGGACCAACCAGAGGCAGTACTGGGTGAATGATGGAGAGAGAGGAAGGGCACTTGAACCACGAGAAGGAGAAACGGCTCTCGTTTGTCAGATGTTCTGGGTCACCCGCCAGAGTAGTAACAACGAGTGCAGAATTCAGAAGTCAAGCTGAGTCCTTGGGAAAGCACACCACATCTCACCTCCTGCCCAGCTTTCTTCCCACAGCCACCAGCTCACCTATCCTGTACAGCCATAAGAAGAAATGTGCCTCTCAGCACCCAATGGGAAAAATGGATAATCCTCCTAATAACAGTGGTACCAAACGGCTTCTCTTTTATTTCTGTATCAAGAATGTCTAGGTGAGCATGGATCTAGGGTCAAGGTTGAACCTGATGACTATGAGGTGCAAATCCTTGCCACTGGATGAAATCGGTTCTTGATGGAGCTTGAGAGGAGGGGGTAATTAAGTGAAAGGAAATAATAAGAGAACACAGATTTTGTTTGTTCAAAAGGAAAGAAAAGTCATAAACATAGGAAAGGGGCAAAAATAGGCCTTTTATTCACGAGGCTTTGGAAGTTCCCTCAAACAGCCTGGTGGAATGCTCGTTATTAAACACAGTGTGCCACAGTGTAATCCTCTCCCTTAGTCAACGTGGGAAACAGTGGAGGAAATGCCCGAGTGCAGGTGCCTTACCTCCCAGAAGCCCTTTCCTTTTATAGAGTGTGGTAGCTTAAGACCAGAATACAGCAGTGGCTGTAGTGTCTAAAAGAAAAGACCTTGAAGACCAACTCTGTCCCTTCCTGACCTTGTCACTTTCAAGCAATCTGAGCAGCAACTTCCTCATCTGTAAAATGCTTTCATCTAATCTGCCTAGAATGGAGCTCTGGTAGAGTAGTGGTTACAAATTGGGCTGCGAGCCGCAAGGTCAGCAGTTCGAAACTACCAGCTGTTCTGCAGGAGAAAGATGAGGCTTTCTGCTCCTGTAAAGATTTACAGCCTCAGAAACCCTGGACAGGGTCACTATGAGTCAGAACCGACTCCACAGCACATAACAACAACAAATCTGCCTAGAAGGATTATTATAAGGGCAAACAGAAAAGGTGAATAATGTAAAAGAGCTAGAAGAGAGCCAGTCACAGAGTAGCTGCTCAATAAAACAGAGCTAGTAGTCCTGGTATGTCTGTAAGATAAGTACTGGACTGCAAGGTCGGTTTGAACTGCAGGGTTGGCAGTTCAAATCCACCAGTTGCAACCTGGTAACCCTATGAAGGGCCATTATGGGTCAGAACTGAGTCAACAGCCCTTAACGACATTATTAAGATAGTGTTCTATAAGTAGCCTAATTTTTTACCTAAAATCTTCCACTGGTTTATGTTGCTGTTGGTAGTGGTGGTGGATGCCATGAAGCCAATGACCACTCACAGGAATCCCACATGATAAAACGGAACTGCCCCACTGGACTTTCTGGGTTATAAACTTTATGGGAGTAGCATGCCACATCTTACTTCCTCAGAGTCCCTGGGTGAGTTCCAACAACCAACCATCCAGTTGTTGTACCACCAAGACTACACCATATAGAAATGTTTATCTCGATTTCTCAATGAGGAAATTGGGCAAGGCTAGAATCTGGATCCAAAAAGCAGAAAGCCACTTGGTGTCAGGCTGCCCAACTGACTCATCAGCTGTACAGCCTGATGTACGTGGTTCATCTAGGACCTCCCCATTCTGGCTGGTGAATCTGAATGGGTGTCTCTGATCCCCATGGTTCAGTGGAAAGAAAAGAGCTTCTAATGCTAAGCTCGGCCCAGCTACGAGCCTCCCCCACAAACCCTGTCCTTGCCAGGGCTCTTGGTGCTCATGTGCATCTCCTGAAATTGCTCCTAGAGCCTCCTCCTCACTTTCTCCGTTGTTTGTACTGAGTGAACTGGAAGGGGATGAAAGGAAGCTTCAGTTATTATATACCACCAGCGGTCTGATAGTTTCCTGTACTGTGGTGGCCTGCATGCTGCTATAATGTTGAAAGTTATATCCCCAGCATCCCAGATACCAGTACAGTTATGGTGGATAGATTTCAGCAGTGCTTCCAGACTCAAACAGACTAGGAAAAAAGGCAGAGATGCGTTTTTGAAAAACGAGTCAGGCAATCCTTATGAATCACAACCAAAACTGGCAGAGTGCTGGAAGATGAGCCCTTCTAACTTGGAAGGCCCTACTCAAGACCTCTAAGAATGGACACAGACATCCAATGATCATGAAGACAGTGTAAGACCAGGAAAGGTTACAGACAGAGTCCCCAGGAGGCAGCCAATAATGACCGGATTAAGTTTTAGGTGCAACCGTGTTTTTCTTGTCATAAAGGACTGCTTTACATTTCTGGGCTCCACCTGAAAAGCAGGACCTGTCCAAAGGACAGTCCTAAGACCCTGAAATATGTTTTTTCCCCCTTATTCTCTACTTCGTATCAAATGCTGCCATCACACGTCACACGACTCCATTCATCATAAACCCTCTCCCAGACAGCATTTTAATTTCCAGTCTGTCTTCCAACATGGAAGGGGAATGACATCCCCTGATTAGAGGAATCATGCATCCTTGAACCAATCAGGTAGTATTTTCAGTGGTCCTCCTGAAATCCACTCACTAAAAAGCATCCATGTTCCCTGCCCATCTGTCAACTTCACCCCTTTGGAAAGTTGGTCCTCAGTTTGAAATTTGGAATACAGTTCTTGAGGATACCACACATGTTCTTCAGTCGAGTAGACTATGCAGAAACAAGGTAGCTAACCAAAAAAAGGAAGTAAGCTGTAATACATACGAAATGCTCCCATCCTCCTATGGCACTTTCTTTTTATGAAAAAGAAAATCATTTGGAATCCAGCATAAGTTATCTTTGCTTGAGGCTATCAAGCACTGACTTGGCCAAAATTAACTGGTCTACTACACAATCACACACACACACACACAACACTCACAAAACATGATACCCAATGTCCCCCAGTTTCCAAGTGTGGAATTGAATCTTTAAAAACAAAACAAAAATCTGCGTTGTCCTGAAATCTTTGTCTTCCTTTCTGTTAAGGGTCAGCAAACATTTTTAATAAGGGCCTCAGAGGAAATAATTTAGGCTCTTGTCAGCCACATAGTCTCTGTCACAATGACTCAAGTCTGCCATTAAAGTGCACAAGCAGGTATTGACAAAATATGAACAAATTGGTGTGGCTGTGTTCCAATAAAACTTTATTTATGAACCCCAGAATTTGAATTTCATAAAATGTTTGCATGTCCCAAAATACGAAGGGGTTTCAAAAGTACACAGGAAAAATAAATAAATCCATTATCTTTCAATTTCATTTTTCCATAAATATTTTCAAGCCCCCTTGTAGTTTTCTTTTTATACTTTTTCCCAACCTAAAATCTAAAACCGTTCTTACTTTGCTCACAGATGATACAAAATAAATCAGCAGAGGGAATTGGCCCACAGGTCATAGTTTGCAAACCTCTGCTCCAAGTCAGCATTTATCCCAGCTCCAGAATCAGCCCAACGGGACTCCCTTCTACTCCTATCCCAGGGCCTGATTCCCAGACCACTCAGGGAGTGGCTCACCTCATTAAACGGACCCAGAAGACATGATTGAGGCTTTAGACACTGATCTGTTCACTACCATCTTCCTCTCTCTCCCTCTCCTAGTCCTGATCACATGCTTCATAAGCTGTATTAATTAATCAGCAACTTCTATAGCTTCACACCACTGAACTATTCACCACAAAGGCTTCCACCCCTTCACCTGAGCTTCACTTTGTGCTTGTTGTTGTTGTTGTGAAGTGCTGTCGAGTCGGTTCCAACCCATAGCGACCCTGTATAGGGTTTCCGAGGAGCGGCTGGTGCGCTTGAACTGCCGACCTTGCAGTTCAAACAGCTTTGCAGTCTGGCACATTAACCCACTGCACCACACCAGGACTCCCACTTTGTGTTTAGCCCTGTGTTTTTTAAACAACAGGAATTGAAGAATAATGACGTCAACCTTCTAATCTAATAGAGATCAAAGAATGTTCTAATCATCTAACAAGTGATTCTGACTCAAAGCTGATAATTTTTATTAATTCTTTTCTGGAGAGCAACAACTCTGAAAATAAATACATGTAGGAATGAATAAACAAACAAACAAAACCATTTGCCCTTCTATTTCATAGTGATGCAGTGAGTTACATATGGGACTGCTAACTGCTAAGTTGGTGGTTCAAAACCACCAGATCCTCCACAGTATAAACAATGAGGCTTTCTGTTCACGTAAATCCTAAGGAACAGTTCGACTCTGTCTTACAGTGCTGTCATGAATCAGAATGGACTGGTGACAGCAGATTTTTTTTCCTTTCTGTTCCCTTTCAAATGCTCAGGCTTAGGAATGCTTACTTGGCGAGTCACATATCTGTACGAGTGATTTCATCTTCAAGTAAGGACCACAAAGGGCATCCAGCTCTTTGGGTCAGAATGACCAGACTGAGAATTTAAGATGTGAGAATAAAAGGTCCAGTACACACTACAGCTTTGAAATCACCCCCGTGTCATAAATACCACAATTGTATTCTGGGGCATTCCTATGTACACAAGCCTATATTTGGGCACAGTCTTGTGGCTTTAGGGAAAGTGGTACCTGATCAGGAAGACCTATAACCCTCTTTTTTTCCAGGGTGAGGAATTTGGGTTTGTGTACTCAACACTGCAGACTGCTGCTCAACTCCTGGCAGTGGGTGGGGGTGGGCGGAAAACAGTTACCACAGTTTCAAGACTTCCTGCCCACACAAAATTCACCAAACATACAAAGAATTGGACATCTAGTGGCTAGAAACAAAGATATTCATTTTCAAAGCTAAAGAGACCCAACTCCAGGGCAAAGCCTCATTTTCCAAGTGGAGGCTAACTTGAGCCATTGCCTTTTCTTGTAAAAATCTTAACAAGTTTCCACATGAACTGAGATAACCTTTGATTTTATGGACAGAGAACCCAGAAATCACTGCAAAGTTGTAAAACGGGCAGTATGGAAACACCACTTCAACTTCTAAAGATGTCTTTGTGTTCCAAAAGATGGAAGGAGGTGATCAACTGCCATTGTTTCCAGTTTTAAAATCGGGACAGTTCTGGACAAGCCAAGAGGAGACTGTCACCTTAGAAAGTCTCTTCTAGCCCAAGTCTTGGGAATTTAAATGTAACACATCAGTCAAAACACCTAGCATGGGAAAGAACGCCAGCCCTATCCTGAAGAAATACATGACTCATACTAGTTTTATGGGAAACGTTCAAAAAGTAATGGTAACAGATAAGCTGCAGACTATATCCGGGTTATAAAGGACAAAAGCTCATTCGTATGTGACATTTTTAGCTCATCTATCATGTCTAGACCCCAAATACATGTAAGAAAGAGACTCAGACTGACATCTACAACTTAGAAGCCTACTCAAAAAGAAGGTTCCTTTCAGAGACATTCCTAATCCCCAAAGGCACTTGGAAACAACCACTTTCTAGACTAGCCTAGTTGTCTCCCATCACAGCAGAGTGTCACACTCCATGCAGGGGCAAAGGTCACTGCAACCCCTAATGATACAAAAGAGAGTGGAACCAGGGCTCATTCATTCCCAACCAATTGGCAGGACCAATTACCTAGACAGTTACTGGCTGCATCCATGCTTGATTTTCTTTTAGAAAGAAAATGACAACCAATCAGGTTCATCCAAAACTCAAAAGTCTATGCTATCTTAGATAAAGATTCTGCCCTTTTTCTCTCTTCAGTTCCAGTTGTTAATGCTCACCACTGACTCTCAGATTGACAACCTTTCAGACCATAATAGTCTTTGCTACCATGAGCACCAGGCTTACTTAGTCATGTGAGCCATTCACCGCTTTCAGAAAGATCAGCTTTCATAAGGACTGAAACCAAAGGAAGGTTAGAGCAACTCTTCACTGTTCTGACTAACCCAAAATCTCCAGTGTCCCACTCTTGACTAATAAGTACAGATGCAAATATTAAATCAAAATATCATTACTGCTTGACCAGGGTTAACCCAGCCATTGGCCATTGTACAATAATTAGGAGCTTACTGTAATTCCAGTGGCTAGCATTTTCAGATGGATAAAGGGACAATAATAAACTGGACATTCTATGAAGTTTACATCAGATGCATTTCTTCTAGAGACACTGAAAATACAGGCCCTAAATTTTCCATAGAGAAGACTAACAATTAAGAGTGAAATAATAAGCAAACAGACACTAAACAGTTGTGCATAAAACTGCAAAAGGAAGAACAAAACCTACCTTCTTTTTGGAGTGGCTTCTTTCCTCCTCCTTTGTAGCTTTGCTATTTTTCCCAGCCCGAGACAGCTTTTGGTCTCCAGACTGCTTGATGGTGATCTTGATCTCAGGTGGGCATATATAGTTCTCCAGGTTCTTTGGGGGTTTCTTGGCCCGCTTTGTGGTCTGAATCTTCAGCTTCAGACTCCCCTCACTGAAGTTCGCCTCCTTGATAGAAAACTCCTGCTCTTCCAGGCCATCTCCTGCCACCCATTTCTCACTGTCTGCATTGGAGTTAGAATCCACATCGCGCCCTGAGCCCAGTTCATCCTCCTCCTCTGGCTCCATGCGTTCTCCACCCACCGGTATCCCCTTCCCAGGTCCTGGAGCAGAGAGCAAAGGTTCTCCTGCACAGCCGGTGGCAGCTGGGGGCTTGGCTGAGGACACTGGCAGGAAGTCCGACTCGCCCCCCCTTTGCCGGGAGCTGCTTAAGATTTCCCTGGACTCCATGGTCATCCTACAGTCTTCAGGCGTACTCAGGAGGGCAAAGGAGCAAAGGGGCAAGGAGAAGGTGAGAAGTTAGGATGCCCCAAATTCCAAGAACAAAGTGGTCCAGCTGCTGGGTTCACAGTCCCAAAAATGGAGACACGGTGAGGTGCTCAGAATTGGTCAGATCTGCAACTGAGAAGAAGAGAGATGATTAGGCAAGGCAAGAAAAAAAAGGACCCCTAAAGAGTTCCAAGGTACATTTTGCCCCTTCCCACATCTCTCTGCATCCATCAGAAAAAATGATGGAACAAAGCCAAACAGAATGTGCACCTCCCTCAGTTGGATTTTAATGACGTGAAAGGGACACATACACACACACACACACCTTCATAATGAATTGTTATTCATTTGTATGGCTGTGGATCCAACCAAGTATAAAGCGATGAAGGGCAAGTTCTCCAGCCCCGTTACATGCTAGAGGTTTCTTACGCGAAGCCTCAACCGGCTGAGTCACCATTAAAACCACCCGTAACCAAAGGGAAGCTGGAGTTGTTGATGATTAGGACTAGGTGAAGAGTCTTTGGTTGGCTTCTCATACCACTTCCCTCTTACATATGAACAAGTTTGCAAAGCTGATCATGGGCCCTGAACTGCCTGTACTAAGAACATTTAAGTGGCCTCTTGACCTTCCTTTATCATTTCTTATTACGGATTCTTTCAGGTATACAAAAGTCTCCCACTCATTTCTTGGAGCTTAGGTACAAGACTTAGAAAGAGGAAATGAAATGGGTGAGTTTGGTGGGAAATCATTTATAGCACTGTGATTAATGCAAAGCAAACTCTAAAATCGTTTCCCTTGACTCCACAGACATTTAGCTGTTATAAAATAGGTAGATAAAAATAGGCATTCTAGATGGGTTTTCATTCCTTTTCTCGTTCCTTCAACGAAGTGGCATTGTGTCTATGTAACAACAAAGAGCGAGAGCAGAGGCATTTTACCAATCTGTGCCCTTGAGAGGCACAAACAGTTAATGCACTCAGCTGCTAGCCAAAAGGCTGGAGGTTCAAGTCCACCAAGAAGCCCTTCAGAAAAAAGGCCTATCTGCTTCCAAAACTCAGTCATTTTAAAACCTTAGGGAGCAGAATTCTACTCTGACACACAAGTTATCACCATAAGTCAGAATCACATGGGCAGCAACTGATTTCAACTGGTTTGGGTGGTGTCAGGAATCCCTCCCAGGATCCTCATCTCTGCTTTCCTCCCAAAGAAAAGAAAGCATCTAGATGAGGTTGTCTCTGGACCATGTTAAGATCAGGTTATTCACCTATGTAAACTAACATATAATCCACAATAAAAACTTGAAAAAAAAAAAAAAAAAAAAAGATCAGGTTAGCTGCCCTTCACCTTTATCCACTACATATCCCATAATTTCCAATTTCAGACTCACAATTTCAAAGTGCAAAAGGAAACCCAAATGCTCATTCCCAAGAGAAAAGATAGAGTTCTGAGGCTGCCCACAACCTGAAGGCATCATCCCCTCGGCCCTCAGGCTGTAGGTTAAATCATACTCATGCCTACTCAGACAGCTGAACACTCAGCATTGCCACTTCTGAAGCATCAATTTAAAGCACCGGCCAATCACCATTGGAAAATGCCCAACAGTGCCTGCAAAGACACATTCAGAAGAGCCAATAACTGAGAACCTGAAGACAGGGCACATGCTTTCTCCCCCTGGACTCAGTACACTTTCAGTGGGCGCCCTGTGAGGAAGTCAGCCAGCAGGGCAGCGGATACCCTCATGGACCCTGTTCCTCACAGACGCCCAGGAAGATACACAGCTCCTGGAAAGTGCTCAGCGCTGCCGAATGACACATTTACAACTGCTCCCACTTAGAAGAAAATCCAATGACTACAGGAATCCAATGAATTTCAGGAAGAGATGAGGCTGCCCTTGGCCAGAAAGGGAGGCTCCTCATTGAATCTGTCAAACAGACATAGAACCTGTGACCCATGCTACAAAAGTGGGAAGGTCTCCCTCTTGGGAAGGGGAGAGGACAGTTAGACCAGACAACTTTCAATGTTTCTTTTGTTTGTAAGATTCTTTGTCTCATCTAGACTCATCCACCCAACTGCCCCCAAAACCTTATATAATTTAAAAATTCATATTCCAGTCTATGCTCATTGAGGCCAATCTTGCTAGAAACAGGCACCAAGCTAGCTGTCGAAGACATCAAGGTGCCTTGGTGCATGCATTAAGCATTGAAGACCCAGGAAGTCCTTCTCAGATCCATACGAACTGTCAGCCATGTTTTCTTATCCTAGGCGTGTTTAGTGATCTACTCCCTCTGACCAGAATCTTCAGTGTCAGCTGACATCCCTGATACCTATCTATAAAGCTTTTCTTGGGTTGGGGCAAGAAGTGAGGCATAGTCTCCACAAAAAGTTTATGAAAGTTGAATCAACAAAGTAGATAAAAGATATATTTACAATAAGAAGGAAGGAAAGCAGGAAAAAGAGGGGAGAGAGAGAGCAAGAGTAGCTGCTGAGGTTGCTTATGTACAAACACCTCATGGGATTTGGGCCCTTGGCTTGGAGGTTTAGGGTCATGATTTCATGAAACACTCAGTTAATTGGCCTAACAGCAAGGCTAATGCTTTTGTTCTACCTCCTCATTCATTGTGTAGTGTCTGGGGTCTTAAAAGCTTACAAAGGCCATTGAAGACACAAAGATTGGTGTCTTAGTCGCCTGGAGCAATAGAGGAGAGTCAGTAGGAGGAAATGGAATGTATGAAGAACGAAACTCCTTCATGAAAAACTGCTTCCTTTTTCATGAAATGACAAGAAGAATTAGATGGCACCTGGCTACCATTACTGAAGCATTTTAATCAAAGATTCCACAGAGAAATCTTTGAGAGTGGACTATTTCATCAAAAGGGGAAAAATGCAGAACAGAATTTCATATTCCCATGGACTCTAGACTTTCTAGGGCCACGGGAGCTGGATGAACTCCTGAAACAATTGCACTGTGATCATTTTTAAACCTTATGCCACAAAATATCCCTCGAAGTCTTACAATAGTTCAGCTTAACTAGTAAAGAACGCCTGCCTTGAGTATTATGCTCTTTTAAGAAGTATCTATAGGTGCTCAAATTGATAACAGGCACTCCGAAGATTGGACAGGAACCTTTGAGTACAGTGATTTTATGTTAATGGCAAAGGAACAACTAAGGGAAAAAGGGTGAGAATGGTTGCACCCCTTGAAAAATATAATCAAACTCACTGGCGTGTACATGCAGAAACTGCTGAACTGACCCTGTGTGTTTTGCTTTGCATATTCTCAACAACAAAAACAAAATAAAATTTACTTTCAAAGTCTCTAAACTAATTCCATTTGGGCTTTTGATGCCACAGGCTTTGTGATGTGATAAAAGAAGGTGGCACCTATATTATAAATTAATGGATGGTGGTATGAAGTGAGAACATTATTAATATTAAGAAAGCATCTCCCATTAAAAAGGTTCATTTCAGGGTGTCTCATATTTAACTGCATAAACTATCAAATAATTTATGAGACAAAAGTTTTAAAACTATAAGCTAAAACAGTAACAATGAAAATTCAATGCACTATTTTCAATTCTCTGCAAGTCAAAATCCTCAGACGCAATAAAACTCAACCTCTTTCTTCAAGGTTTCACTCTTAAAGACAGAGTTGCAAAATCACTCGCAAAGGGAAGGTTTTTATATGTTCTGTATAATCAAGAATCCTATGACGCCTGCCCACAATGAGTGACCCTGTTAATATCTGAAACACCAGTAGCATTGCTTCTAGGATCCTAGCAACAAGCAAGTCACTTATGGTACAACAGACTGAGGGACAGGTGGTAGTGACAGACAGGTTTCAACAGAGCTTGCAGACTAAGACAAACTCATAAGAAAGACCTGGCAACTTATTCCAAACATTAACCAAAGAAAACCCTATGGATCATCATAGAAAACATAGTGACATAGTGTTGGAAGATGAGTCCCCTAAGTTGAAAGAAACTCAAAATACACAGTGGCCACAACCATGAACTCAAGCATACATTACGCACATGATAACTGTGACGATGGCGTAAGACGAGGCAAAGTTTTTTTCTAATGTACTTTGGGGGTTGCCATGAGCCAGAACTGACTCGGTGTCAGTTAACAAAAAACAACAATGGAAGAGAATAGAAACAAAGAGAAGAGAATGTGTTTTCTGCTTGGGTACCACCAGTACCAGTAGATAGGAAACTACACAAGAAAACAAGGAGAACATAAGCGCTGGCTTTGACCTTGAGGACTTTGAGTAAGTAGATTGGTAGAACGAAGACAGAGCCTGCAGGGAGAGCATAGAATGTGTTTTCAGGAAAGAAGAGCTAGTTTGGCTAGGAGTGTCATAGACAATGTGACCTGGTGAAAGGTTTATTAGAAATAAAATGTTAGAGCCCGATGCTGGGAAGTGCTTGACACGCTAGAGTTTGGACTTACAGGGAATGAGTCATTTATGGGGTGTCAGTCGGGAGCATCTCTATGAAAGCTGTGCTTTAGGAAGGTAATTCTAGCATGTGGTGTGAGGGATAGATTAAGGGCAACTTAATAAAGGATAGAGGATCCTTGATAGCCTAGTGGATTACAAGCTAGGCTGCTAACCACAGGTCAGTAGTTTGGATCTACCAGTCTCTCTGAGGGAGAAAGATGAGACTTTCTGCTCCTGTAAAGATTCACAGTCTTGGAAGCCCTACACAGGGTTGTTATGAGTCGGAACCTGCTTGGTGGCACACCACCACCACCACCAATAAAGGATATGAGTTCTGATCTGGCACTGTTGGATAAGCACTGGACTGCTAACCCACCAGCTGCTCCTTGGAAACCTTATACAGGCTTGCTATGAGTTGGAACAGACTCGACGGCACCTAACAACAACATAAACAATCAAGGATACGGGAAACTGTAACAAAGGGTCAGCTGAAACCTGTCCACCAGGAGTGGACCTATTGATACTTTACAGATCGAGGATACTAGAAAGGAGACTTGGCGGAAATTCAATTCATGTGGCATGAGGACATGAACCAGGGCAAAATGACATACTACAGATGAAACAATCATACAGCTTTCGAAAATCCCAATCTTCAGAAACATTGATTTCAGACTCTCCACAGTGGCCCATCTTAGGATCAAGTCATACGGTCGGTCCATTATCAGCCAATCTGCATTCTCTTCTCAAATCAAATCAGTTCCCAGAGTGGCACTGCACATGGAGAATTCTTTTGTATTTGTCAATTTGTATAATCTTTTCTTGTATCTCCCCTCCACTGACCCAAGCAATGTCTGGCATATAATCAGTAGACTCCAAATGTTTGCAATATTTGAAGCAATGAATGAGCAAATGAACAAATAGCTCCTAAGCCTTTCCAGATTCCAACGCCATGCCTGAGTCGGCTTCTCCGTGACAACATTTTGAAAACCGTGGACCACACAGTACTCTCTCTCTGATGGGACTGACATTGTACTCGGCTGGTTATTCTGCTACTAAATACTAGTCTTCTAGTTGTTCAGCGCCCTGGTGTGGCACTGTGGGATAAGTACTGGGCTGGTAATCGCAAGGTTGAAAGTTCAACTCCATCAACCATATCTGAAAACTCTACTCAGGATCACTATGAGTTGGAACCGACTCAACGGCACACAACAAGAACAACACTTGTTTGGAGAACACAGATCTCATTTTCCTAACTCCACTGCAATTCAGTCTCAGGCGAGGACAAACTGTAAGTGTATAACTTCAACACTCCCTTTAGCACCTAGTGCCGACTTGAGCTCTTGGAGGATTTCAAGAAGTTCTTTCTGAATGAAAACGAATTAGCCCCTTGACAGCGATTCAAAGTCCTATATGGCTCAACCTATTCTGATTGCAGCTCCACCCACCCAGGTGGTCCCAGCACAATTTGCTGCTGATGCTGAGAAGTATACACCAGACCCTCATGTCCATATGCACCCTTCATCTGAGAGAAAAAATAAAAAGAAGCATTCAAAAGCCAAGCGCAAAGAAACCTAACCTGTCTGTTTACTTTACCAACACACAAAGCTACTGCCCTCCTTTGGCCTTCTCCTCAGCACCTACCTGTCACCCCAAATTCACAGTCCAATCTTTCTGGTGGGCCTGGGAGACAACCATCAGTCTTCCTGGAATGCATCCTCTGACAACATATCCTCATGAGCACGCGTAGTGTGCACACACACATGCATTCATACAGGGAAGCCAACACAAGGTGGAAACGTTTTGCCTTGTCACATTCCAGCGTCAGACACTCCTCCAGAGGGGGCGGGCACACAATGAACACTCTGTACTTGACTCAGGCCTCCAATCACACTCAAGTTAACCCTTTCCCTGGTTAACTGCAAGAATTGGGACCCAGGATGGAACATTAAACTTCCGTAGGAAAGAACTGTCTAAAAGGGCCCAGAGAAGCTGGAGTAAGAAGGAGGGGGGCAGTGATATACTTAGAAAGAACAGACATTTAGAAGTTGGGCCTGTAATCCTGGTTCAGCTGTTTACAGGCATGGAGATGCTAGACAAGCCATACTGCACCCCTTCTTCCATATTTATCTCATCAGTGAATGATGAGACCAAGGTCTCTTCCACATTAAATACTTTAAAATGGTACCCTGTACAGCCACAGTGAGCAGTATGAACTTGCAGGGTTATTTCTGAGTATCAGTGAATTCTACTGGCTAAATGTGAGAATGTTACGGGACCAGGAGGTTGCTATAAGTCAAAAACGGACTCAAAGCACCTAATGACAACAAAGGCATGTCTTACAACTCAAATGGGATCCAAAGAGTGCATTCCCTGCTACCGAATCTGCAAGATAAAAGATTTTTTTCCTAGTCTAACACACATATATTCTATAGATGGAGTCTAAAATCTGATGAACTCTCTGACTCCGCAAGTCTACATACAAATGCCAACTCCTTGATCCTTTCTATCTCGTTGTTGTTGTTAAGTGCCATCGAGTCGGTTCTGACTCATAGTGACCCTATAGCATTTCCAAGGAGTGGCTAATGAATCTGAACCATCAACCTTGTGATTCAAACTGACCTTGTAAGGCCAGTGCCACACCAGGACCCCCTCTATCTCCTTGGGCCAATGGTTTCCAGGACCAACAATATCAGCACCATCTATGAGCTTGCTGAAAACACAAATACCCAAACCCACATACATAATAAATTTAAGGACTCAGTGTCATGGGTGTGGAACACACGGCACTATTGGTTTTGACAAGCTCTTTAGGTGGTTTCTGTCTGCTTCTGTAAGGATTTAGTCTTGGAAACCCTATGTAGGGCCACTATGAGTGAGAGACCAGGATGTAGCTGGAATCTGAGAATCGGTGCCTTACGCTTTGCCTGGACTGTGCTCTTACCCCTACCAACTCCCTTCACCACCACCACACCACCAATTACCATAGGGCCATTCTGACTCACAGCACTCGCATGTGTGCCAGAATAGAACTGTGTTCCATAGAGTCTCAATGGCTGATTTTTCGGAAGTAGGTTATCAGGTCTTTTTTGAGATGTCTCTCGGTACACTTGAACCATCATTCTTACAGTTAACAGCCAATCACAATAACCAACTGGCACCATTGAGGGACTCCACTTCGATTCAACAACCAGAAACCCTGTGCCATGGAGTCAACTCTGACTCATAGCAACCATACAGAAGAACTACATCATAGGGTTTCCAAGGCCGTAATTTTTACAGAAGCAGATTACCATATCTTTCTTCCACAGAGCAACCGGTGGGTTCAAACCACCAACCTTGTGGTTAACAGCCAAGTGCTTGGTCACTGCACCACCAGAGCTCTTACTTTCATTAGTAAACCAAAACCAAGACCATTGCTGTAGGGGTGATCTGACTCATGGTGGCCCTCTACGGTTTCCAAGGCTGTACATCTTTATTGAAGCAGACTGCTACATCTTTCTCCTATGAAGCCGCTGATTGGTTCAAACCACTGACCTTTATGTTAGCAGCGGACTGCTTTAACTACTGCGCCCCTAGGGCCAATGCTTTCCTCACAGGGCACTATGGTACTATTAGCCTTTATTTTTAAAGGTGCTTCTTCAATACAGTAGCACCCTGAATTCCTTCAGAATAGGCTTCAAAGGCATTTTATTTGCCCAGTGCAACCCGAATGCCTAGCACAAAGCCCAGTGCATAGTGGGTACTCATTCATCTTTCCAGTTGCTTTGTTCCCATGGCAACAACCCCACTAGGCCATCATTGCCCTGGCTCTTAGGAGATCCATTGTAATACAACTGACAGAGCCCTGACCATGTTCAAAAACGAAGGGTGATGGTTCTACATCAAGTTCTGCAACTTAGGAGTTCTCTCATTCGCTCTTGTTCTGCCTCAGTGTCCCATCGAGAATATGGAAAACTATATTTTCTTGATTTAGCTCATAAGCCCTGGTAGTAGCATAGTAGTTACACATTGGACTGCTGAAAGCCAGCAATTTGAATCCATCAGCCGTCCTGTGGGCAGAAGATGAGGATTTCTGCTTTGTGAAGATTTAAAGCCTTGGAAATCCTATACAGGGTCACTATGAGTTAGAACAGACTTGACCACAATTAACAACAACATACTCATTGGGGAGTCCTGGTGTGGTGCTGTAGAATACACACTGAAATGCTTATCCAAGGTCGGCGTTTCAAATCCACCAGTCATGCTCCTCAGAAACAACGCGACAACAACATACCCACTGGTAGACTTGAACCATCTACCAATGGCTGGTGCAAACAGTTAACACACTAAGCTGCTAACCAAAATGTTGGAGATTTATGTCCATCTCAAGGCACCTTGAAAGAAAGGGCTTGCGATCTACTTCCAAAAAAATCAACCACTGATAACTCCAGGGGCTGCGGGGAGCAGGTGAGAAAAACCCTACGGGGTTCTATGGTTCAACTCTAGCACAAATGAGAGTATCATGAGTTGGCACCAAGAGCAACTGGACTGGGCTGATACTCACCGTAAGAATCAAAGCAACACACGAACCTCTCAGGGTCTTACAAGCAACCACAAACATAGGAAGAGCCCTCAGCCTCATTCCTGACCTTTTCCAAACTCCCTCTCAGGCATGTCATTCTCAGTCCTACCTCTGCCCCCAGACTCTGCAAGTTCCTTTGACACCAGCCCCTTCTTTTGTCTTTACGGGTAAAAGACACAGGTTAACTATATAGTTCTGCATCAGAGCCTTTTCCCCTCAAAAGTCTTGAGAACATCTTCCAGCATTTAAAGTAAAGGCTGTATTGGCGTGGCAGTGTGGGATAAAGCACTGGAAAACAAGGTCGGTTTGAACCACAAGGTTGGTGCTTCAAACTATTTGGAAACCCTATACAGGGTCACTATGAGTTGGAACCGACTAGACAGCATTTAACAACAACAGTAAGCAATCTCTGTAGCTTCTCTTTATGTATGTGTGCTGTAAAGATATCTATCACAAAACTTCTGCCAATTCAACTTTTTGCAGGTGTGCAACTTACTGATCTCAATTTGAGTATGTGCAACTCTAAAGGAGTATTAGTCAGTAGAAGAAATGAAGCTTTGGTACATGCTACATTATGAATGGAGTTTGAAGATATTATGCTGAGTCAAAGAAGTCAATCACAAAAGGACTGATATTGTCTGACATTACTTATATAAGCAGATCCAAACCACTGCCATTAAAGAATTATAACTCAGAGCAAACCCTATGTAGGGTTTCCGGAGCTATGTCTTTATGAGAACAGACAGCCTCATCTTTTTCCTGAGTAGCAGCTGGTGGGTCTGAACTGCCAGCCACGCAGTTAAGAGCCCAACGTCGAACCCGCACCACCACCAAGCTTCCTTATATAAGTTAATAAGAACAAGCAAATGTAGAAAGACTAACGTTTATATTGGTTTTTTGAACAATAAAATAAGTATAGTGTGAAGCTCTTTTCCTTTGTTTTCCCAAAACGAGATGAGCTTTCTGGATCTGTGGATGCAGGTAGTTTCTAGTCCAGAATGTACCCTTCAATTACCTCTGCAATTATTTCTTACGTTCTATTGTTCTGGCTTCTTTCTTAAGTTTTTCCTGTAATTCTTAGTTTAGAACTCTCATCTCTCCTCTCTAATTCTATCATCTCTCTCCCAATGTTTTTATGTCTTTTCTTTGCATTCTGGGAGAGCATATCCTATTTGGCCCTTGGTAATATCAATTTCAGTAGCTCTGGTAGCACAGTTACAAGTTAGGCTGCTAATTTCAAGGTCAGCAGTTGGAAATTAATTACCTCTGGTTTCGCTGGAGAAAAATAAGGCTTTCTACTCCCTTAAAGATTTACAGCCCCGGAAACCCTATACAGGGTCACTATGAGTCAGAACCAATTCCACAGCACATAACCACCACCACCAATATCAAGTTCTTTATATTACTCATGTCTCTTCTGCCTTTATTGACTTTACTATGGATTTTTAACTGTGCTATTATTGCACATTGAAATCTTTCTTTCCTTTATTCATCCCCCTTTCAGCTGATTCTGATGTCCTTTCATCTTAGCAAGCTTCCTGCTTTACTGTCTGCTAGCCCACTGAGGCCAGGTTGCTTCCTACTATGTATATCAAACAGTCTGAAAATTCTTATTTTCAGGATATTATTATGTTACCCTTATTTTGAGTGTTTTTCCACCTAACACCTCATCTTGATTTCTTTCTCCTTACTCATACACTAGTAAGGAGAGATTCATATAGAGGTTGTCTTGGTCAGCAAAGATATGAGATTGCTTTTAAGTCTATCTTCTGTCCACCTAAAAAGCCCTGCTGGGGCAGTAGGTTAGACATTGGGTCACCAACTGCACTGTTGGTAGTTCAAACCCACTTGTCCTTCCTAGAAAGATGATGTACAGTCTTGGAAACCATAGAGAGAGTCTCTATCCATTGGAACGGACTCCATGGCAGTGGGTTTGGTTTCCATTTACATTGAAGCCAGTCAAATCCTCTGTTGTAGTTTTCAGATGACATCTCTGATGTTAAGGAGCATTCACCGTGATGCACTAAAACCAGCCCTTGTGGGATTAGGAAAGCTCATCGTCTATAGCTCTTTCCAACTCCAAGTTAGTGGCTTGACTTTGGCCATAGTGAGAATATTTATACCATGGGACTGAGCAAACTATAAATCAGAGCATGGAGTTTTGCTGTTATTGTTGAGCTCTAGACAGCAATGTGTTAAGGACTTACTAAACTACTACTAGGAGTCCCTGTGTGATATAAAAGGTTAACATGTTTGACAGCTAACCAGTAGGTTGGAGATTCAAGTCTACCTAGAGGCATCTTAGAAACAATCACAGGCAATGGACTTCTAAAGTATACACACATGAGATGTCACCATGAGTCAGAATTAACTTGATGGCAACTGGTAAACTATCACTAACAGTAGATATCCATCTAGTATTATTTTGCTGGACCAAGAAGGGATCTTATGCTGAATTCTTTGACGTTCTTAACAGATTACATCCACAAAGTGTTCTCTGACAGGGCTCTTTATGTCTATCCCAGAACTTTACCTGAGGAAATGCTTCTGCCCAAAGGCCACGTCTCATTACCACTCCTATCCCTCCAATTGTTCCCATTTGTCTTCTGAGACTTACAGCCTTTGACAATATGCTTCTGTTGGTTAAGTGCTCTTGAGTCAGTTCTGACGCATAGCAACCCTGTAGAGGGCTTCTGAGGAGTGGCTGGTGGGTTTGAACCTCTGACCTTGTGGTTACGAATACAGTGCTTATCCTGCAGCGCCACACCAGGACCCAAAAATCTTTGTGAAAGCAGAAAGCTTCAACCTTCTTCCACAGAGTGGCTTGTGAGCTCAAAACACAAGTCCAGCATCTACAGATCCACCACGCTTCTTTAAGAATACGCACAAGGATGTTAAAATATATATAATAATTTGAGAGTCATCCCCTAACATCACTGATGCTGCTCCTTAGAATCTAGATGATAGCTCACTTATGTGTTATGAAAGATGCCTATATGGTAGACCTGATGACTACTGCTTTTATGGTTGACAGAAACTGAGTCTGTGATTGTGGAGGGAGATAGTGTCTGGTCCTACCTGATGACAGACAAGGAAAAAACTATGTTTTCAACCTAGGCCCATCACCTGCATTACAAGAATCTCCTCTCAGATTCTAGGAAGAGACTGACCATCTGAATTTGGCTTTGGAGATGGTTGCGTTTTCATCCTTCTTTATGCCTCCCACTGTATCCAGGGCGGGGAGTTAGAAGCAACTTTTCCCACTTGAAGGATTTTGTCAGCATCTGAGATCCTCTTCCTGCCCTCTCTAGTTAACTTACCCTCATCCCTCAGGTCAAATGTCACTTTTCCAGAGGAAAAAAAAAATACATATATTCTGAATTTCATGAACATGAAAGGGACTCCTTGCTCTGTTGCTTTTTAAACAAAGGACTTTCTTTCCTATTGTTGCTAGGAGCCAGGGAAAGTGTTCTCACTCATAATGACCCTGCATGGAAAAGAATGAAATCCTGCCTGGTCCTGTGCCACCCTAAGCATCATGGCTGTTTGAACCCACTGTTGCAGCTACTGTATCAATCTATCTTGGTGAAGGTCGTCTTCCTGCCCTTTTTATCTAATCCTCTATTTTACCAAACATGATGTCCTTCTCTAGTAACTGGTCCCTCCTACTAAACTGCCCAAAGCATGTGAGATAAAGACTCAGCATCCTAACTTTTAGGGAGCATTTCAACTATACAACTTCCAAGACAGAGTTCTTCCTTCTTCTAGCACTCCATGTTGCTGTTGTTAAGTGCCATTGAGTCGATTCCAACCCACAGTGACCCTGTATAGGGTTTCCAAGGCACAGCTGGTGAACTTGAACCACTGAACTTGCAGTTCAAACAACTTTGCAGCCTGATGCATTTGCCCACAGTGCCACACCAGGCCTCCATAGTAAAGTCAATATTCTTCGCCAACACTATCATTCGAAAGCATCAGTTCTTCCTTGGTCTTCCTTGTTTTTTCTTAGCCCTTACAATATTTTATAAGTAATGCATGGGCAACTGGTGATTTCAAGTCTGCTCTTCCACTGGATCCTAAGCCAGTGAGGACAGGAGCTGGGGTTTTTTTTCTCTCACAATGGCATCCCGAGAGTCTGGCACGGTCCCTGACACATGCAGAGACGCTCCAAATTATTCACTGAATGAATGTTGAATACTATGTTAAAGGCCAGCAGGCACCATTTGACTCAAGTGCCTATGACCCTGAGTGATGGCGCTCTGAAATCCTTCCTGCTGCAGAACCTCCTGGAGTAATTGCTCCATAAACACTAGTAAATGGAACAAGTGACCCAATGCTTCCCCTGCTCTCAATCAGCAGGCACAAAGGCAGCTCTGCACCCACGGTTCTCTGACACCCCAAATACATCAAAGGTCTACAGCAGAGGAAGAAGCTCGGACTCAGTGACTTTTTGATACTACACACCTGTGTGGTATGATCCTGTTCACAGTTTACCTCCACCAAGCAGCATCCCCAAAGTACTGTGACTACCACATGCTCGGCTCGTCCCTCTCAGGAGGTGCTGTTCTCTGAGCTCCACTGACGGGCATTACTGTGAGTGACTCTTTCCTTGTTCTTCTGGCTGGCTACCCTGTCTCCTAAGTCACTCTTCAAGAACCGAGTCAAGTTTCATCTTCTTCAGGAAGACCCTCCTTTTCTACCTTACCCTTCCTGTCTCTAATGCTTTCTCTTTTTGTTTCCCTCACTCATTCACTCACTTACAGAAGACTCCCATTAGACCAGCTGCTCTGTAAGGGAAGGCATCACGTCTTAAATGAGTCACAATAAGACATTCTGGTGGCACAAATGGTTAAGCACTCAACTATTACTTGGATGGTTGAAAATACAAATTCACCCAGAGGTGTCTTGAAAGTCAAGTCTGGCAATGTTCTACTCTGCACACATCAAGTCACCATGAGTGAGAATCAAGCTACAGCAACCACTGGCACCACCACAGTTGACAGCATAGTGCGCATGCACAGTGATGAGCCCAAGCCATGGTTCTCCTTGGAAAGAAGGGCAGAAGGAATCTAAGTGGATAAGCAGGTTTTGACTAATTAGCCTCGCCTTCCCACTTAGTGACTGTGTGTTCTTGGAAATTTCATTTAACCTGCTCCGTTTATTTGGAGATTAGGTAATAATTCTGCCTCAAGGGTTATTTTTAGAAGTAATTAATGATTAAATGAGACAAAGTTTATGAAATAACATATTGCGAATCATGTTCGTAGGTGTCCACATTTTTTGATACATTTGATTTACACCTATAGTCAGGTAAATGCTGCCTTCTCTTCACAGACCCTATGTAATGCTCTGAGGGACCGTGACTGCAGGTCAACTTCCTCTATCGCCCTACAAAATTGGATGTACACAGTAGTTAATTGGCACCTGTTACCCTGCGTGTTTTTCTCTTATTTGAATATTGTTTGCTATGGTTCTCAGTTTGTTCCACGGAGGAAATAATCACTGAGTTCAGCAGGAATTCCAGATTAAATTCCATGCTATACAACTTTGAGCTAGAGGACCTTGGGCAAGTTCCTTCACCTCTCTGGGTCAGCCCATCTTCACCTGTGGAGTGAGGGGATGGATGAGATGAGAACATTTTGGTCACTTTTGTCGCTGACAGTATCTGACTTTGTGCCTTGTCTCTTCAACTGGACCATCTAAAGTCCCTCGAAGGTATTACTGGTGCCTCTCCCATCCATATCAGAACCTGACTGGGTTGCCTCAGTATATGAGAACACTAAGAGGACAGCATCAGACCCTATGCTCAGGGACCTTCAAGACAGGGAGAGAACTCGGCACACTGTCCAGGAGCCAAAATCCCTAGCTCAGTCTGCACAAATAGAAATTCCTCTAGACAACGGTAGTGTGAAACAACAGAAGGAGCCTTAGGTCTCGACTGAGAAGCAAACGATCTCTACAGAAGCCGTCCTCAGGTGTATCCAGGTCGAGTTCTGAGTTTGAGTTACATTTGCTCCCTGTGTTCCTCAGTGGAGGAAAGCTAAGTACAGACTTGTGGGGAAAGAGGAAATACACAGATGAGTATGGCCTGTGTTCAGCTGCTTATAGTCATTACAGCTGGTTACTGCTTATAGCCACTCTGTCATGTACAAGATCCTAGCCTCATTTGACAGATCTGGAAACAAAAACCCACAGAAGTGAATCATTTGTTCAAGGGCACACAATGCCTAGGGGAGATTTTTTATGATTCCAAAACCCAACCCATGCTCATACTTTTATATCATGATGTCTCTAAAACACAAAACAAAATCAGTTTTTCACCAAAACTTCTTAAGTTCCTCTGGACCTGACCTATCACATCACTTAAAAGTTTCTGAGCATCAGTTTTCTTACCTGCGCGTTCTCTTCTTTCCATAGGCTCTTGAAAGGTAAAAAGTAAGTAGTATCTCTATGGAATAGCATTGAAGTGTTATGGTTGTTGAGTGTCATCAAGTCAGTTTCAACTCATAGAGACACTGTATAGAGTTTCTGAGGAGTGACTGGTGAGTTTGAACAATCAACCTTGTGGTTAGCAGTCCGTTGCTTATCCTATAGCATCACATCAGGACAGCACTGAGCCAAGTTAATTATAGTAAACATTTAAGAAATAACTGTGGTCATAATACTTCCTCGTCAAGTAGAGAGATCCATATGATAAAGGAAAGGAGCCAAACTTTTGACGTGGATCTGCTATAAACAGGTGCTTTAAGTTCCTTAATATATTAATCCTCATGACCATTCTAAGGAGTCCTGGTAGCACAGTGGACTACGAGCTGGACTGCTAACTGCAAGGTCAGCAGTTCGAATCCATCAGCTGTTCCACAGGAGAACGATGAGGCTTTCTGCTCCCGTAAAGATTTATAGCCTCGTAAACAACAACAAATTGTATACAGGGTCGCTATGAGTAGGAACCAACTCGAGAGCACATTACCACTACCACCACCACCACCACTCTGCCCATTCTACAGATGAGAAAATTTAAGTTGAGAGATTTGTTGGAATCAGAGAGGTAGCTCTGACTGAAAAGGTCATCATCTGCTTTCTACTAAGCCATAACTAAATCAGTCTTCAAATACCCAGCTTAAAAAAACTGTCAAATCAACTCCAGCTCATGATAACCCATGAGTTTCAGAGGTGAACTGTTCACCATATGGTTTTCAATAACTAGTTTAGGGGAACTAGTTCACCATTTGAAAGGCCTGGTACATCTAGGTGAACTCAACCCACCAACTCTCAGTTGAGGGCATTAACCCAGGGACTCTGATGACTTACACTTTGGTTCTCAGCCATGCCATTGCAAACTGGGGATGAAATAAATGTGGCTAAAATAAATTTCTAATAGTTAAGAATTCCCTTAGTCCTTCTTTCTAGGTCTTTTAAGATTGATCCCACTACCTGTCCAGTCTTATTTCAAATTTCTTGACTTCTTAAGCATCTTATTCAACAATTGGTTTGCTCATTTTCATTTGAACATAAAATTCTAAAATGACACTTACATGTTTATGCTTCTGCCACAAAGCAGACGGTAGGCACACCAGAAAGCTAAATAAATATTAGCTTCTACTTCTTTTCCTTTATGATATCTACCTCTAGCCACCTTGAACTAACTTGTTACTGAAACTTGTAGAGGTCTTTCTCCATATACACACTAAGCTCCTGAATGTAAGGACCAGTATCATAGAGCCTTTGTGTTTCCCGTGCTGGTGGATATCAGGACCTAGTGGTGGGTGAAGTGGTCAGATGTCAGGGGTCTCTCATGGGTGCTATATATGGAAGTCATCAACTGGCTTACCAGTACTCCTCAAATCTGCTCTTCAGCCCATTTCCCAGGGCCCCACCCAATTAGTTCTGCTTTCTGACACCCCGCAGAGCTCTGTGTCAAACTGGTCTCCTTTCAGCCTCTTGAAAACACGGCACTTATTCCCTCCATAACATCATCCTTGTCACTATGTGCCTACAATTCCACTGTTGACAACTCAATCCCTTTGAAGCTTGCACTCATCCATCCAACCCCTGAAGACACGTCCACTATAGTAGCTACCAAGCACCTGAGAGCTCTCTGCTGCAGCTCTCCATCGGTGCTCACAAGTTATGGTATTTTCCAGAATAGAGTGCACAGACTCTATTTTCTCCATGTCTTTGGTTCCCCATGGTACCCACTCATGTTTCAATTTCAATGAATAAGCCAAGTTTGCTAAATCAGAGGGCTGAGAACCTAAGGAACTTGACTGAAGACCCTGGGTAGGTCATCAGACCAGAGCCATGGGTTTATCTCTCCTTCCATGGACAGAGATCACAGACCAACAAGGTACAAAGTGTGCCGTAAGTAAGATGGGGTTCATTCACAGAACACGGTCCGTGCCCAGATTGATCAGCTGAACCTTCCTCTTCCAGGCAGTAGCATCATTTCACTGTGGCAACTGCAAATTCACATGTAAACTTTGTCTTACTTCCCCCTCTCCCCAGTGCCAAAGCTATTCTACCCAACAAGAATGCCCCCTTGTTCCACTTCCTCCAACAAGTCCAGAACCACATCCTGAACCACATTAAGTCTTCCCTAACTGCTCCCTGGCCCTAATCATGCTTACAGCATAATTACATTGCGAATCATGCCTTTTCTTTGGTACTTGACTTAAGTTAGGTAAGCATGTCTGTCCACTCTCCAAGGGCAAAAGTGGAGTCTCCTGCCGGTCCTCTCCTGACAGTCCTTCCAAACACAACTGTCCACACAAGCTGTAGAGCTGAGACCTCACTAAGTATTTGTGGATCAAAAATACGGATTGGAATCGAGCTTCAGAGTGCAAATAATGAGTAGAAAGAACGCCCATGGGACTTTCATATCAAATCAACCTTTTTTAGCCACCATTATTAATCAATTTCTTTTTTTTAAAGCCACGGATCTCATTGTTCAAATAACAAAAGGTCAACAACCCTAACAACAGACAGAGCCATCAATACTGCACAGGACTTGATGCATTAGAAGCGTGTTAGTGTCCTGTTCCTGAGAAGTATTCTCAGGTTGCCACACTGGATCCATCCAATGAAGACCTCTGTAACTCTCTAGCCCCAAGTTCAAACCTGTAAATACTGAGCAGATAGAAGGGATGACAGCATTGCTTTTCTGCCTTCCTATCCTGCATCCTTTTCTAAATTCTGAGATAAAAGAATTGAATCATCTCAGCAGCATGCAGAATCTTTCCCTTCCCAAACAGCCAACAAGCATGCTCCTAGGTGAAGCAGAATTCCCTATAAAGTTTCTCAGAGCTTCAGTAAAAGTCTAACTTTCAAGACCCACCTCAGTGCAAATCCCAGAGACCTCTGGTTTTGGAAACTGTGGCGTTGGTTTGGGCGGGTGTTGGGATTACGCTAAATGGATTTAATTTAAGTGATCAAACTCCCTGGGACACTTGTAGGTACAGAACCACAGAACTACACAGCTGGAAGGGACCTTCCCATATCAACCTAACCCCTTAGACTTTACCACAGGTCAAAGAAAAGGGTCGACACGTAATGTAACAGCATGTGCTGTCCCACATGAAAAGCTAGCAGGCGCCCACGCTAGTCTGTAGCCTGGCTCTCTAGGCTCTCCCTGGAACATTCTCTCTGGGTACCTTGCTCTGCTCAGGTTTCATTCCACAAAGACTAGGTCACTCAATCGCTGAGGAGCAGGGAAGCACTTGGAGTTAAATAACAAAGACGATTGCCTAGTTAAGTGCCAAAATGAGTGTGGTAGACACAAAATGCAATTGGAATTTTCAGAAAAAGTCAAGAGCAATGTGTGCTAGAGTGGTGACAAGATTCTAGCAGGCACTTAATAAATAGTTGATGATCGAATGCATTAATAAAGCTGCGGCTGCCACGACTGACACGTGGTAAAACTTGGTTAACTCGTAAGCTTTGAGGGAGCACCTGAGATGGGGCGTGTACCCCTAAAAAATAGCCATAAATACAAAAATATGCCAAAAATGGTTCATCTGAACATGAGTGGTGCATACTCACTTTGTCTAAGTCCTTGTTGTTACTTCATAATGCAGAGCTCTGATACATGTTAAACAGCATTGACTTTTCATATTGCAAGACAATTTCTGATTCAGTTACGCAACAAAAACCATACATAAGCAGGTGCAGGGCTCGTGGGGCAAATGTGGTCCCTTTCCTCCAGGGACTCAGAGTCTGGGAAAGTAAGTGACGGCAAACAGCAAAGTAAAGTATATGCTGGGTGATAGGTGGGTGCTGTGGGTGTGGAGAATTGCGGGACCAGCAGAAGAGGTGCTGAGGGCTGGTACAGAGAGACTAGCAAGTCCCCATTAAAGACACTGGGTGGTGACACTCTGGCTACAAGGGAGCTGCCAGGACACCCACGTGTACAGAGGTGTGGAGGTGGACAGAGTACTTACAATCAGGGAGGAAACCAGTCTGACAGGAGCAGAGGCCTGTGGGTATTGCGTAAAATGGGGTTCACTGGAAGAAGACTGCAAGGTACTTGGTGCACGCTGTGGAAAGGGCGAGCCAGGTACCAGGGGAAAGGGTAAGAGGAAGGGCACTGAAGAGTCAGGAGCAAACCAACTGTAAAGATCTTACCTGACTGCAAAAGCTTCCCAGAGTGGCTAGGAGGGAGGCATTCCATAGGTTTTCGATGACTGTAGTGCAAGCCGTTTGCATTCAACCATGGTATGGTGCTGGAAAATCAGCACTGGACTGCAAACCACAATACCGGCAGTTCAAACCCACCTGCTGCTCCTCAGAAACCCTCTACAGGGTCATTATGAGTCCGAACCGCCTCAACAGCACTTATCAACAACAGTAGCCTAAAGGTTGGCAGTTTAAGACCATCACTGGAACACAGGTCTGGCAGTCTGCCTCTGTTACATCTGTTACTGCTGCTGCCTCAACAGTCCAGTCAATTCCAACTCACAGCGCCCTGTACAGGGTTTCCAAACTTGCAAATCTTTACGGGAGCAGAAAGCCTCATCTTTCTCCCATGGAGAGGCTGGTGGATTCAAACTACTGACCTTGCAGTTAGCAGCCCAATGCATAATCCACTAAGGTTCTAGAACCAAGACAACCCTATAGAGCAGTTCTACTCTGTAACCCAAGTGGTCACTATGAGTCAGAAGTAATGCGATGGCAACAGGCTTGACTTAAATTTAACCTAGGGGAGGGATGTAGCTTACCAGACCTTTCTTATGCAATTAGTCAACTGATATAAAAAAAATAGCAATAATTCAACTTAAAAATATATATGTATTTGTCACAAGTCAAGGCAAGAGGAAAAGAGAAGGTTCCCTGACTATCTTAGAATACAAGAGACCCCAATGGACAAGTCTGGTTTACCAGGGAGCTATTCATCTCTGCACTATGGTGAAAGTCATTTCAGCACTAGTTTCCAGAAGCCTGCTGCCTTCCAGTCAATTCCAAGTTTATATAAGGTTGTTGTTAGGTGCTGCCGAGTCAGTTCCGACTCACAGCAAGTCTGTATAGGGTTTCCAAGATGCGGCTGGTGATCTTGAACCACTGACCTTGCAGTTCAAACCAACAATGAGGTCCAGTGTTTATCCTAGGGTGCTACACCGGGACTCAACTATAAATCTTTACAAAAGCAGACAACTTCATCTTTTTCCTGCATAGCGACTGGTGGGTTTGAACCAGTGACTTTTTGGTTAGTAGTCCAACATCTAACCAGTTTCCAGAAGGCATCCTGGAAATCCAGCCAGCGTTCAATGACAGAAATTAGCTGGTGTTATGTAATACCCACCCACCCTTGTGAAGTAGGCATGGTGCACATTATTATCCCTATTTTACAGATTAGGTTCCTGAGGCTCAAAGAGGTTAAGTAACATGCCTGGGTCATTTAACTGGGAAGTTGTGGAGACAGGATCCAAAGCAGATCTTGTCACTTCAGGTGTGAGGCTCTTCACACCTTACCACAGTCGTCTGGCCTCAGGTCTGCCACCAACTCTGGTCATTTCCGGCAACTCAGTCTCTCAGTATCCACACGTATCCCCTTTCTGACTGGGAAGAAAATGGCTCATCTGGCCTTCCTCCTCAGAAGAATCAAGAGGTTGTGACATGAAGATTTTTTTTTTTTTTTTTAAAGCACTGTGCACATAAAAAGGAATATTTTTGATGGGACAAGATCAGCTGGATCAGAAAAATGTGATTTCGAAGCAGACAAAGTTCTGAAGCGCTGATCGGCTTACCATTTATTCCCTGTCCCCCCAGCAATGTAAATAAAGGTAGAAGTCTTAGCCTGCCTGGGGGTCAGCTCAGCTGGTTCTGTCCATAATTATTTGACAGGCCTCTCTGATAGTAATTCATCATCACCTTCTTGGAGGACATGGAGTGTCCTCCCAGGGATCTTGAGTACTTGAAGGCTGTTTATGTGTTCCATTTAACCCTGCCATCCTTTGCTCTGAACTAGACCAACTGCAGGTTTCTAAGTCAGAAGCCATTCAAAAAATTATAAAAATGTTAACAATCAAAAGTATCAGTTTGAGGACTAAGGTGCACTTGACCCAAGCCATAGTATTATCAATTGCCTCATATGACTCCTGGTGTGGCACTGTAGGATCAGCACTAGACTGTGAACCACAAGGTCAGCAGTTCAAACCGCCCCCAGCTGCTCCTCAGAAAACCTAGACAGGGTCACTATAAGTTAGAACCAACCTAACAGCACTTAACAATAACAACAACATATGCATGTGAAAGTTGGACAATGAATAGGAATACCATAGAAAACATGATGCACTTGACTCATGGTGTTGGAGAAGAATACTGAAAGTACCACGGACTGCCAGAAGAACAAACGAATCTGACTTAGAAAAAGCACAGTCAGAATCCTCCTCAGAAGACAGGCTGGCCAGATTTCTCTCATACTTCGGACACGTTATCAGAAGTGACCAGTCCTCTGAGCAGGACATCATACTCGACAAAGTGGTGTGTCAGAGAACAAGAGGAAGACCCCAACAAGACGGATTGGCACAGTGGCAACAGCAATGGGCTTGAACTTAAAAACAGTTGTGAACACGGCACAGGACTGGGCAGTATTTCGTTCTGTTGTGCTATGATTCAGACCCCGACACAACGGCACCTAATAACAACTTTTTAGGGTACCCTGTGTTTTAGGGTACCCTGTGTTAGCTGCCTTTGAGTCGGTTTAGATTCACAGTGACTTTATTTATGTGACTCCTTGTGTGCAGAGTGGAACTGCCACCTAAGGTTTTCTGTGACTTGTCAGAAGCACATGGCAGGGTCTTTCTTCTGAGGTGCTTCTGGGTGAATTGGAACTGCCAAACTTTCTGCTAGTCCCCAATTAACATGTGTGTCACCCAGGGACAGCTGACTTTTGTATAACAGAAGGAAATGCCACCACCAGCCCTGCACCCCTTTCATGATCTTGATCTATCTGAGCGCACTGTCTAAGGGGATTCAAACACACAATGCTGAAAGAGAGCCGCTATGCTGAGAACCGAGGAGAACAAGAAGGGCCACTGAATCGGGCTCAGTTATTTGAGGTCGCAAGTTCCCCCAGAACCTCATATTGCCCCAACTTGGTGTGTCCATGGAGGCATTAGCGTCTACTTGAAGGATAAGTGAACTGGAAATGAAAACTCAGAGTCAGATAAAAAGAGAGGCAAGCCTTTTCCTCATGTACACAAGGTCCAATCTGTGAACCTCTTGGAATTTGCTCTTCAGCGCCCCCCTCCCCAAGCTGTTGACTGGCCAATGTGTCTGTAAGCTCCCGAAGTTTGTGAAACACTAGGGTCACCTTTACAAGTGTTTCTAGAAGAAGCCCCAATTCTGTGAAAATAGGTATGCTGGTAAAGCTTTTTGCTCAATCCTGGTCCACAACATTTTGGGAATATCACCGGGTTCCAGGCTGCATGAGAAGACAGGGATAGAAGTGGTTTGTGGCGTTCCCTTCCTCACAGGAACCAGAGGGCCAGGAAGCAAGCTGATGGCCCCAGGAGCCCATGTGGCTTCTTTCGTATGTGTTTTTTCTGCACAGTGCTGCCAACCTCTGTGACAAGGGCAGCATTTTTTCTTCCTAGGACTCTCCCCCCTGACAGGTCCGGAACAGCCTCACTATCATCCCCCCATTTGTGAGGGTCAAGCATTCCTTCTAATGCTAATGCGTTAATGATAATTTACCCCATTCTTCTGGCAAGAGCAAAACTGAAGCAAACTGAAATGCCATCAGACCAAAATAAAGAGTGTATTTCCCATTCCTGAGCAGCAGAGAAAACAGGGTTTCATTGGCTATGTCCGCCTTCAATAGTTTTCTGGTTTCAATTAAAACTTCAAGTCTCCAAGGGAAAAACTGGCATTCTGGGAGGCTGAGAGGCCCAGCCAAGTTTCAGTGTCTCTGCAGGAACCCAAAAAGGTCGTCCCATCCCTTAAACTAGTTCTCACCTGCCTCCTGTACATTCTGCATAGGAGCTTCTGATCAGAGACTTAGGCATCACTAAAAATAATGACCAGGTTGAGAAAACTCCTCTCCTAGACCCTCATGTTCCTGCCAGAGAAGTATCAATTAGGCCCCTGTAATGGAACTGAAAAGGAACTCTGGGAGCGTAGTGGTTACGAATCGGGCTGTGAACCGGAAGGTCAGCAGTTCGAAACTACCAGCTGCTCCGCGGGAGAAAGATGAGGCGATCTGCTCCCGTAAAGATTTACAGCCTCGGAAACCCTATTCAGGGTTGCTATGGGTCTGAACCGACTCAATGGCACTTATCAACAACAACAATGGAACTGAAAGATAACAGCAGAAATGGACGAATGCCTCCAAGAGGAGATGCCTACCCATTTATTTCTTCTTCAGTAAAATTCTGCCTCCTGCCTCTCTCCCCACTGAACATGTTCAACTACCTTCCAAAAAGATCCCAGTCCCTGCTTGCTTCTTCGTTTCAACCCTCCTTTCAGGTCAGATCCTTTACAAAGTCCCTTTCTATACACTCTGCACATGACTAGAAACCCCAATGGTACTTGGGGACTGTTTTTGGTTTACTCTGGGCTTCCCCTGTAGGCCTCTGGTGTGAAGTCCAAACGGGGCTTCCCAGGAGAAACTTCCAATGCAACATGCTGATGTTCACACACAAAAGAGCAATCAGAACCTTTCACGTGCCTGGCCCATTCATGAACTTATAAAGTAGCTGGTGTTTGCTCCCAAGCTAGAAATGGTCCCCTTTCTAACCAAGGCAGCTGCCTCTTACAGGCAGGCTCCTGCTTTGCTTGTTACAAACCATCCCCTCCCCCACCTCCAGTTTGGTTATGCCCCAAACACATCTATTTCGCTGCTAAGAGAGACACTTCAGGTTCCCTACTCTGACTCCCTGTTGCATTCATTCACCCCTCCTCCCTCCACTCAGCTCAGGTTACTCTTGTGACTAGCTGCTCCCATCAACCATCTCTAACACCAAGTCAACTCGCCAAGGCTTTTTCTAATGGGGGTGGGATGGGGAAGGAAAATGTTATGTACCAGGTCTTCAACCAGTCCGCCTGTTTCTCTCCTTAACAGTTTGCAAATACTCTGTGCTCAACCCTACTTGCTCGCTTCCTCCTCTTTGGTGCTCTAACAGCCTTTCCTGGTAGCAAGCAAGACGCTCAAGCTCAGTCCAAAACACAGCCCCTTCATTCCAGTCTGAAATCTGGACTCCATAGCTGGCCATTAGAGAAAACTCCTCCCTCTGGGAGTTTTAAGGATCAGGAAAGTCACAAAAAGCTGGACAAAGGGGAGGGATTATAAAGTGGCTACTTTTAAAGTGCCACTTGGCCCAGCCTCCCCATCCCTGCCAAGCAACATCTAACAGGGAAATGCCCCCAGAAGTGGCCCAGGTCTGGTCCCAGTGTAGTAGATGTGGCAGGCACAAAACAACACCCTTCCTCTCCAATCTCCACCCCTCCCCACGGCCCTCGCACAAACAGGGTTTGCCAATTTAGATGGGTTTGGAAAAGGCAGAACAGAGTTTACCTGTCTGATTTAAAAGAGGTCAGGGATTGGGGCTAAACTGTCAGACTTTATTGGTGACAGCTACTTATGAGATGGGATTTTCACACAAACCCACAAGAAAAAGAAGAAAAGCATAAAAGGAAGGAAAGGAATGAAAAGGAAGAGAAGAAAAACAATGCAAGAGAAGAATAAATAATCTCAGGAACTTCCTTGGGGACCTAAGACTCCAGCCAAACTTTAGGGGAAAAGATATTAATAATTACGGGGGGAGTAGGGTGGGCAGTGGGGACTGGTAAGGAAAAGTAGCTGCTGCTACAGAATAAACTGTCCTTTTGGAGGGAAGCTGCTACGCGGATAAAGACACACACAAATTGCCCTTTTAGCATTAGACTTCAACCATGAGATTATCAGGACAGTTTATTTGAAGCGGAAACAAATCGGAAATCCTTCCTTCAACAGTCCTTTTAGAAAGATACGCAGTCTGCACAGACACATATAAAGAATAAATGCAACATCGGAGGCAATAAGACCCCCTCCCCGCACCCCCAGCAGCTCCAGCCTTATCTTCTACTTCCAATTACAGTACTTTCCGTTCTCCAATGAAAATATTTCCACTTGGATCCGATTTCAGAATTGTTCTATGGGAGAGGGGGCGGGTGCTTGCAGAGCATAGGGAAGGGGGGCAGGAAGACAGCATTTAGACAGCAACTAATTTTTTTAGAACCAGCATGCTCTACCGATCAGAATTTGTATTGCCCAACAATGCTTCCATCACAAACAGACACCAAAAACAGCGTCACCGTTATCACCATCTTGCTAAAGATCTACCCAGTCCAGTTTTCCTCACTTTGTCTTGGTGGAACTTCTCAGTCAGTGTTTTGGTCAAAAGGATAATGGTTGGAAAGACAAAAACAATAAATCGATACTGAAGGGTTCCCTTTCCGGAGTGATTTCCCACTGGAAACCACCGAATGGGGAAGCCTGTTGTTACTTCCCAAGCCCATGGCTCCTCTAAAAACACAACACAATGCTTTCCAAAAAGAAAAAGAAAGGCAATCGTCTTTCTTTTCAGGGAATTCCTATCTTTTCAGAGTCCCAAAACTGGAGAGCACGAGCAGGAAACTCACATTCATTGCTATTATTTTTGAAGATACAGCCACAATACAAGCTCCCACCAGCCTTCGCCGGCTGGACCACTTCTTCCCTGTTCTATTAAGGGCATGTTAGATTCTGATGCATTTCCCCCCCTCAAAAAATCCAACTAGGTTACAATGCAGCTCTCTAGCTCCACTTAACCTGCAAGTTACAAAGAAAGCAACATATATATATTTATATATACATATATTTATATATATATATACGAGTGTGTATATAGATGTATGTATGTGCGTGTATATGTGTATAAATAGATATTATATATACACACATACATATGTATATGCCACCTTTCCACTCCTTCCCCTGGCCCATCCAGTTCGCCAGTACAGTCCACTTAAACAAACGCCAAACGCGCCCGCCCAGGCCGCCGGCAGTAGGACCAAAGGAGGTTGCAAACGGGGGGAGGGGGGGGTCCAATTAGGTGAAACTCAAAAAGCTCCCACCCCTCCAGCCCGACGCTTCCACCACCGCCGCCACCAACGGGCCACTCCAATTGAGCCACTGAGCATCGTAAGCCCACCCGTGGGCCGCCTAGAATCGCACCCAGTCTCGGCTGCCGGACCGGGACCCGCATCCCGGCTCCTCGGCCCCTTCTCCCCCTTCCGGCCCGGTGCAAAGTCAAAGCCCCGGCGAGACGACGTGAACTTTTGCATGCTGGGCACACACACCGCCCCCTGCCCCAGGCGCGCGGGGGCCCGAGGCACGGCAGGCGGCTGGGTGCCGGGTTCCCGGGCCAAGGTCGCCGCGCGTGCTCACCCATGTCCCGGCGGCTCCGGCTCCGCTGGCCCCGGCGCTAGCTCAGATCCCGGCTCCGGTCATTCGGCCGAGCCCCCAAAGGTGCTGCTGCGGCAACTCCATGGCGATGAGCATCTGTCAAACGGCGAGCCCCGGAGGGTGGGGGGAGCAGCCCTA